>NW_027527940.1:1215201-1266930 GCF_008692635.1 Crocuta crocuta | reverse complement strand
GATTACTTACTCTCTTGCTACCAGTCAAGGAATAACATTTTATTTGTTGTAGAAGGATGATGGTATGATACCTGATGTTGTCACTGCACAAGTTAGACCTTGATGTTGCCCATTTTGCTTATTGTATGGCCCTGATGCTAAAGCACTCCCAAAAAGGGTTAATAAAGGATGGAACTGCCAAAAAGAAGTATATTGGATGTCTGAGAGAAAACACAATATGGTTGCATAGCAAGGTGTTTGTACCCTGGATTTAAAGTCATTTATTTGGAACTATCAATATAGTTCATGGACTTTTAATGATGGCTGGACTTATCCCTGGTGTGGTAAGTAGAAGGTAATCCTCTTCAAAACACCAGTTTATCAAATTACTGCTGTACTACATTTTAATCCAATAATGAGGCTATTGTAAAAGTCAAGAAATCTATCCTAAAATTTCTAAAGATTTCATGTCATTTGTGTGAAGCTATTATGTTATGCTACATAGTAGGCATAATTTCACGGAGGGACTACTTGCAGTCTTTTCTTTAGAACTTTTTTTAATTGATACTCATAGTAAGAAATACATTTCATATTGTGACCCAGTATGTGGCATATGTAGTTTTATGTGTATATTCATGGATGGATGAATTTTGCAAGGGGAAGAGACTGAAAAAGGGTTTCATGAAATAATATTTGCCCTTATTACATGCAACTTATTCAGATATTTTCCACTGAGTCTAATCTAATGTATTCTGTTTTGATCTATTTCATTTATTAAAGATTGTTAGCGATATTCCATTAAATTGATTTCATGACATGCTAATGGGTCATAATATGAAAAATAATGCTAGAGAAGACTTCTGTAGACACAGCTCTGCCACTATTTCTCTACTTGACCCATGAATTCACTTTTCACTGGAAGGTCTTTTTCTAGCATTAAAATTTCTAGTATTAAAGTTTCATGAGTCTGTTAGTTGTACTGTCTAAATGACATCACCAAACTGCTGAAATTTTAAAATTGGCCAGGAAGATATATTTTCTTTGACCAAAATTTGATCAGGAACTCTCCTTTGCGAACAAAGATGTGTAAAACCATAAGTAGAAAACTAGGCATTTTCTCTTTGTAGTGGAGCTATCTTCATGAAGGCCTTGGGGCCTTGGGTTTTAGAGCATTTCCAGAGCAGATGAAAAAGGGAAGGTAACTGATGCCAATTAAATACTCTGGCAGTTTTCTTAAGTATAAAAGATGAATTTCTACTCAAGCTTCTCAGATAGTTCTAAAAGCTAATGGGAAACATATGTAGTTTTCCAATTTGTGTTTTGTTTTTTGCCCCTCATTAAGTCATACAATATTATATACTGGGATGTTGAAAATAGGAATTTTTCAGAAATGCTTATTGATTTATTTTTAGATAGAGCACCAGTTGGGGAGGCACAGAGAGAGGGAATAAGAGAGAACCCCAAGCAGGCTCTGTGCCATCAGTGCAGGGCCCCACATGGAGCTTGAACTCACAAACTATGAGATCTTGACCTGAGCCGAAATCAAGAGTGGGGCACTTAACTGAGCTACCCAAGTGCCCCTGAAAATAGCAATATTAAAAATGTTTATTGATGGGGCGCCTGGGTGGCTTAGTCGGTTAAGCATCCGACTTTCACTTAGGTCATGATCTCGCGGTTCATGGGTTCGAGCCCCGCGTCAGGCTCTGTGCTGACTGCCAGCTCAGAGCCTGGAGCCTGTTTCAGAGTCTGTCACTCCCCCTCTCTCTGACTCTCCCCTGCTCACGCTGTCTCTCTCTCCTAGAAATAAAAAAAAAAAATGTTTACTGATTTATTTTGAGAGAGAGAATGAGTGGGGGGAGGGGCAGAGAGAGAGAGAAACAGAGAATCCCAAGCAGACTCCATGTTGTCAGCACATAGTCCGACGTAGAGCTCAAACTCCTAATCCCCATGAGATCAGGACCTGAGCCAGGATCAAGAGTTGGACACTTAACCGACTGAGCATCCCGGGTGCCCCTGAAAATAGCAATTTTTAATTCTAAAGCTACTACTAGAAAAGTTGGAGGCCTTTGGGCTGATTGTGGGGCTGGTGGGTTTTTTTGTAGAAATAATTTATCTAGGCTTTTTCCCATCCCATAAATGATAGCTTTATTTTGCCAGCTTCTCAGAAGAAACTGATAATTTTTGGAAAGATCTAATTCAATATATACTTCATTTGAACCATAACAAGAAACAGAATTTTAAATAAGCAAAGAAAATGATGAGTTTCATTAATTATAACTGAGGACTCATTTTCTCCCTCATTCAAAAAGCTTTTAAGCTTTGACAAATTTTAAGAATTTATTCATCTGTTAGGAATTCTCTGCATTTTAATATAACTTTGGCTCTGTTAGTAGTGTCTGAACAGAGTGCAAACGTATTTTGAGAGACTTAACGTGGATTTAACTCAGTTTTTGGTTACTATCCTTTCAGTGACTATCCTTAATGTTATGTTAAGAGATGATACTGAAAAATTCTTCCTCAAAACTTTATGAGTAATCCGTTTTCAAGGGAAAAATTTCAGGTAACATTTTTTGAAGTTTGATAGGAATGAATATTAGAGGAAAGCCTCCTCTAGAGCATTTTGCTCCATGGAAAACATGAAGTTTTTGTTGTTTATATATATATATATATTCTTGGCACAAGCAAACAAGTGAAAGTTAGAAAGCACAGTGTATGCTTGAGGAACGGGAGTCTCGGGGCTGGATTTGCAGTAGAACATGTGATGATAATTATTCTCCAGGAGCATTGCCCTCACTCCTGGTAGATCATATTTGCAAGATAGCCAGGAAAGATTAAGCCAGTAAATTGTCTTCCTTAGTTCTAATTGAGTCAGACTTCACTGGAGCCATGCTTTATTGAGATGAAGCAGACAAGTGTGTGTAATTCACAAATTGAATAAATGTGCACCAAATGCCATATACTTATAACTATTTATGGCATATCTTCATTATAAATTATATTTCCTTATGTTTCTAAATATTTTTGTTAGCAAACACTTGCCTTGAAAGTTACATGTGTATATTGTCAACATAAAGTTTGGATTTCATATTGATAAATTTTTAAATGGAAAAGCAATGTCTTTTCTTCTGTATAGACACAGGGAACATGGAGCTGCTCTACTTATATGGAAGCGAAAAGCAGAAGCAGCAGTGGCTTGAGCCTCTTCTTCAAGGAACCATCGCATCCTGCTTCTGTATGACAGGTGAAAGCAAATCACGTTTCTCCTCTGTGCAGTCAGTTATTGGAATTATTATGGATGAGCTAAAGAAAGGAGGTGGCTCTGTGTTTCAGGCAAATTTGCCCATGACTAGAAATGTAAATATGATTGTTTTGAGTGCGGTTTCAAATTTTGGCATTTTTAAATGTGTGGAATAAAATTGTCCTCCCATGTGGGAGGATACCAGCTGATGTTTTCAGGCAGTCTGCTTCAGCCAGAGTAAACCTAAATAACTTCATAATCTTTGGACTAGCATTTCAAAAATTGTTGTCTATGGTTATTTAATATTTCTTTGCCCTTATGTATGAAATAGTCATCTTTGTGATAATTTTATATTGATACAAAATATTTAACTCTGTCATAAACCTCGAAAAATAGAACATTCACCAATGCTGGTCACATTGTTCAGATTATGTTCATGTGGGGAAGTAAAATTAGCATGTTAATAAAAATGGGTTTGGTACCATTTGTATATAAGAAACAGCAATAACGTATTCTTCAAAGGAAAAAGTCATCATTCTATAGTTGAGTTTAGAATAAAACTAAATGTCATCTGGCCAGAATTATGGCCAGATTTTATTTTATTTTTTTTTTACATAGTTTATGTCAAGTTGGTTTCCATATAACACCCAGTGCTTATCCCAACAAGTGCCCTCCTCCATGCCCATCACCCCCCTTCCCCTCTCCCCCACCCCCATAAGTTCCCAGTTTGTTTTCAGCATTAAGAGTCTCTCATGGTTTGCCTCCCTCCCTCTCCCCAACTATTTTTCCCCTTCTCCTCCCCCATTGCCCTCCATTAAATTCCTCCTAATCCACCTATATGTGAAAACATATGGTATTTGTCCTTCTCTGCCTGACTTATTTCACTCAGCATAACACCCTCGAGTTCCATCCATGCTGCTACACATGGCCAGATGTCATTCTTTCTCATTGCCATGTAGTATTCCACCGTATAGGTAAACCACATCTTCTTGATCCATTCGTCCATTGATGGACACTTCAGCTCTTTCCATGATTTGGCTGTTGTTGAGAGTGCTGCTATGAACATTGGGGTACATGTGCCTCTATGCATCAGCACCCCTGTATCCTTTGGGTAAATTCCTAGCAGTGCTACTGCTGGGTCATAGGGGAGTTCTATTGTTAATTTTTTGAGGAACCTCCACACTGTGTTCCAGAGTGGCTGCATCTGTTTACATTCCCACCAACAGTATAGGAGGGTGCCCGTTTCCTCACATCCTCGCCAGCATCTATAGTCTCCTGATTTGTTCATTTTAGCAACTGTGACCAGCATGAGGTGGTATCTCAGTGTGGTTTTGATCTGCATTTCCCTGATGATGAGGGACGCTGTGCATTGTTTCATGTGGCCAGATTTTAAAGTCTTCTATAGGGGCGCCTGGGTGGCTCAGTTGGTTAAGTGGCTGACTTCAGCTCAGGTCATGATCTCATGATTCATGGGTTCAAGCCCCGTGTCAGGCTCTGTGCTGACAGTTCAAAGCCTGAGGCCTGCTTCGGATTCTGTGTCTCCCTCTCTCTCCGCCCCTCCCCTGCTTGTACTCTCTCTCTCTCTCAAAAATAAACATTAAAAAAAATAAAATAAAGTCTTCTGTAATATTGCATATACATATATATAAGAGCAAAACTGATCTCCGTTTAAAATCAGTAGGAGGCATTTATTGAATACCTATATATGATGTGTTGTCTACAAAGCACTAATTGGAGGTTGCAAAACAATTACACAGCTCCATCTAAAGGAACTGGGTCTCTAGTTTTAGAAATAGAATACAGAAAATAATCTGAAGGAGTCATTTAAGAAAGCAGCATATTAACAAGTGCAGATTACTATGATTGAGGCCTGCCTTTATGTTGTGAAATGCTATATAATAAAGCAGTTGTGTGAGGGTGTCCCATGGAAAACTTTTGGAAGACACTGTATTCAGCAGGCTTTACAGAATGCAGAATAAATCAGTGAGATGGAATTCTCAAGGCATAGTTAGAAATTGTCTAAGATAGTAAACTACATGGAAATCTGGCTTGCAAATATTTAGTATTTAGTATATTTCCACTATGGGAAATAAAGAACAATATTTTAATCTACTTTTGATGATTGAAGAATGGATTGTGTGAGTTATATCAAATTATGTACCAGTTGAGGAAGCCAGGAACACAATTCAGATTGCTGATCCCAATGTTTGATATTCATTCTTCCAGTGCACACTTTTGGAAAATGTACTATGTGTAGGTTATGGGAGAACCAGGGTGGGATAGACGGACGGGTAGGAACATGCCTCTGTCCTCAAAGGGTTCACATTTCCTTATCCAAAGTCTCTTTTGTAAACAAATTATGTCTGCCTGCCCGTAAATTCAATCTTTGCTTATTTATAGAGCCTGATGTAGCTTCAAGTGATGCCACAAACATTGAATGTAGCATCCAACGAGATGGAGATAGCTATGTAATCAATGGCAAGAAATGGTGGAGCAGTGGTGAGTATTCAGATCCATCCTTTGTGCCAGGTGCTGTGCTAGAATAACACATAGTTTCATGATCATAGTTCCTTAAATTCTGCCTTTAATAGCATATTCAAATTTAGAAATATTTGCTAAAAAAGAAAAGTAATTTTAAGATAACAGATCTTGATTAAGTCATATTTATTTTAAAAACAGAAAACTTTTTTTTATGGTTTCACAATTCACAGTTTTTCAGAGTTTGTGAGAGGAAATTCATATTAGTGCACACTATTCTTGATCATGGTAACTTCTATCAAAATTAATTTTTAATAGGAACATATTAAATGAAATATAATTTATAAATAATTGTAAAGAGATTTACTTATTAGAAATCATTTATTTTATCACATTTCCTTATTGCTTAAAAATACAAGTGCTTAAAGCAAAAATATAAGAATCTATACATGAGAAAATGTATTGTTTAGTCAACCCTCAGTAATAGACTTACATAAATGGATGAGTCCTTTAGGAAGTCATAAAATTGGAACCTACGTAAATATGATTATCTAAAGATTGCTTCCTAGAGTAAATCTAACAAGATAACCAGTTTATTATTAAAGTTGACATCATGAAAGCAAATTATGTGTTCAGAAATTTACCAGGGATAAAAAGAAAAAAAAAAAAAAGGAAAGAAATTTACTAGGGATGTGTTAAAAGGGCCATTAAAGCTTTTTATGTATCTTTTTATTGTTGTTATTCTTCCTGGGGTCTTATGAAATCACTGGCAAATTAAGAAGCAGGAAAAAAGGATTAAATTTTGCTGTATAGTTATTCAAGTACTGAAATTATGCAGTGAAATCATTCTTATATTAAACGTTGATCATTTAAAATAATTATAAATCCTCCTTAATATAAGCCTCTATATTAATGTTTCAGATGGCCTAATTTATAGCATAGTGTTTTTATTATTTATATCTGTTAATACTGTTTTCCTGTATTGTTAACGTTAAGTTCATGTTTTGTGCACTTGTGATTTCATTTCCTCTTCTTCCTGGTTGCTATATTCTCCCATCCCCCCCTCCCCCCTACGTTTTGATTGTTATACGTTGGCACCACCAGTGTTTACCATTTAAGTTTCAGAATAAAGCAGATGTTTTCTCTGGGGAGAAGCATCATTCATGTGAATCGAAGCAAGAGACAGCAGTTTTACATTTAAATGCTAAAAGTACTGGTTGGCTCTGTAGGATCTTCCGAATCAAAAGGAATCTCGTCCACATTTTGTCTTTGTCTTCTCCAGGACCCATATTTCTTGGCAACTTTCATAATGTAGTTTTTAAAAGAGGCTCCCATGAAAACATACAGGACTGGGTTGAGGCAGCTGTGAAAGAGTGCAATGCTCTCTGTGATTTGAATGGCAACATCCATGCGTTTGCTCATGTCACAGTCAGTGATCAGGGAGTAGATGATGTCTATGACTTGACAGAACCTGACAATGTTATAAGGCAGCTGAGTGACAATAAAAACTATAACCACCGTGAGCAGAACTTTGAGGGGTCGAGATTTTTTAATGTCGGGCATCCTGATGAGTGTCCTTGCTGTGACAAAGTAGCACACTCCCATAATAAGAAAGGGTATTACAAATCCAATGCAGATTTCCAGCATTTGAATCGATGCTTTCACTGATGTTCCTAGGTGATATGGAAAGATGGGAATGCACCTAGCCTTGTGATTGACTGTATAAAAAACCAGCTGAGGTATACTCAGCAAGATGGCAACCACCCACACACAGAAACAGATAAGCCAGCATGGTTTCCCCACTCCTGATTGACGTGGGGCTTTCGTTACTGCCCAGTATCTGTCTATGCTGATACAAGCCAGAAACTGCATTCCAGAGACGAAATTGACAGTGTACAAGGCTGAAGTGACCTTGCACATGATTCTCCCTAAAACCCATCCATGAACTGCATTAACTGCCCAGAAAGGCAGAGTGAATAGAAGGAGTAAATCTGCCACCGCCAAATTCAGGATGTACACATCTGTTTTGGTTCTCTGCTTCTTGTAATAGGCATAAATCGCCACTACTATGGAATTGCCTGCAATTCCAATGATGAAAGCTATTGTGAAGAAGGCAGGCAGGAAAATTTTTGCAAATTTTCTGACTTCTTCTTTTATACAGATCACTTCATACTGACTGTAGTCATGAGTGCCATTCACTTCATTTTCCTCATAATAGTAATCTGTTGACTGATTGTGTTCCAATGCCATGGCTCCAATCTAAATGTCAGAAGGAATACAGAATATTCATTTTAATATTGTTTAAAAGGAAACAATTTTGAATCTAGCGTTTATTTGTTATTTTACTCAATAATAGATTATTGGAGTGAGGGGGTGGTTCAGTCAGTTAAGCATCTGACTCTTGATTTTGGCTCAAGTTATGATCTCACAGGCACAGTAGTCAGGCTCCATGCTGAGTGTGGAACCTGCTTGGGATTCTCTCTCTGCCTCTCCCCACTTATGCATACACACACTCTCTCTCTTTCTCTCTCTCAAAAATAAACAAATATTTAAAAAAAAAACAGAAACTAGAGAATAGACTGTTGCCGTAACATAGACGAGGCTGAATCTGCCAGTCTTTGAGATTTGAAACCTTTTAATGGAAACAATTTAGGAGTATATCCCCAAGATTATTTTTTTCATCCTTTGTTTTTACAAGTCTGTGTGTAAGAGCTGGGATTTACACAGAGCTCTTGAAATGAAAGATAAAATTAATACCCTGACAAATTGTCTTAATCATTAGACCCTAAATCAAAGTAATGATTTTGTGTAAAAACTGGGTTTTTTTTAAGGTTTTTTAAGTAATCTCTTCCCCCAATGTGGGGCTTGAACCCACAACCCCAAGATATCCTTTACCAACTGAACCAGTCAGGTACCCCCAAAATAGTTTTTAAGATATGAAAAATTAGTCAGATTTCAACAAAAAGGAGTGACAAATGTTACTATTTTTTACAGATGCAACTTGTGATTCTTATGCAGTATATTGGCAGTAGATCAAATTGTTCATCTAAACTAAAATTATTTTGGGGGCACCTGGGTAGCTCAGTTGGTTAAGCCTCCAACTTTGGCTCAGGTCATGATCTCACAGTTTGAGTTCAAGCCCCACATCAGGCTCTCTGCTGACAACTTAGAGCCCACTTGGGATCCTCTGTTCCTCTCTCTCTCTGCCTCTTCCCCACTCACGCATTCACACACACTCTCAAAAATAAACGTTAAAGAAAACTTAAACATTGGGGTGCCTGGGTGGCTCAGTCTGTTAAGCGTCCAACTTCAGCTACAGGTCATGATCTCACAGTTCATGGCTTCAACCCTGCATCGGGCTCTGTGCTCACAGCTCAGAGCCTGGAACCTACTTCAGATTCTGTCTCCCTCTCTCTCTCTGCCCCTCCCCACTCATGCTTTCTCTGTCTGTCTTCTATCTGTCTGTCTCTCTCAAAAATAAACACTTAAAAAAATTTTAAAGACATAGAACATTGTTAAAAAAATTAAACATTAAAAAATAAATTATTTTACTTTTATATATAAACTTATTATAAAATAAGATAAATTACCTCAGAATTTATACTTAATTTCACTAGTTGGCCTTTATAAAACAAAAGCCTCTCCTCTATTTAGCTCTCCTTCAAAACCTGTCACACATGCTGAATGTATGCTACCATTCAGTAGCTTCATTCCACCACTTACCTAAGCCTTAGGCCTGTCCCATCCTTGGTCAGGGACATCTCTCACCATCGTCCCCAATTCCTGTCAGCCCCTAAATTTTGATTTTACCTTCCAAATAGATTGTGAATCTCTCTCCCCCTTTAATCTGTCCTCTTTGTCACATCTATACAATTCGACCAACCTGTTTCTTACTTGGCTTATTGCAATATCTTCCCACCTGGTATCTGCTGTTCTTATTCCTCCTTACCACCTCCTATCAGAAATATTTTTCAGGGGTGCCTAGGTGGCTTAGTAGGTTAAGCGTCCAACTCTTGATTTCGGTTCAGGTCATGATATCACAGTTCATGGGTTCAAGCCCTATGTCAGGCTCCGCACTGACAGACAGAGTATGCTTGGGATTCTCTCTCTACCCCACTTTTTCTCTACCCCTTCCCTGCTTATGCACATGCACATATTCTCTCTCTCGGGAATAAATTTTAAAAAATGTTTTTTTCTTACTGCTACCAGAGTTCTGTATCTCTGAAATGTCAATCTGTCACTCCTCTGCTTAGCTCTTATCTAAAAGACACATTTCTTCACCTGAAAGATATAATCCAGACTCCTCAGCTTGATGCCCAAGCTAAGGAGTGGTCCTACCCATAGTTCCTGCTACATTTCTCTACTATGTAGACACTAATAGTACTCATTTGCAAGCACTTTGCTGGCATACACCATGCTGCGGCGCATATCTACATCATTACTCATTCTGTTCCTTTATCTCACAGACTGTTTCCTGCTCTTCCCTTAAAGGGCCACTTCCTCCTCAGTTAACCTGGATATTACCTTGCCAGAAGACTTTCCTGATCCAATAGCTATGTCTACATACATACATACCTGCATTCATTCTCAGAGAATGGACCCCATCTTATGGAAAAGATGGCTTTTCTAGACTACCTTTTCCCTCTGTGATCTAAGTTCCCTGTTGGGTTTATGTTTGTAATTAATACCTTGGAGAGGGCCTGGCATACACTAGGTGCTCAGTAAATGTTTGTCAAACTAAAAGTTTTACAAGTAGATAGAAAACTATTTCTCTAGAATGGCTAGATGATATGCCAGGAATCTTCTTGTCTTATCATTAGCAATTTTACTATATTGGTTATTAACACCCTATAGAAGTAAGATAGGCTTGCACACAATTCACAAGTTTTTAAATGTATATAAAAATGACTCTCAACGTTTTCATTATAATGTTGAGTTTTGTGTTGCTTTTTTCTTACCCTTTCTGTCTCCCTTTGATTGTTTTTGTCCTTGGAAGAATTTCTAACATTCTTACGGAATCATTAATGAAAATACTATTTTTAGAACAGTGTGCCAACTTGTACATTTTCAAAAGAATGTTCTTATTCTTACTAACCCTTTTTGGATTAGTAAAGCAAAGAATGCCCCTGAGGAGATATGCCACATAGAACAGCCTTCATTATGTAAAAACCAGGCGGTAACAATCTAAAGTGACTATTTTTATCCTTAAGATTATTTGAAAAGTTACAATATGGAAGACCATTCTGGTCATCATTTTCCTATGTGTTAATTATTAACACAGGATGCACTTTGTTCTTTCTTTCTCATTCATCACAAATCTTAAGCTTGGTGATAAGGAATAACATGCCCAAATAATACAAAACATTAAGGAAATGTATTTTTAAATAAGAATCTTACTAAAAATATGAGTAAGTAAAGCAAGGAATGGAAATTATTTGCAGACATGATCCTTTGGCAGATATATAGAAATACATTTTAGATGTCTTTATAATTATTACAAGAACAAAAAAGTTAGCATTTTTAAAACAAAGCAGAAAAACTGATAGAGCACAACTTATTCTCTCATTAACAAAGTTGTATAGGCAAATAATGGTATTAAAATAATACCAGAAATAAAATATTTTCTTCTTGCTATATTCACATTTTAGTTATAAGATTAAAGTGTATAGCTATTTTTAAATAGCTCTTTTTTGCACATATATAAATGTTTAGACTTTTATGCATCAAGGCTCCCTCTACATAGGTAAATGTACAAAGTCTTTGGGCTTTAAAAAACAATCTTATCCAAGTTAGAATGAGAAAAAGAAAAAACCAACCTGTTTCAGTGCGCAGAGAGGAGCAGTCTTGAGTGAAGACTAAAATCAAATGACCTCTTTAACTCAAGCTACTTTTGTTTTCGTTTTACACCCCGCCTTTGTCTTGCATCCAAGAGAGCTTTCCTGAAATTTAACCTTGTGAGCACTTGATCTTTTACTTTTTGTAGAACCATCCTAGAAGTCAAATCCAAGTTCTTAAGTGTCCTAGGATACAAACTTGAAAGCATTCCATCTTGTTCAAAAAACTACATATCTTTCAAAGTTTCCACTTAGATGAAGCAAACAAGAAAGTGCCTGCAGCTGAGGAACCAGTCACCAAACTGAAAGAATTCACCCTGAGAGTCAAGGCAGCTAATGGGCACTCACAGGTAGCATCTAGGGAAATAACTCATGAAAGTTATTTTGTCTAGAAAAGAAAAGAACAATGACTTTTACCTCAGAAAGTTATCTCTTTGAAGACTAAATTATTGCAGACTAAATTCTGAGTAACAATTAAGCATTTATAGAACTTAATATTTTTTATGCCACATCATTTAATATTTTACTTAAACTATTAAACTGCTCTTGGCTTCGCTATATTTCTTCTCTGTCCTTGACCCCAGAATAAGCTTTTCCCCGTGACTTTAAACTCTCTTGCTTTCTTGTAACCTTTTTCCTCAAAGACCAGCATACAAACCTTCAAAATCCTTTTGTTTGGGGACATTGTTTTTCCCATGCTAACAAATGAAAATTAGAGGAAAAATGCATGCAGATTCAGCCTCGGGTCTATTTTAACTCGACTCTCTTTACATTTGCATTTATAATTCCCTTTATTTCCTTTCTCCTGCATGACCAGGTAGGCTCAGTCTTTACCTGCAGACGTCCTTTCAAAGGAATGTCAATTTTTCTCCAAGCAGTTGATCAAAGTTTCTTGTTAATTCACAGAAAAGAGGTTCTCAGTCACTGGGCCTTCGTCTTCCTTCATCTTTCCACGGTGTAAGTCTGAGAGTACTGCCAGCTTCTCCTTGTAATCCACCACTCTTTGAAGGAAGAGTTACTTGCATGCAGCTAAACCACCTCACACACACACATACACACACACACACACACAGCCTGGATTTGTGGTGTTTGTCATTTTCCAGTGTGTGAATACTCTCACCCTGGCCAATTTTAAGGTGTCAGTGTGAAGTTACTGAAGGCAAGGTTGCTAAGAGAGGAGCATTAATTATAAGCTCTCCTGAACAGGCTCTAGCACACTTATTCAGAAAGTGGCATCTCTTCTTACCATGGCTGATCATTAGTCTCTTGCTGCCTTCTGACAGATACTGCACTTAATGTTATCCCTGCCTATCTAGACGCTCTGGTTTTTCTCCTTCTCTTACTTTTTTTTTTTTTTGGTACAAATGTAAATATTTAAAATGAGAGCTGCAGGGCGCCTGCATGGCTTAGTTGGTTAAGTGTGTAACTTCAGCTCAGGTCATGATCTCGTTCATGAGTTTGAGCCCAGAATCATCTCTGCTGTTAGCACAGAGCCCTCTTCAGATCCTCTGTCACCTAGTCTCTACCCCTCTCCCATTTGTGCTCTCTCTCAAAAATAAACATTAAAAAGAATTTTTTAACAAGAAATACATCACAACAAGCTATAAAACTTAAAGAAGCCAACAAACACCAAAACTTCAAGAAAAATCCTCAAGAAAACACTATAAGGCACCTGATGGCTCAGTCAGTTAAGTGTCTGACTTCAGCTTAGATTATATCTCACAGTTCGTGAGTTCCAGTCCTGTGTTGGGCTCTCTGCTGTCAGCATGGAGACTGCTTCAGATCATCTGTCTCTCTCCTCCCTCCCTCCCTCTCTCTCTCAAAAATAAAATAAGCATAAAAAAAAATGTTTTAATAAACTGCCTGACACGTCTCAATAATACTATTTTTCCAACATTTTTCAGCTGCACATCCTTTTCTTCCAACTTTAGATATAGTTGACAATTAAAAATTGTTCATATTTAAGGTGTACAAGTTGATAATTTGATACATGTATACATTGCAAAATATTCACCCCAATCAAGGGAATTAACATTATTTATTACCTCACAGGGTTACTTTTTGAGGGAGGATGGGTAAGAAACTTAAGATCTACCCTCTTAGCAAATTTCAAGTATACGATATAATATTGTTAACTGTAGTTACATGACTGTACCTTTGATGTCCAGAATTCATCCATATCATATCTTGCATTATTGAAACTTGGTGCCCCTTGAACCATATTTTCCCATATGCCCCTAGTTGCATACCCTTTGATCACTTCTTCAATTTTGTAATTTTGTAATCTATTTTTCATGAGAAGAATCGAAATGTACTTCACAGGCAGGTGAACTTGCTATTTGTGATACTACTACAGGTTTTTGTCCTCATGAACATAACATTGATATCCATTCTATTTCACGTGATTTCTTCCAAAAATGTATGGTATATTTTATTTTTTTTCCTGTAAAGTTAATAGTGTTATATTAGTTTCAGGTGTACAGTATAGTGATTCATCAATTCCGTACATCACCTGGTGCCTCTAACAATTGCACCTTAATCCCCACCACCTATTTCATCCAACCCTTCCATCTCCCCTCTAGTAACCATCACTTTGTTCTCTATAATTAAGATTCTCTTCCTTCCTTCCTTTCGTTCTTTCTTTCTTTTTTCTTTCGTTAACATACAGTATAGTCGTGGCTTTAAGAGTAGAATCCACTGATTCATCACTTACATATAACACCTAGTGCTCATCCCAACAAGTGACCTCCTTAATGCCCATCACCCATTTCCCCCACCCCCTCACCCCCATCACCCCTCAGTTCTCTGTATTTAAGAACCTCTTATGATTTGCCTCCTTCTCTGTTTTTATCTTATTTTTCCTTCCCTTTCCCTATGATCATCTGTTAAGTTTCTCAAATTCCACATATGAATGAAATCATATGATATCTGTTTTTCTCTTAGTTCACCTAGCATAATACCCTCTAGTTCCATTCATGTTGTTGTAAATGGCAAGATTTCATTCTTTTTCATTGCTAAGTAGTAGTCCATTCTAACTATATACCACATCTTCTTAATGCATTCATCAGTTGATGGACATTTGGGCTCTTTCCATAATTTAGCTATTGTTGTAAGCACTGCTATAAACATTGGGGTGCATGTGCCCCTTCTCCTGTATTTAACTCCCGTATTTAACTCCTGTTGGATAAATTCCTAGTAGTGCAATTGCTGGGTTGTAGGGTAGTTCTATTTTTATCTTTTATTTTATTTATTTACTTTTAATGTTTATTTTTGAGAGAAAGGGAGAGACAGTGTGAGTGGGAAAGGGGCTAAGAAAGAGGGAGGCACAGAATCCGAAGCAGGCTCCAGGCTCTGAGCTATCAGCACAGAGCCCAATGCAGGGTTCTAACCCACGAACCACAAGATCATGGCCCAAGCTGAAATCAGTCACTTAACCTATTGAGCCACCAAGGCGCCCCAGGATAATTCTGTTTTTAATTTTTTGAGAAACTTCCATAGTGTTTTCCAGAGTGGCTGCACTAGTTTGCATTCCCACAAACATAAGATTCTGTTTCTTGATTTGCATTTCCCTCTGTTTTTTTCTCTTTGCTCACTTGTTTAGTTTCTTCTTTAATTATTATTTAAAGTTTATTTATCTTGAGAGAGAGAGAGTGAGTGTGCAAGCGGAGAGGGTCAGAGAGACAGGGAGACAGAGAATCCCAAGCAGGCTCCACACTGTGAGTACAGAACCCCAGGTGGGGCTCGAACTCACAAACTATGAGATCATGACCTGAGTCGAGACCAAGAGTTGGATACTTAACCAACCCATCCACCCAAGTGCCCCTCTTTTTTTTTTAATTTCATAAATGCCACATTTGAGTGAAATCATGTTTGTCTTTTTCCAAATTATTTATTTCACTTACTATTATACTTTTGAGCTCCATCCATGTTGCAAATGGCAAGATTTCATTCTTTTTATGGCTGAATAATATTCCATTGTATACATATATATGACTTATTTATCCATTCATCAATCAATGGATACTTGTGCTGCTTCTGTATCTTTATTATTATAAATAATGCTGCTATAAACATATGGGTACATGTATCCCTTTGAATTAGTGATTTTGTATTCTTTGGGTAAATATCCAGAAGTACACTTGCTGGACTGTACGGTAGTTCTATTTTTAACTTTTTGAGAACATCCATACTGTTTTCCACAGCAACTCCACCAGTTCACATTTCCATCAACAGTGTAAGAGGGTTCCTTTTTCTCCACATCCTCACCAGCAGCTGTTGTTTCTTGTGGTGTTTTTAGTTATTGACAGGTGTGAGGTGATATCTCATTGTAGTTTTGATTTGCATTTCCCGGATGGTAAGTGATGACAAACATCTTTTCATGTGTCTGTTGGCCATCTCTATGTCTACTCTGAAGAAATTTCTGTTCAAGTCTTCTGCCCATTTTTAATCGGATTATTTATTTTTTGGATGTGTTGAGATTTCTTATTTTGTTTTTTAAGTAGGCTCCATACCCAACACACAGCCCAATGTGGAGCTTAAACTCACAGTTCTAAGACCAAGACCTAAGCTGAGATCAGGAGTTGGACTCTCAACCAACTGAGCCACCCAGGTGCCTGGGTGTTGAGTTTTATTAGTTTTTTTTTTTTAATAGATTTTGGATATTAACCTTTTTTTTTTTAATGTTTTTTATTTATTTCTAGGAGAGAGAGAGAGAGAGAGAGAGAGACAGCGTGAGCAGGGGAGGGTCAGAGAGAGAGGGAGATACAGACTCTGAAACAGGCTCCAGGCTCTGCGCTGGCAGTCAGCACAGAGCCCGACGCGGGGCTCGAACCTACGAACTGCGAGATCATGACCTAAGCAAAAGTCGCACGCTTAACCGACTAAGCCACCCAGGCGCCCCTAACCTTTTATCAGATATATAATTTGCAAATATCTTTTCCTGTTCTGTACGTTGCTTTTTAGTTTTATTGTTTCCCTCACTGTGCAAAAGCTTTTTAGTTTGATTTAGTCCCAGTATTTCATATTTGATTTTTATTTTCCTTGCCTAAGGAGACATCTAGAAAGAAGTTGGTATGGCCAAAGTCAAAGAAGTTACTGCCTGTGTTCTTTTCTAGGATTTTGATAATTTCGGGTCTTACATTTTAGGTCTTTCATCCAATTTGAATTTATTTTTCTGTATAAGAAAGTAGTCCAGTTTCATTCTTTTGCATATAGCTTCTTCAGGTGAGCCTATATTGCTATCAACTTACCTCCTTTTGCTGCATCCCAAAGGTTTTAGACTCTTGTGGTTTCATTTTTCTTTGTTTCAGTGTCCTTTTTAATTTCTTCTTTGATTTCTTGGCTGCTACATTCATTGTTTACTAGCATGTTATTTAACCTCCATGTATTTGTGGTCTTCCCAGATTTCTTTTCTTGTGTTTGACTTTTAGTTTCATAGTGTTATGGTCCAGAAAGATGCATGGTATGACTATGATGCTTTTTAATTTGTCAAGGCCTATTTTGTGGCCTAATATGTGATCTGTTCTGGAGAATGTTCCATGTATACTTGAAAAGAATGTGTATTCTGTTGTTTTAGGATGGAATGTCCACCTGGTCCAGTGTATCATTCAGAGCCACTGTTTCCTTTTTATTTTCTGTTCGGATGATCTGTCCATTGATGCAGTTGGGGTGTTAAAGTCCCCTACTGTTAATGTATTACTATCAGTTCCTTTATGTTATTAACTGTTTTATCTATTTGGGTGTTTCATGTTGGGAGCATATATATTTACAATTACTATATCCTGTTGGATTGTCTCCTTTAGTATTTTATACTGTCCTTCTTTGCCTTCTTCTTTTTACAGCTTTGTTTTAAACTCTTATTTTGTCTCCTATAAGTATTGCTACTCCAGCTTTCTTTTGACCTCCATTTGCATGATAAATGTTCCTCTGTCCCCTCACTCTTAATGTGCAAGCGTCTTTACAGCTGAAACAAGTCTCTTCTAGGCAGCACATAAATGGGTCTTATTTACCCAATGTCTTTTGACTGGAGTGTTTAGTCCGTTGACATTCAAATAATTATTGATATATATGTATTATTTCTATTTTGTTACTTGTTTTGTGTGTTTTTGAAGTTTTTCTCTGATCCTTTCTTCTCTTTGTCTCTTTTATAGTTTGTTGGCTTTCTTTAGTGATATACTTTGATTGCTTACACTATATATAGTGTATTTATTACTGTGTTTTGAATTGTGGTTACCATTTGGTTTATATATAACATCTTCTGCATATAGAAGTCTATATTAAGCTGATGGTCAGTTAGTTTTGAATTCATTCTGATTCCTTTCCCCTCCATGTTTCAGATATTTGGTATCATATTTTACATCCTTTTATTTTGTGTTTCTCTTGACTGATTTTTAGACATTTTTTTTTTGCTTTTGTACTTCCTATTTTTTAACTTTTACTTAGGGTTTTTGTTTTCCACTCATATTCCCCTTAACACTTCTTATAGGGCTGATTTAGTAATCATGAATTCTTTTAAACTTTGTTGGTCTGGGAAATTACCTCTCCTATTTTGAATGATAGCCTTGCTGGATAAGAATATTCTTGGCTGCAGATTTTCCCTTTTATCACTTTGAATACATCATGCCACTTCCTTCTAACTTTCAAAGTTTCTGCTAAAAAAGCAACTGATAGCCTATTAGGTTTCCTTTGTATGTAACTCTGTTCTTTCCTCTTTATCACTTTTTTCTTTTTTGTCATTTTAATTACTGTGTCTTGGTAGACCTCCTTGGGTTGAATTTGTTGGGGGATTCCTGTGCCTCCTGAATCTGGATCTGTGTTTCTCTTCCCAGATTTGGGAAGATTTTAGCTAATACATTTCCTGCTCTCCTTTCTCTCTTTTCTACTTCTGGGATCCGTATATTGTGAATGTTATCATGCTTGATGGTATCGTTGGGTTCCCTAAGTCTATTCTCATTATGCAGTATTTGTTTCTCATTTGTTCAGCTTGATTGCTTTCCATGACTCTACCCTGCAGATCACTGATACGTTCCTCTGCTTCCTGTAGCCTACTATGTACTTTATCTATTGTATTTTTAATTTCATTTATTGAGTTTTTCATCTCGGATATGTTAATGTTTATCTCACTGATGTTGTCGGCCCTTTTTTGAAGTCCAGTGAATATCTTTATGATCATTACTTTATTTTTTTGAGAGAGAAAGGGTGCAAGTCAGCAAGGGGCAGAAAGAGAGAGAGAGAGAGAGAGAGAGAGAGAAGCAGGGCTTACCCGAAGCAGGGCTCATGCTCATCTGAAATGGTGCTCATGCTCACAAAATGCAAGGGTCGAGCTCACCTGATGTGGGACTCAAACTCAGGAACTGTGAGATCATCACCTGAGCCAAAGTCAGGTGCTTAATGACTAAGCCACCCAGGCACCCTATGATCATTACTTTTAAGTTGTCTATATCGGGCTCATTACTTGTTTCACTTAGATCTCCTGCTGTGATCTTATCCTGTTCTTTCATTTAGGACATATTTCTCTCTTTCCCATTTTGTGAACCTCTGTGTGTCTGTTTCTGTACGTTAGGAAAGTCAGCTATGTCTTCGGTTCTTGAAAGTAGTGGCTTTATAAAGAAAAGTTCCTATAGTGCCCTTCAGTGCAGTGTCCCCTGTTCACAAGAACCTGGCACTTCCAGAGAGTCTCCTATGTGTATAGCTTGCATCCTGCTATTGTATCCAAGTTGTTTTTCCGTTCAGTCCAGACATCTGCACTGACTCTCTGTCTGTTGTGGGCTGTGCTTACTTACTCTCTGTGATGTTAGTGAGACCCAGGAAGGCTGGTTCTGAGGGGGCATATTGCAGAAGGGCATGAGGGCAGAGCAGTGGTGTTGTTAACACAATTTGTGCTAAGCCACCAGTCTTCTGAAATGTGGGGGCATTAACAAAACTTGCACTGAGCCCGGGGCTGAAGACAACAGGTTTGGGGTGGGCACGTCTTTAGGAGAACTTGTGGGTGGGGTGCACTGCTAGTAGGTTAGGTAGCAAGTGTCTGAACAGAACTGCCTCCCACAGTGGCTCTTTGTTTGTGCTGGGGGATGGGAGAGGAAAATGGCACTTACTGGTTCCTTTGTACCCAGAGAAGTCCCCCAATACACTCTGGTCAGTATAAACAGATCTTCCTCCCATTATGAATACTGTCACTTTTATGTTTCCTCTTTGTGGGCTGTTGTCTCTTTAAGGGTAGAGGCCCAGCTATCACTCCCCTCCCTGATTGCTGAGGTAGCTGATATGTAAAGCTTCAGGCTCCAGGTTCCACTGGTTATACAGACTCATGGAATGCAGCCCCTCTGGTTTTCAAGGCCAGATGTTATGGGGATTTGTTTTTCCCTTGTGGGCTCCCTGATGTTTTCCCTTTCCTGCACTCACAGCTCCCTCCTTCCTTCAGGGAGCTCCCAGCCACCTTATCTGTTCTTCCTAACCTCTTTGATGTGGCTTCTTTTCTATAGTTAGTTGTCAGTTTGTTCTGCCAGTCTTCAGATCGCTAGATCGATCTCTGGCTTATGCACTTTGATGTGACTGATACCTAGTTGTAAACAGGGGGATGAGGGGCCTCCTACTCTGCCATCTTCCCAAACCTCCTCTTTTATCTCTTGTTCTTGATCTGTATACATAGGAGCAGGATGAAGTGAACAAGCAACCCTTCCCTAAATTCTCAGACTGGTCTACAAGATCCCACAAGGTCTGTCTTTATCCCTCATTGCTTCTCTGTCCTATTTCCTACTCTTCCTCCTTTGCTTGTTTGGTCAGCCACACCAACTTCCTTGCTCTTTTGGGCTATACCAGGCACATTCCTTCTTAGGGCTTTTGTACTGGCTCTTCTGTCTGCCTGGAATGTGCTCCCTCTTAATATTTGCAAGACTCACTCCCTCATCTCTCAAGGGTTTGTCCAATCACCACCTCTTCACTGAGGCAGTCCCTAATTACTCTATTTAAAATGCCCTTCACCTGCCTATATTCCAGTCTACCTTACTCATAGCACTTATCCTCTACTAATGAACTACTATATCATTTGTGTTATGTTCACTGTTATCTCTCATCCTCTATCCGATTATAAGCTTCCTCAGAGCAGGGACTTTTATTTGCTTTGCTCATTGTTACATCCCAAGTGCCTAGAATAGTGTCTGACACATAGTAGGTACTCCTGGAATATTTTGAATTAATAAATAATCCTACTTGCCCTTCTGATTCGTATCCCATTTTACTTTCCCTTGATGCTATACTTTATTGACTCATTTAATAACTGCAGCCTGCATAATTAACAATTATATTATCTCTTCAATCCACCTGTAGACACGGTACTATACAATACTGACTTGTGGGACTTTGCTTGTGCTATTACTCCTATCTAGAATATTCCTTCCACTCCACTTTAGCTTCCTAACTCCTATTTAGGATCAGTATGATCTTACTATTACTTAATTCAGGAAGCTTTCCTTAACCCTTCCAGATTAGATGTATATACTCTTTACTCTTTACTTAACTCTTTACTCCTATAGTACTATCTCACTATCTCTGTTGATAGTACTTGGTGAAATTTTTTTTATCTTCCATAGCAATCACATATCCTGCTATATCCTCAACATTTATTTGCATGCCTTATTTATCGTATCAGTTTACTGAGTAATAATTAAATACATGAATGAAGGAATGAATGAATCAGTTTCTCTTATCCTCCAAGACTAAAAAGTTTAGCAGTGGCGTTGGAATTTGGGATCCAAATCTTCAGTCTTAGACTACTTTCACTTTATCATACTATCTCTTATACATCTTTGTTATTCCATTAGGTCATCTATTATAAATCTTGGTACTTTTATAAAGATATTTAAAAATATATATCCTTTTCCTTTGTTTTACACCCCCTTTACAATCACATGTTTTCTTATAAATAGGATTCCGTTCTTGTAAACGGAATCTTTTACATCCTTTGAATTTAGACAACATGTTTCGTTAACTCACACACATACCCAGCCCCTGGGGCATAAAGGATCTCAGAATCAAGCCTCTTCTGGTAGTATATACCATATGAAATATGGTGAAACTAGTTTATTGCCTGGCCTTTTCCTATATTTTCCTCCTTCCAAGACAGAACTAGAAGAGATAATGTTGATGGGGAGACTTGACAAAATATGAAAGGCAATCATATAGTTTGGAGATTAGGGAAAAGTGTCACTTATCATAAGCAACTTTTCAGAGTGCTTACTTGATGTTCTTTTAGTACCCCCCACCTTTTGTACTTGTCTCCTACTTCTCATTTCCCTAAGAATGGAGTCTTCATGATTCCAACTGGCTGCTCGCTATAAATTGTCTCTCACCCTTCCTGCCTGAACAAAGATTCCCTTGTTCCTGAAGAATCTCTCTCACCACACCCATTTCTAAGACTTCCTCTTGTAGCGCCATTTGCTACAGATGTTTGTAATTGATGTTTGTAATAGATGGAAAGCAATCTGACTCAACTATATATTCTATTATCACTGAAAATATCATGGATACTGAGATATGTATTGAACATTTAGATAATCTCATGATTTCTCTTTAAATTCATTTTGTATATGAGTTTTTTACTTAGTATTTTTGCTATTTATGTTATTCCAAATTAAAAAAAAATTTTTAATGTTTTTATTTTATTTCTGAGAGAGAGAGCATGAGCAGGGGAGGGTCAGAGAGAGAGGGAGACACAGAATCCGAAACAGGCTCCAGGCTCTGAACTAGCTGTCATCAGAGCCTGACCTGGGGCTTGAACCCATGAACCATGAGATCATTACCTGAGCTGAAGTTGGATGCTTAACCGACTGAGCCACCCAGATGCCCCTATGTTATTCCAAATTCACTATAAATGTCAGTTTCATAACTAAATAATAATTTGTTGTGTGGATCATAATTTGCCTTTCCATTCAGCTATTACAGGACTTGCAAAAGATTTCTAGCGTTTTGCTAATACAAATGATGTTACAAAAAGTATCTTTAGAGATAATGTGGGAAACTGAACTTAATTTGAGAAGTGAAGAATGTGATTAACCATGTTTAATTGTCTCTTTCTTACACAAAAAGATAGCATTCTTACTATTCTAACTATAGAATGATCATAGAGCTCTTTCAGATAAGTGCATAGAAAGGTTCTATATTCTTTTTTGGAAAGGTTTCATTATATGTACACAGCACAGTATATTTAAATAGTCTCCTATTGAATATTGATTTATGTCCCAATTCTTTGCAAATACAAACAATACTACTGCAGTGAATAATCTCATGCGTCTGTCTTTTCATTCAGGAACAGTTATTTCTGTAGGACAAATCTCAGAAGGTGGATTGATGGAACAAAGAGTAATCGAATCTGTAATTTTGATGGATATTGCCAAATTGTAATACCTAGGGATATTACAGTACACCCATCAATAATACACCTATCTATTGTCTATGCCAATAGAATGTGTTGTTTGACTACCATTTGCTTTCTAAGTGACTTGTAACAGAGTTGGTACTCTTCCCGTCGTCTTGCCAGCCATGTGTGAAATATTTTCTCCTAATTGTTTTATTTTGCTTTTAATTTTGTTTTTTAATGTACAGTATTTTATATAGATAAATCAGTTGATCTTTCTTTTGATTTTATTTGTCATTTTTAAGGTTTAAAATTTCTTTCCCATCCAGAGATTTCATAAATATTATTTTTTCTTTTAGTTTTTTATAGCTTGGTTATTTAAATGTTTAAAAATTTTCAGGACGCCTGGGTGGCTCAGTCAGTTAAGCATCTGACTTTGGCTCAGGTCTGATCTCAAGGTTCAGGAGTTCGAGCCCCACAGCTAGCTCTATGCTGACAGCATAGACTCCAAAGCAGGATTCTGTGTCTCCCTGTCTCCCTGTCCCTCCCCTGCTCGCGTGCGCTCTTTAAGAATTTTCGACTCTGATATATTTGAAATTGATTTTGATCCAACCATATTCTGTTATGATGACAGCAGTACCGCAGCATTTAACAATAATTACATAATTACTACTTATAAACCTTTCTAGAGGTGGATGGAGTAAGTGAATTTCAAATGGTAGTTCCCCATTAAAAATAACACACACTCCAAGAGAACACATTAGATTTTCTTTTCTTAACTGTGGTTGTATGATAAACATTTTTTTTGACAAATGGAAATTTCATTGTAAAATGGTACTTAACTCATAACGGTTTTTTATTCCATTTGAATTAAAGCTAAGTGTTAATATTAAAGCTAAGACAAACTGAAGTTGAAGTATTTCACCTCAGAAATACAATGTTGGTAGAAGAAATAGCTTTGAGACTCTGTGGACTGCTAACTGTGCTTCACGCACAATACTCAAGTTAGTACTCTTCACGTCATTTTCTTTATTGTTACCACGTCCATACCTAATGGCTATGTTTTTTTTCTCCACCTGCCACCTTTCTTTGTCTTAGAGAATGATTTTGTTTGATAAACCATATGGTTTGTAAAAGCCTAAAAAATTAAAACTCACCAGCAAATTTCAGGGAGATATAATTTTCAGCCTGTCAGACCTGACATTTGAACAATCTTGAAATACCACAGTCTAAATTAAAAACAAAATTATTTTATCTGTGCCATGTGTTCTCATTCCTGAGGGCTGTGCCACAACAGATATTTTTAAATGTTTTCTGGCCTATTCACTTTCCTCTAATATATTTCATTTATGACATTTGGTATCCTGTCATTACAATAATAAGAAAAGAGCAAAAACTCTATTTATAAGGGCTGTGTTTCAGCTGTTGCACCTGCCAAATTCCACATGTGGCTAAGTTGAGATGATATATTTGTGAGGGATTTTTCCCAGTTTCTGAAACATCAAGGTTAAATCCAAATATCTCAAAATTTACAAACTATGCCTTCACCCTTATTTCCTCTACTTAATGACCCCAAAAGAAGAGCCAGTTTAGAAGTTTTATTTTTTAGAATCTGAACTGGTTTCCATATTAGATTGAGCAGAAGCAAAGAACTATTTGCCCTGTTTCTTGAGTTTCTTCAAAATTTATGTGATCTCTGCAATCTATTAAGCACATATATAAAGCTGTGGCAACAGTTTTTCACAATAGAGCAAGGCAAGAAATGCTACTGGGAAATATTAGAGAAAGATATATTCAGAGTATTAGAAAAAGACCCTGGCTTTCAGCTATGGTTTAGGGAATTGTAGGAAAGATTTTGCTTTTGAAGGATTCAGCTTGTGGTCATCTAAGGTTAGATAAAAGATTTATCCAAAATGTCCTTGATTACCAGGATAGCAAATAGAGAAAGAAAAGATCTGTAATGAAAATGAACCCGAAATTGTGCCATTATGTTCTAATCTGATTTTCTGAAGTATGCCCACCATGGAAATCATACGCACTGCATGAAGCAAGTGGCCTGACCCTTTCAGGTAGGCCTCAAGGCTTCCTACAACTAAAACTTCAAAAACTCAAACTAGAAAAAATACTTGAAAAGTTAAGTGAGCCTCTCTGGAAAAAAAAAATCATTCTCTGATTTCCAGCTAAGAATGAAAGCACAATTTCATATTATTTCACAGCCAAGACCACGCAAGTATGAAAAAATTCCCTAGCCCAGCATTTTCAGATAAGAAATTTCAGTTAAGGGGCGCCTGGGTGGCTTAGTCGGTGAAGCGTCCGACTTTCGCTTAGGTCGCGATCTCGCGGTTCGTGGGTTCGAGCGCGCGCGTCGGGCTCTGTGCTGACTGCCAGCTCAGAGCCTGGAGCCTGTTTCAGAGTCTGTGTCTCCCTCTCTCTCTGACCCTCCCCTGCTCACGCGGTCTCTCTCTCTCTCTCCGAGAAATAAATAAAACATTTAAAAAAAAAAAAATTTCAGTTAAGATCCACAGTACACGGGAGGTATTATCGTCTGTTATCTGAATCATCCTAATGTTTTTCAGGTTGATCCTCAGATTAGTAGAATTCGTTTTTTATCTATTAGCAGCTATAAAAATCAGAAGGACACACTCTTATAAAACAGTAATACACAATTTGGAAATTTAAACATGATTCAGTAAGTGAGGATAGTCAAGTGGACTCATCATCAAGGGTATAATATCTGAGAGTTTTTAAACTTAATTTTGAAATATGTGAATGGGGAGTTCTTTTCTCATTAAAATTTGGCAGATGCCAGCTGAAAAACATCCTTCTTCTAAAGAGAGCCTGTGAGAACTGATTGAAAAGGAGATTCCATTAAATTTGAAAGAACCCAAACTGTTTTAAAACAATTATATTTAGGGTCACCCAGGTGGCTCAATCAGGTAAGTGCCTAATACCTGATTTTGGCTCAGGTCATGATCTCACAGTTCCTGAGATCAAGGCCCACATCAGGCTCTGTAATGACAGCACCTGAAAGCCTGCTTGGAATTCTTTTTCTCCTCTTTCTCTGCCTCTCCCCAGCTTGTGCTCATGCATGCGCTTTCTGTCTCAAAATAATAAACTTTTAAAAATTCTTTTAAAACTGTAATAAAACAATTATATTTTAGCCTTAAATATATTTTATTTTACTTGTACAATTCACAATACAGAATANTGAACCCACGAACCGTGAGATCATGACCTGAGCCGAAGTTAGACACTTAACCGACTGAGCCACCCAGGTACCCCCAAGCTCCATTTTATAACATAAGAGTATGAGTACTCTTACCCGTCTCTAGTTTTTACCCCTCCCTTCCATATTGTACCTTATGTCAGCCACAGTGTCTATTTTTACATTGTCAAGATTACTAACATTTACATTCTGTCTTGCAACATCATGGTTGACCACAGGATGACTATAAACATTGAAAACCAACAAAAGCACTTGGCTTATAGGACTGTGTAAATAGGAGTTTCCTTTATCTCTCTCTCTCTCTCTCTCTCTCTCTCTCTCTCTCTCATAGGCTCCATGCCCAGTGGGAAGCCCAACGTGGGGATTGAACTCATGACCCTGAGATCAAGACCTGAACTGAGATCAAGAGTTAGATGTTTAACCGACTGAGTCACCCAGGCACCCCAGTTTTTCTGGGGTTTCTAATTGCCATTTTTCTTTCACTGCATTTTCTACTTTTATCATATATCCCGCCCCCTCNCTCCGTTAAGTTCCTCCTAATCCTCCTATACATGCAAACATATGGTATCTGTCCTTCTCTGCCTGTCAGTCATACCTTCTGATTCTGGGGCCAGAACCCTCTCCCTTTGCAGTTTCATACATCATTTTCTAGACTGACTTCCCTGCCCATTTCATTGGTCAACTTGTCTCTGTTTCCCAGATATTTATTAAAATCTCTCATCCATTGGTGACCACCAACACCTCCAGTCTTATCCCTCACCTTCTCTACTTCCTTTTCTGTTGTGGTTATGCCTTCATTGTACTTTAATATTTTTATTTCAATGGAATCAGGAGCAGTGGGGGACAAATTTATGCCCACCTTGAATCTCTCCAAGTTGGTATCAGAAAAGCTACCAATTCAGTTTCCATTCTGAACGCTAGCAAATTTTAGATTGTTTCCACTATATGGTTTTCTTTTTATTTAGTTTCTCCTTATATAGACTGAAAACACAAGAGCCATAGCTATACATTCTATTTCATTTGTTTCTTCTATAGAGCCCGATATTCAACTGTAAGGAATTTTAAAATTTCAAATGTGATTGCTGGTGTTTAAAGTAAACTCCTTCTCTGTAACTGTACTCTTTAATCCTTCTGTTTCTTTATCTCTGCTTGCCTTGGTCCCTATTTCTTGCGTAATCAACAACATTCACAAACTTTTATTACAGTATATTGTTTTAATTGTTCTATTTTATTGTTGTAGTTGTTTATTTCTGTGCCCAATTTATAAATTAAACTGTATTCATGCATCTTTCAAATAACATGGATCTCAGCACATAGGTCTTCTAGTATGATCATAAACTATAAGAAAATAAAGGTGCGCCTGGGTGGCTCAGTTGGTTAAGCATCTGACCCTTGATTTGAGCTCAGGTCATAATCCCAGGGCCATGGGATTAAGCCCCTAGTCAGGCTCCATACTGAGCATGCAGTCTGCTTAAGATTCTTTCTCTCTCTCTGGGGCACCTGTCTGGCTTAGTCAGTTGAACATCCAACTCTTGATTTCAGGTCACGATCCCAGGGTTGTGGGATCAAGTCTTGTATTGGGTTCTGTGCTGAATGTGGAGTCTGTTTAAGATTCTCTTTCTCTCCCTCTTGAACCGCTCCTCCACTCCTGTGCTTGTGCTCTCTCTCTCTCAAAAAAAAAATAATTTTCTTTTTTCCTCTGTCCCTCACCCCTGCTTATGCATGTGCTCTCTTTCTCTCTCTCAAAAAGTAATAAAATGAAAATAACTTTATATTTCAAATTCCTAACCTTTAATAGATAAATGAGAACCTAGGCCTACTGATGGTTGAATCAGAGCCTTATATATGTGGACCCCTCCAGGTAAACCATCTGCAGCTTCTCCTTAGTATATCTAGACAAAATGGTATAGTCTGGATAGGTACCGAGATCCTCAACCAACTCACCTTCCCCCTAGTCCATGGCTGGGGAAATCACATCTTTCTCTGCCACTGGTTGGGTAGTTAATAATCATATGAGTTTTGATACTTTCTTGTCCAGGGTCACCTGGGTAGCTCCAACTCTTGATTTTGGCTCAGGTCATGACCTCACAGTTCATGAGTTCAATCCCTACATGGGGCTCTGCACTGACAGTGCACAGCTGCAATTGCACTGTCAGTGCAGAGCCTCCTTGGAATTCTCGCTCTCCCTCCCTCTCTCTGACTCTCACCTGTTCTCCTTCTCTCTCCAAATAAATAAACTTAAAAAAACTTTCCTGTCCATATGTCAGAAAATATGAGATTTCAACAGGACAATATACACTAGAAGAATTTCACAACCTTTCTAATAGGCTGAAATAGGATGAATGGGAGAGCCATCCTTTTCTCTTAAGGGCTGTTTCGTGGCTTTGACTTCTGGTTATTTTTGTGCAGCAGCTCTCATTAATGGAGTCCATTCTTGGCTTTGCCTGGTCATTTTTCGTGGGTGATGTACAGTTTTGTACAAAGCATTTTTTAATGAATCAAGGGTTTTCTTCCTATTTTTTTTCCAAGATAAACTTGGACATCACACTTCTATGGTGAAATGTCAGACCGAAAATTTCTTTTTATGATGTATTCTGCTCATTTCCCCCGATTTTAGGAGCTGGGAATCCAAAGTGCAAAGTTGCAATTGTTCTGGGAAGAACTAAAAATACCTCTGCAACCAGGTAAGAAAATAATTGTGATTGAGAAATCTATTTGGGAATACGAACTACTCTTTCTACCCATATAATTTACTTAAAATGTACCATTTAGACTTATAAATCATAATAGTGTAAAATATATTATGAGATTAATGTCACATTTGTGTTTCACAATCATTTTGCTGTAATATTTAGGAAACATTTTAGGGAGTGCTGCTGTTCATTCTTCAGTGTGGAATTTCTTGTATTAAAAAGTGTTGCTGAATCCTCAAAGCTGTCTGGGGCAGATTATGAGACATATAGAAATTTTCAGACCTGTCTGTAAGTAATTAAGTGATTATATATTTAGAGCAAAGGCACTAGTCTTGCAACATTTGATATTATGTATCAGTTCCCAGTTTCCACTCTGAGCAGTGAGAGGCCTCAATCAAATAACTTGAACTTATTTTCAAATCACTGTTATTGTTCCTGAACACAGCGTACATCCAACTATGCTTGATGTATGCCTTTGCACAGTTCCCATTCCAGATATCATTGCTTACATGATTACATGGTAACAACAACAGAAATCACAACTGCAACTCCACCTAGCATCTGTTTTATTTTTCCACATAGCAGACTTTTCCTAACATCTGCTTTTCTTTAACCAGATACAAACAACACACCATGATTCTTGTTCCTATCAACACACCTGGAGTAGAAATAATAAGGCCTTTGTCAGTTTTTGGCTACATAGGTAAGTACTCAACCAAGATAAGCATGCATTAGCAAGCAGGAAGTTGGGAATGTAGAGTAACACTGAAGGGAACAGATAGCATTATAATGTCGGAGACGTGTTCTTAGAAATCCTTTGGTGCTGACAACTGTCTTAATATAAATGCCAGTGGGGGGAAATACACACACACGCACGCCAGTAGCACTCAGAATAGAGCAAATAAGGAAGGTGATGCAGCAGTGGACCTCACTTTGTTTACTTTTGGGAAAGGGTAGATTGGATTCAAGGAACAGTAAGTCTGGCTGCCAGTCATCTCTCCATCGTCCAGCAGAATGGATTGATGAAATAGACTTAGAAAAGTTAAATCTATGTAATCCACAATGAAATTCATGTTTGCCTTCAAGTTTAGCTTTCTTAACCAATCCAACTACAAGAGCTATTAATAAGCAATGAATTTGGGGTGGCTCAGTCAGATAAGCGTCCGACTCTTGCTTTCATCTCAGGTCATGATCTCACAATTTGTGGGTTCAAGTCCTGGCAGCGCAGAGCCTGCTTAGGATTCCCTGTCTCCTCTCTCTCTCTCTCTCACAAAATAAACATTTTTTTAAAAATCTACCTTAAAAAAAAAAAGCAATGACTTTTGATTGATTTGAATGCAAAACTTTTCCATTCTTCTGTGCTTGGGTGGAATTTCTACGAAGCAAGGATACTTTTGTTTCTGGCCACTCAGCTCATGCTCATGTTCACTGTTGCCTTGCTGCTCAGGCCATTCACTCAGCAAGTATTTTTTGAGGGCTGACCACTGTTCTAGGTGCTTAGAATACATTAGTGAGCACAACAGGCTAGGACCTCTGCCCTCACAGAGCTTACATGATAGGAAAGGACAGGCAATAAGTACAAACATGTAAATAAGTTTATTAGAGCAAGTTATTAGGTAAGAAATGCTGTGGAAAAGTTTATTGAGGGGCACCTGGGTGNAAAAAAAAAAAAAAAAAGAAAATTTTATTGAACCTTAGGTTCTGTGGTGACCCTGGCTTGCTTTATTGTTGAATATGGCTAATAAAAATGTTCAAGTAGCAGATATAAGACTTGGAGTTTTAGAGAACGTTTGTCATCACCTTCCATAGGATTCACCCACAGATTAAGTGTCGTTTACAAGATGGTGAACAAATTCACTGGAGCAAGTTGTGCATGGGAATTTGTTGGATTGCAGAGCAATAGCCTGAAGACCCCCAAATTGAATTTATAATTTAGGTTGCCTGGAAATAACCTCCACTTCAGGGCCTATGTTTGAATTTGCAGTGAGACTAATTTACCAGCACCTCTCCAACTCCCCATGCCCAAGGCCAAAAGAAACAGTGTGGAGAAGGTTGATTATTAATGTCTATTCTGACAGGAAAAGGGTGTGGAGTTAGTGTGAGATTATCTCCAGAACGGGGGGGTTGGGGAGGGCATAAGGAAGGGTAGGCAGTGTGACGTAAAGACAAAATGTGAATGTGTTCCCCGTCCCTGTCAAATGCCAGGATTTCCCAGAGGCAAACACGTAGTGAAGAACCCTGGACTGGGAGAAGACATACCTCACGGCCCACTCTCTGCTGAGCCTGCTCTGTCCCATCAAGCAGGCTCTCTGCATCTCTAGGCATTGATTTACACAATGATAAAATAAGAAACTTGAATTACATTACTCACTTAAAATTTTTGCACTATTGGAAGCTTTTCTTTTCCCAAGCATAATTTTCTGTGGAAGTCTATATATAAAAAATTTCAAAGAAGCAATAATAAGATAATAATAATCTGATTGGATCTGTGAAGATGTCTTCCCTATCAGTAATTCTACATCTTCAGAGAATGAGTTTGGAAACCTCTGGATCAAATGATTTCTAAAATCTCTTCTAACTGGAATAGTTGATGAGTTTTTTGGGTTACAGGGAGCTGGGTGTTCACTGCTCAAGATCTGCCTAGGAGTGTCTGTGACGTATGAGGCTTTTAAGTCCAATTTCTTTTAAGTAATTATTATAAATGAGTATTTTTGATCTTCAAAATTATATTTTCTATTTTATAGATAATTTCCATGGAGGACATTTTGAGATCCATTTTAATCAAGTACGAGTTCCTGCTACCAATTTAATAGTAGGTGAGATAACTTTGGAAAAATGATTCTCTAGTACCATGTACTAAATATTTTCAGGCCTGGGGGCGCCTGGGTGGCTCAGTTGGCTAAGCGTCCGACTTTGGCTAAGGTCATGATCTCACAGCTTGTGAGTTCAAGCCCCGCATCCGGCTCTGTGCTGACAGCTCAGAGCCTGGAGCCTGCTTCAGATTCTATGTCTTCCTCTATCTGCCCCTCTTCTGCTTGCGTGCTCTCTCTCTCTCTCAAAAATGAATAAACATTAAAAAATATATAAAAAATAATATTTTCAGGCCTAATCTGGAAAAAATACAAAGTCTACCTTAATTTCGGTATTTTTCCCTCTTAGGTATCTTTCCCTCTTATCCCATTTGTAAGAGAACATTTTTCCATCTGATGGATTTTCTTACATGGAATAATGTTTTATTTAAGTGTCTGATGTGGTTTTATATATCACATCAATTGAAAACATAGCTAAATATGAAAAATACACAATTTAGAGCAATGTACTTTTTCCTAAAATGTGATCTTCAGGCCTCTACTTAAGAAAACCTCAGTACTTTCTGAATTTAAGTCTTACACATAAACACATTAGAAGCATAAATAACTTTGCATACTGAGTGCCTGGAGTGACTTCATCCTCTTGGTTATTGGAACCCTACCCAACCTTCAGAGAACATCTTAAGTGGCACCTCTTTCAGAAAGGATTTTGTGTTTTTCACCCCATCCACTCAATAAACCCCTGTGGCCTGCCAGGCCCTGAGGATGCAGTCTCTCTCTCCTTTGCCTTTCTTTGTTCTTCGTATCCCGTAGCCCTAGCATCCTTGCCCCGCGTCTAGTCTGAACTCCTGGTGTACAGACTGTGTCTTATTTACCTTTGTAACCACTACAGCATGTATAAAACAGCATATGCATAGTTGGTACTCAGGAGATCGTTCTTGAATTGAATTGAAATGTTTAATGATGGTTTTAAAAACAGAAACCAGAGGGGCACATGAACCCAAATGTTTACAGCAGCATTATCAACAAAAGCCAAAATATGGAAAAAGCCCAAATGTCCATTGACTGACGAATAGATAAAGAAGATGTGGTACTTATATACAACGGAGTATTACTCAGCGATCAGAAAGAATGAAATCTTGTCATTTGCAACGGCGTGGGTGGAACTAGAAGTGTATTATGCTTCTAATGAAATAAGTCAGAGAAAGACAACTATCATATCATTTCACTCATGTGGAATTTAAGAAACACAACAAATGAACATAGGGGAAGGGAAGGAATAATAAAAAAAAAAAAAAAAGGGAAGCAAGTCATAAGAGACTCTTAAATACAGAGAACAAACTGAGGGTTGCAGGAGGGGTGTTGGGAGGCGGGATGGGCTAAATGGGTGATGGTCATTAAGGAGGGCACTTGCTGGGATGAGCACTGGGTGTTAAATCTAATTGATGAACCACTAAATTCTACTGAAACCAATAGTACACTATATGTTAACTAACTTGGATTTAAATTAAAAACAGATTTTCCTAGTACCCCCCTACCCCCCCAAATTTCCATAAATAATGAACATTATTACAGAACTGACTTTTTTCCTATCAGAATGCCATTTTCATTGAGGGCAGTTCATCATTTTCTCAACATTTATGTAAATAACAAAGTAAATGGGCTGTGGCCACTTTCATGGTTTCCTTTCTTTCTTATAGGTGAAGGTAGGGGATTTGAGATCGCCCAAGGCCGCCTTGGACCGGGCAGAATCCACCACTGTATGAGAACGGTAGGGCTGGCAGAACGCGCTTTGCAGATCATGTGTGAACGGGCAACACAAAGGGTGGCCTTTAAGAAGAAACTGTTTTCACACGTAAGGATGATGACTTCTTTGAATTTATTGTAGCCCGCTGTGCTCAGTGCCCTTGAAACAAAATAGCATTACTTAGTCATAGATCTCCACATAAATAAGATGGTTTTTCCCCACAAAGTGTATTTATGTCTGTACTTAAATGTAGTCTGATGAGAGATCTTTAGCTTTGTGAAGGGTGAAATAATTCCTAAAGTGTTTCAATACCTCAGCGCAAACAGTGTGGACAGTCCCTTCAACTTTCTCAGACTCTTGTTTTCCAAAGAACCTGGTACATTAGCACTCTCTGTAGATGTGTGATGTAGAAGGCTGTCATAAAGGAGGAGGATTGGCCTTGTTCTTTGGCTTTTTGGAGGGAATTAGTAAGTGAGGAAATACAGGAAAATAACCTAAAACTCAGTAAAAGGAGAGACATCTAAAAATGGAATGGACTGCTTCTGGAGGAAGTGAGTTCCTGGTCACTGGAAAACTGCAAGTAGAAATGGGACCAATATTTGGTGGAATGTTCATGATTTTCTGAATTCCCAACTATAAATTATGTACTACTGAGTCTATTGTTTACAAAGCAGAGTAAACAATATAGTTACATGTGAGCAATATAATCAGAGAAATATCAAGAGGGAAAAGAAGCTGTCATTCTGACTTCCTTGGAAAACTTTCTAAGAGAAGTGGGATATTCAAATCATCTATCAAAAGCCCTTCTAACTTTTACAAGGCAAGAAAAATTGTTTTCCACATATTCAGTACTTAGGATTGCTAACAGGTTAGAGTTATTTCAAACTTGGGGTGGTAAAATTGTACCTGTGTTTGCTGGACACGTGTTTTAGTACATTGGTCCCCTTGTCAAGTGAGCATTTTAAAAAATTTTGTAGTTTATTTTTTACTTTAAATTTCTATAGGCTATGTTTGCTTTGTGATATTATTTGGCATATCTGTGATTTAGTTGTAACATGGATCTTCTGGGAAAATACAGCCTATCTTTTACTGCACACTTGGGTGTAATCTGTGGGGAACCCCTTTAGTATACGGCAAAGGCAAGGGTTCAGCTGTTGGATGGACAGTGTGGGACCCCTGTCCCACAGAAGAAGGTTTGGCCTTTTGGGTGCTGCTCTGTGTATGAGGTAAAGAGTTGCTCATGGCATCAATATCACTTGCTACACTTTTCTCTTTTCAAGATTGCCACCCCAACCCTGGGCAGGAAGGACACAGAGGGGTTGCCACATATCTTAAACACGTAGAGGCACTCTGCCTGAGTTTCATGAGAAATGTTTTTAGCACTGCATGAGACGGAGATTTGCCTTCTGCTTTTTGAAGTTAATGTATCAAGCAGAACAAGCCTGAGCTTTTCAAAACTATGCCTCCCTTCACTGGAAACTTGCTCTTGGCACAAAGAAAATAATCTGGCAGAAGCAAGTGATGTGGAGGCATGTCATAAACAAAAATCTGAGCCAGATTTTTTTTAAATTTGTGAAAGTAACATTCCATTTCCCTGAATTTGGAAACTCTTTCCAGCTGCCTTCTAAATTATTCCAGGCACTGAAGCAAAAAATTCTGTATCAAAATTCTGTCTTAGTAAATAAATCTGGCAACTCCCTTATAGCACTCAGTTTCTACCCACCTAATGCTTTTCAGTAAATCCAGGGTCTGTAGACACCCGGCAGAGCACACTTTCCTTTATTCCAATGCTAAGAAATAAATGTATTTGTGGTCTCTTCATGAAGTTATAATCACCCAGCTTTACAGCCGTCAAAAATATACTCACCAGTGGGGCTTGTTTATTCAGAGCCTAGATTCATCCTCTAGAGTCATCCGATAGAAATACACTGTGACCCACAAATGTAATTTAAAATTTTCTATTAACTACCTTTTTTAACAGTAAAAAGAGATGAAACTGATTTTTTAAATGTATCTTACTTGATTCAGTATATCCAAAATGTTACTTCAACATGAAATCAATATGAAAATATTAATAAGGTATTTTACATTTTTAAAAAAAATAGTCTTTTTTAAAAATTGGGTGTAGATTTCACATTTACGACACATCTCAATTCAGACTAGGCATATTTCAAATGCTCGGAGCTACATGTGGTGAGCAGCAGCTATCCTACTGAACATCTCCGCTGTAGGAAAACTGCTTAAATATCCACTGTTGAAGAAATGTACTAGAGCAAACATAACCAAGTAAAAAAATGACTGTGGAAGGTTAACGTGGCTCAAATAATAGTACTGTAACTGGCTGCTGGTCAAACTTGACCAATATTGTTCTCCACTGTAAACAGCAGATCTAGGACTCGGACTGCAAAGAAACAAACCCAACCCATACAGCCAACCAGAAGCATTTGTTACTGTCTCCTGAGCTTCAGTACTGAATTCTGAATGTTTGCTTCATTGTATTCAGTGTTTGCTTTCAGTACTGAATGTTTGCTTGTGGGATTGATGATAAGGTTTGGTTTCCCTATTCTACCTCCCCACCTCTCTTCTAAGTTCTTACCAATGGAGAAAACTTACAAAGACAATTAAGAAACAAGTACCAACTTTTTTTAATTAAAATTTTTATTTTGAGTTCATTGTAGATTCACATGCAGATGTAAGAAATAACACAGAGAGATCCCTTATGCTCTTTCCTAAGTTTCCCCCAATGGTAACATCTTGCCAAACTAGAGTACAAAATCAGAACCAGGATGTTGTCATTGATCTAGTCCAGATCTAGAACATTTTCATCAGAAAGGTGCCTGGGTGGCATAATCAGTTGAGCATCCAACTCTTAATTTTGGCTTAGGTCATGATCTCACAGTTCATGAGTCTGAGCCCTGATTCAAGGTCTGTGCTGACAGTGTGGATCCTCTTTGGGATTCTCTGCTCTCCTGTGCATGCTCTCTCTCTAAATAAATAACTTTAAAAAAAAAAAAATAGTTGTCAAGTTAGTTTCCATATAACACCCAGTGCTCATCCCCACTCTAAATAAGTAACTTAAAAAAAAAAAACAAAAAACATTTCCATTGCCATAAGGATCCCTCATGTTGTCCTTTCATGGCCATACCCACTTCCTCATTCTCATCCTCACCTCCTCATTGAGCCCTGACAACCTTTAATCTATTCTCCATTTTTATAATTCTGTCATTTCAAGAATGGAATCACACAGTATGTAAACTTTTGGGGCTGTTTTTTTCCACTTTTCATAATTTGGATGTTCATCCAGGTTATGTGTATCAATAGTTGGTTCCTTTTTATGGCTGGGTAGTATTTTTTGGTCTGGACTATCGCAGTTTAACTGTTTACCTGACGAGGGATATCTGGATTGTTTCCCATCTGTGGCTGATACAAGTAAACCAGCTATAAACATTCATGTACAGGTGTTTGTGTGAACATAAGTCTTTTCTTTCTCTGGGATCAATGCTCAAGAATGCTGGGTCATGTGGTAGTAGGTGTTTAGTTTTCAAAGAAACCACCAAACTCTTTTACAGAGTGGCTATTCTGTTTTTGATTTTCACCTTCTGTGTAGGGATGATCCAGTCTCCACATCCCCACCAGCATATGGTGTTGTCATTGTTTTGTTTGTTTGTAATTTTCTTTTAGCCATCCAATAGGGTTATAGTAATATCTCATTGTGGTTTTAATTTATATTTTCGTAATGGGTAGTCATGTTTGAACATCTTTCATGTGCTTATTTGCCATCTTATATCCTCTGTGGTTCACATCTTATGCTCATGTTCTTCCTGGATTTTGTGTGTATTTTGTTTTTTAATTGTTGAATTTGGAGAGTTCTTCATATTTTGTAGATAATTCTGTCACCAAATATTGACTTGCAAATATTTTCTCCATTTCTGTAGCTTATTTTTCTTTTCATCCCCCTAACAGGGTCTTTCACAGGCCAAAATTGTCTCATTTTGATAAGCTCTTATTTGTCAGTTTTCCTTTTATGGATCGTGTTTTTAGTCTCAAGTCTAGGAACACTTTGCCTAGCGCTAGATCCTGAAGATTTTATTTTCTTCTGTCATTTTTCTCTATGAGTCTGCAATCTATGTTGAGTTCATTTTTGTATAAGGTATATTAGAATTAGGTCAAGGTTTATTTCTTTGCCTCTGGATGTCCATGTGCTCAGCACCATTTGTTGAAAAGGCTGTCCTTCCTTAACTGAATGGTTTTCACACCACTGTCTAAAATTAGAGAATTTTTTGGGGCGCCTNACCGAAAAAAAAAAAAAAAAAAAAAAAAAAAATTTAAAAAATTAAAATTAGAGAATTTTTTGTGTGGGTCTATTTCTGGGTTCCCTGGTCTCTTCTTTTATCTATATCTACCCTTCTGCCAATACCAGTCTTGATTACTATAGTTACATAATTAATTTTAAAATCAGGATGGCTAATTTATCTTTATTCTCTCTCAGAATTATTTCAGCTCTTCTAGTTCCTTTGCATTTCCATATAAACTTAGAATAATCTTGTATCGCTTCAAAAAAATCCTCCTGAGATTTTGATAGGAATTGTGTTAAACCTCTATATCAGTTTAGGAAGAACTGACATCTTTATCATGTTGTGTTTCCTAATCTGTGAACATGGTATGTCTCTCCACTTTATTTAGCTTTTCTTTGATTTTTGCTATCATCTATGTGTAGCTTTTAGCATACAAATCCTATACGTTTCGTTGTATTTATATGTAAGTATTTTAGTTTTTTTGAGAGATTGTAAATGATATTGTGTTTTTAGTTTTGTTGTCCATGTGTTCATTAATGGTAGATATAGATATAATTGATTTTTACGTTTATCTTAAAATTCAGTGATCTTTCTGAACTCACTTATTAGTTCTGTAGATTGGATGGGTGGACTTTTTGTTTCTTTATAGACCATGGTGTCCTCTGCAAGTAAGAGAAAGTTTTACTTCTTCCTTTCAGATACGTATATATCCTTTTCTTGCTTCATTTCACTGGCTAGAACCTCTAACACTGTATTGAATAAGAAAGGAGACAGTGGATATCCTTGCCTTGTTCTCAATCTTAGGGGAACACTAAGGAATAATGTTAGCTATTCCCCCTCTGTAATTAGTTTTCTGAGAATTTTTATTTTTTATCATGAATGAATGGAATTTTGTGAAATTCTTTTTCTGTGAAATTATTTTTCTGTACTGATTTATATGATCATGTGATTTTTCTTTAGCCTTTTTAAGATGGTAGAGTGCATTAATAGATTTTCAAATACTGAACCAGTTTTGCATCCTTGAAATAATCCCAACTTTTGTCATAGTATATCATTCTTTTTTTATATATTGCTGAATTCTACTTGCTAATTTTTTAATGTTTTGTTTATTTTTGAGAGAGAGAGAGAGACAGCATGCACAGGGGAAGATGAGAGAGAGAGGGAGACCCAAAATCTGAAGCAGTCTCCAGGCTCTGAGCTAGCTGTCAGCACAGAGCCTGATGTGGGGCTCGAACTCATGAACCATGAGATCATGACCTGAGCTGAAGTCGGACGCTTAACCAGCTGAGCCACCCAGGCACCCTACTTGCTAATGTCTTATTAAGGATTTTTGACTGTGGATTCATGAGGGATATTGGTCAGTAGTTTTGGGTTTTGTTTTTGTTTTGTTGTTTTTTTTTGGTACTGTCTATCTGATTTCAATCTTAGGATAATACCGTCTTTATAAAATGATGTGGGAAGTGTTCCCATCTCTTTTACTTTCTGGAAGATATTGTCTAGATTGGTGTTAATTCATCTTTAAACATTTGGTAGAGTTCTCTAATAAAACCATTGGGCCTGGGGCTTTAGGGTTGGGAGGTAGCTTTTTTTAAAGATTGATTTCCCTAATAGTTATAGGGCTACTCAGCTACCTATTTTATATTGAATGAATTGTGGGTGGTTGTGTTTTTTGAAGACGTGGTCTATTTTATCTAAAGCTGTCACGTTTGTTCTTGAGAGAGGGTCTTTGTGTGACATATCCGTTTCATTCCTGACATTGGTAATTTGTGCTTACTTTGTCCTTTGTCAGTCTTGTTAGAGGTCTGTTGCTCTTAATGATCTTTTCAAAGAATATAAAATATATTATTACTATATAAAACTATACAATAAGATCATTGTTATATTAGGGGTTAACATTAACAGGATCTTTGTTTTGATTTTCTCTTTTCAATTCTATTGATTTCTGCTCTTTATTATATACTTTCTTTTGCTCTTTTAGATTTATTTTGGTTCTTGAGGCCATAGCATGGATTAAATAATTTGAGACTCTTCCTCTTTTCTAATGTATGTTTTTAGTGCTATAAATTTCCCTCTCAGTGGTGCTTTACCTATGTCCCACAGATTGTGTATATTGTGTTTTCATGTTAATTCAGCTCAGTGTATTTTTCAGTTTCCTTTGAGACTCTTCTTTAACACATGAATTGTTTGTTTAAAGGAATGTTATTTAGTTTCCAAGTGTTTGGAGATTTTCCTCTTCCTCTGTTCTTAATTTCTAGTTTGATCCCATGTGTTTATAAAACAAAGTCTGTATTATTCCGTTTCTTTCAAATTTGTTGAGATTTGTTTTATGGCTCAGGATATGGTTTATCTTACTATATGTTTCAGGACACTTGCAAAGAATGTGTATTCTGTTGTTGGGTGGAATGTTCTATAAATGTCTGTTACATCCAGGGGCACCTGGGTGGCCCAGTTGCTTACTTTGGCTCAGGTCATGATCTCACAGTCTGAGTTTGAGCCCCACGTCAGGCTCTGTGCTGACAGCTCAGGGCCTGGAGCCTGCTTCTGATTCTGTGTCTCCCTCTCTCTCTGCCCATCTCTCAAAAATTAATAAACATTAAAAAAAAAATTGTAGGTGTCTATTAGATCCTGTTGCTTGATGGTATTGTTGAATTGCTGTATATCCTGCTGATTTTCTGTCTAGTTGTCCTGTCAGTAGTTGAGAGAGGGGTGTTCAAGTCTCCCCAACAAGGACTGCGGATTGGTTTACTGTTCCTTTGGTTTCTATCACTTTTTGTTTTATGTATACCTATTTAGCAGCTCCAGTGTTTGATGCATATACATTTAGGAGGGCTATTTCTTCTTGATGCATTTGCCCTTTTTCATTCTATAATGACCATCTATATCTTTGGTGATTCTCTTTGCTGAGAAGTCTGCTTTATCTGATATTAATATAGCTGTTTCTGCTTTAATTGGATTAATGTTTCTATACTGTGTATTTTTTATTCTTTTTGTTTTTACTTTCAGTTGCTTATATCATTATTTTTGAAGTGAATTTCTTCTAGATGGCCCTTAGGTGGGTCGTGTTTTTAAATCCAGTCTATCAGTCTTTGTCTTAAGTCTGCCATCACTTTTTTGTTTTGTGTTTGTTCTGTTTTCATTTCCTGCATTCCTTTAGATTAACATTTTTAGAATTCCATTTTATCTTTGGTGTTTCTGAGTGTACCCACACACTCAGGCATGTGTGCAGAGCTCATAAATTAAACAACTTGACTGAGTCCTCAAAAGCCATAAACTACCAAAACTCACTGAAGATGAAGTAGGTAACCAGGGTATTCTACAACTAGTAAAATAGTTGGATTCATAGTTTAAAATCTCCTGAAATAAGAAATCATCAGGCCCACACAGTATCACTGGTAAATGCTACTAAACAGTTCAAGAAAAATAACACCAATTCTCTGCAGTCTTTTCCACAAAGTAGAAATAGAGGACACTTTCCAACTCATTTTGGGGCCAGAATTGCCCTAATCCAAAAACCGGTAAGAACAAACTAGACCAAGAGAGATGCAAACAAACACCTACTAGGAAACAGAGTCCAGCAATATATGAAAAGAATAGCATACCACAGCCAAGTAAGGTTTATCTCAGCAGTGCAAGGCTGATTCATATTCAAAAAATAATTATTGTTATCTGCCATATTAGCCTGATAAAGAAAAAGCACATGATCATGTCAATTGATCCAGAAAAGCACTTGACAAAATTCAGCATGTATTCATGATATAAATTCTCAGGAAACTAGGAATAGAAAGGAGTTTATTCAGCCCAATACAGAGCATCTAAAAAATTAATGATGGAAGACTAAATACTTTTCCCCCAAGACTGGGAACAACAAAGCAAGGATGTTTACTCTCACTCACTACTCGTATTTATCATCATAGAGGAAGTCCTAGCCGATGCTGGGAGTCCAAAACTAAATAAATAAATAAATAAATAAATAAATAAATAGCACATAGTTAAGGGAAACAAAGAGGTAAAACTGCCCATGTTCACCAACAGTGATTAGAAAATCCTGAGGAATCTACCAAACAAAACTATCTTCCTAGAACTAATAGAGTTTATCAAAGTCATGGGATTTAAGATCAAAACATAAAATCCATTTTTTGTCTATACACTAGCAATGAACTGAAATTTTAAAATACTATTTACAATAGATTTTTAAAACATAAAACGTGATGTAACAAAAACATGTTTAGTATCCAAATGCTAAAAATCATAAAATTGATAAAAGAAATCAAAGGAAACCTAAATAAATAAATACTGTGTCCATGGACTGTTAGACGAATAATAAAGATGTCTTCTCTCCTCAAATTGATCTGCAGATTAAATGTTATTCTAATCTGAATCCCAGCAGGACATTTTTGTAGATAAAGCCAACTGGTTCTAAAAATTGTACAAAAAGCAAAGAAACTAAACTAACCAAAACAATGTGAAAAAGAAGAAGAAAGTTGGAGGAATTAGATCACTATCTGATCTAAAAACTTACTGTAAACTACAGCAACCAAGACAGTGTGGTATTAGCAGGGGGAAAGACAACATAGATCTTTGCAACAGAACAGAGTTCAGAAATAGGCTCATAAAAATATGGGTGAAATGATTTTTTTATATAGGTGCAAAGGTAGTTCATGGGGAAAAGTTAATCTTTACAGTAAATGGTATTGGAAAAGTTGAACATTTATAGGCAAAAAAAAATGAACCCTGTCTGAAACCTCACACCTCACATAAAATTTAACTTCAAATAGATCATCGATCTAAATGTACAAGGTAAAACTATAACACTTTTCTTAAAAACCACCACCACCAACAACTTTGTGTCCTGGAATTAGGCAACATGTTCTTAGACATGCACCAAAAGCACAACCCATAAGTGAAAAAATTGACAAATTGGATGGACATCATTAAAATTAATCACATTTGTTCCTTGAAAGTTACCATTAAGAGAATGAAAATGCTACAGGCTGGGAGAAGATATTTGCACACTGCCCCTCTGACAGCTGACTTGTATCTGTAATAAAGAACTTTCTAAACAGCAGTAAGAAAACAATCCAATTTTAGAAGTGGGCAAATGACATGAACAGACATGCCACCAAAGCAGAAATATAGATGGCAAATAAACACATCAAGAGTCAATCCACAGTATTAGTCATAGGGAAATGCAAACTTAAATTACCACGTAAGAGCTCTGCACCCTGTTAATGACTAATGTTAAAAAAAAAAAAATTACCAAGTGCTGATGGTTTGGAGAGCAGATGGAACTATTATAAACTGCTGGTGGGAATGCAAAATGGTACATTTGGTCTGGAAAACTGTTTGACAGCTTCCTATAAGCATTTGCCAGATGATCTAATAATTCCATTCCCTACATCTGCTTTAAAAAATGCAAAGTATATGGCAATGAGAAAGAATGAAATCTGGCCATTTGTAGCAACGTGGATGAAACTGGAGGGTGTTATGCTAAGTGAAATAAGTCAGGCAGAAAAGGACAGATACCATATGTTTTCACTTATAAGTGGAACAGGAGAAACTTAACAGAGGTCCATGGGGCAGGGGGAAGGGGAAAAATTAGTTGGGTAGAGGGAGGGAGGCAAACTATGAGAGACTCTTGAATACTGAAAAACTGAGGGCTGATGGGGGTGGAGGAGAAGGGAAGGGGGGTGATAGGCATGGAAGAGGGCACTTGTGGGGATAATCACTGGGTGTTATATAGAAACCAACTTGACAATAAACTATAAAAGGAAATAATGCAGAGTATAGTCTTACAAAAACCTGTATGCACATGATCACCGAAGCTCTGCTAATAATCACCAAAAACTAGAAACCAACCAAATATCCTTCAGCAGATGAGTGGATAAACAAACTGGTACATCCCTGCAATGGAACACTACTCCTTCATAAAAAGGAATGGACAGTTGGTACACAGAACTTTGTCAGTGACACTCAAAAGCATTGTGCAGAATCAAAGTAGCCAGTCTCTAAAGAATACATGCTACATGATTCCATTTGTATGACATTCTGAAAAAGACAAAACTATAATAACTGAGAATCGATGGTTGCAGTAGTTTAGGGTTTGGGGAGGGTGGGACTCAAGAAGGGCATCAGCTTTAAGGGGAGATGGAATTGTTCTGTATCTTGATTGTGGTTACACCAATCTATACGTGTGGTACAGTTGACAGAACTGTTGACCAAAGGTAAAGGTCATTGTAACTAAATAACAACACAACAAAGGACTGTTGCATCTTCCCCACACTGAAATTGTCCAGGGGATTATCTCGATTATAAGCAGATCCACCATCAGACATTTATCCAAGTTTCAATGAGACTATGAGATTAGCGTTCAGGAGGGCCAGTGAGGAAGTGTTTTAGCAATAAGTTGGTTGCTCAGTTCAGCCATCTTGACTTTGGACATCAAGATCTCCAAAATAAATTATTTTTCTGAGCAAATAAAATTTCTTTCTAAAATCTGACAATGTTAACTGTAGCATTCCACAAGTATGTGGTTGGCTGGTGTATAGCAAATGAATCAACTCTTCCATTAACAAAACAGAGTAAGGCCTGGGAACAGTCAATGGCCTAGAGTATTTTACCAAGCACATCAACTTACCCACTCCTTTCTGCCCTTGGCTCACTGCAGGAGGTTGTGGCTCACTGGATTGCTGAAAGCCGCATCGCCATTGAGAAGATACGTTTGTTGATCCTGAAAGCCGCCCACAGCATTGACACTCTGGGCAGCGCTGGTGCTAGGAAGGAGGTGAGGCCCCTCGGACCACCATCTGCCAAGGCTTCTTCAGTTTCTTTCACCCACTGGGCATTTCAGGTTTCGTGGTACCCGGATGGCACTCAGAATATTGGAGTTTCCATGTGATTTTGGTTTCAAGCTTGTATGTCACTTGCTAGTTTTCCTTTCCTTTGCCTGTTTTAGGGAATGATTTTCAGGGTGCAGAGTATGTTCAGCATTTTTGAGATGCAGCAACAGGGAGTAGGAAAATGCTAGACTACACAGACTTGGAATTGTACCCTGTATGCCATTTTCTGCTACCATGTGGCCTTGGGCAAAGATCTGATCTTTCTGCCTTTGGCCTAGAGTTTTAGTCAAGAGGGGCAAGGATGACAGAGAAGGCATAGCACTTTGCTGCTGCGTGGTAAATGCGTCATAAGACTCCTTTCTTTCCCTGCTTTCTGTTTCTGGCTTATATGGAGTAAGAACGTGGTCATTTAATTCTAAAAGCCAATAAAATTGGTAAAAGAGAATTGATTAGTGAAGGCTCTTGAATTTTTTTTAAGTTTTGTTTTTTTTTTAAGTAGGCTCCACACCCAACATGGGGCTGAACTCACAACCCTGACATTAAGAGCTGCATGCTCTACTGAACCTTGAATTCTTTTTTATGATCCCTAAGGTGATAAATGTGATTTATCAGCTGCCTTAAATCCTTTTGGAAACAAGGCAAGTTATAAATAATAAAATAGGATTTGGAAAAGATCTCTTGTTCCAGAATGTCTGTATTGGCTAAAATATGGCCATTAGCAGCATTACAATGGATCTCTTTGTTGGCATCCATCAAAGATCTTGTCTCAGTGCTGAATTAATGTGGGAAAGTTCCCTTGTCTCATTTCACAAAGAAAATACAGATTATATACAATTCTGCCACACTGTGTATCATCTAAGAAAGGAACATTCTTTTTATATCTTGTTTATGTAGATTGCAATAATTAAAGTGGCTGCCCCTCGGGCTGTCTGCAAAATTATTGACCGGGCCATCCAAGTGTGTGGAGGTGCAGGTGTGTCCCAGGACTACCCTCTGGCTAACATGTGAGTAGATGTCACTGTAATCGTCATCATCTGACAGGCTTGGAATGGAACTAGAAATCTATAGCTGCCTCGACACTAATTGCTGAAGAAGAAATACAGATACTAAAGATACAGTTCAAGGCTAAATGAGGTAATGTAGGTACAATAAATGGTTGCTCTTAGGATCACAATGATCATTTCACTGGAGACATTGGGGTTTGTGGACTAGCGAGGAAATGGCATAGGGGTTCACCCTGAAACTAGAAGCATCAGACAGGGTCACAGGTGGCGAAGGGAGCCCAGAGCTGGGCGTAAGTATGTCCTTAGGTCTGTTTGCCGCCTCCTCAGGGTCGCCTCACACCACTGACCATCTCAGGTCCAGATTCTGGTTGCTGGGAGCCAAGGAACACTCTGCATTGCCCGTCACCTCGCAGTCCCCTGCCACCCTCTCTCCCACACTGGAGAATCTGGTGCCCCACCAGCTTTTAACCATAAGGAAGAACTAAATGTATAGTACTATGTTTATAAGTGGTACATATTTATACTTCACTGCCTGTGGCTTACCAGAGATATCTCTTAGTTCTAGCAACTTCTAGAACCCTAAAGCAAACCAAGACAGATTAATCCCATTGCACTGGGCCATTTAAGACTCCACTACCCAGGGTGAAAGCTTTAAATGGCATTTGCAAGCCAGTGGGCTTACTTTCCTTGATTTTCTTTGGGCTCTTTTTCTCATCATGGTTTTGGTGAGATTTCAAAAATAAAGAGTTGGCTTAAAATCAGAGTGACTGACATTAAAGTACCACGTTTCCCTTTGATAGCTCCTGCCATCCCTGCTCTTTTCGTTTCTCCAGGTATGCCCAAACACGAGCTCTGCGCTTAGCAGACGGGCCCGACGAAGTCCACCTGTCCACGATCGCAGCAATGGAGCTGCGGGACCAGGCCAGAGGCTCGAGGTCCAAGATATAGGAGGCGGCGGCGTCTCCCTCCAGACAGACAGACTTCTCGTCCTCTCACACTTGCACCTCATTCTGGTTTTGCACCAGTTTGAGCACCGGATTAATTACTCATTTTCAGTAAAGATTGTACCATCTGTTTCGATCAGTGGGTTTTATAATTGCAGGGGTAGCACAGGTTTAAGTTAAATTGTATAGCTGCCATCATTCAGTCTATCACCTAAGCGTTAGCATTTATTCTTAAAACACTCAGCTTGTAAAGAGATAATCAAGTAAGGTGCATAGGCATAAAAATGTTTTCACTTTTGGATTCTCAGGAATTTAGATAAATTCCATTTAGATAAATATCCAAGGAGTCACTGCTCTGTTGGTGTCTTTTTTAACACTGGGTTCAGGGGTTGGGTCAGCACCTGGCAGGACCGCGGTGTTTGCCCTGGGGAAAGCTGTGCGACCCACTGAGGCATTCAGAATTCATATGAGCCTCTTCAGAATTCAACAGAAAACATTTATACATAAAATCTGAATGCAGTTTTAAGTTTACCAGAAAACATAGCATACTTGTATGAGAAAATGTAATTAAGAAAACTTTTAATTATGTTGATGAGAACAGTGGATAATTTAGGTTACAAGAAAGTTACTTAGTTTTGAGAAGAGATTAAAAACCATCTGCTCTGAATGCCATTCTGTTACTTCAACACCCTAAGCAAACATTCTTGTGGCTCTTTAAATCAGTGCTGCCCAATGTGTACGTAGCGGCCACTGGCCATGTGTGATTCTTGAACACTTGAATTATGCCTAATGCACTGAGGAACTTAAGGTCTTTCACATTTTAATTAAATATTGATTCTTAGTTACTGGAAAACTTTTGAGTATGCCTGCATACTTGGGTGTGTGAACTGACTTTTTCAAATGTAAATTTTTGGGTATCTAAACAGGGAGCAACTATTTTAGATGAAAATTTAGACTCCAAATTAAGAAACAGAGTCACTCACTGTAAATTACATACCAAATTTTGAAGACTTACTATGAAAAAAGGTGAAATATCTCATTAATACTTCTTAGTCGCAATTACATATTGAAATAATAAAATGTGGATAGAAAGCATACCTTGTTTTATTGTGCTTCACTTTTTACACTTCTTAAACTTGCAAGTTTGTGGCAGTGTCATGGTCAAGCAAGTCAGTCGGCACCATTTTTCCAATAGCACTTGCTCACTATGTGTCTCTGTCACATTTTGGTAGTTCTCACAATATTTCAAATGTCTTCATTATTATATTGAATTGCTACAATCTCATCATAAAACTTGAACAGATGAGGACTTGGTTCTTATGGATGAGCAAAGAAAGTGGTTTCTTGAGATGGAATCTACTCCTGGGGAAGACTTGAAATGACAAAAAGAAAAAAGTTAAAACATCACATAAACTTAGTTGATAAAGCAGCAGCAGGATTTCAGAGATTTGACTCCCAATTCTGGAAGAAGTTCCATGGGTAAATGCTTTCAAACAGCATCACAGCCTACAGAAAAATAGTTCATGAGAAAAAGTCAATTGATACAGCAAATTTCACTGTGTTGTCTTATTTTAAGGAGTTGCCCCAGCCACCCCAACCTTCAGCAGACCCCACCCTGAGCAGTTAACAGCCACCAACATAGAGGCAAGAATCTCCTCCAGCAAAAATATTGAACCTCGGTGAAAGCTCAGATGCTGGTTAGCATTTTTTTAGCAATAAAGTTTTTGGGTTTTTTTTTTTAAGATTTTGCTTTTCAGTAATCCCCACATCCATTGTTAGGCTTGAACTCACATCCCTGAGATCAAGAATCACATGCTCCCTGACTGAGCCACCCAGGTGTTCCACCTCCCCCTACCCCAAGTATTTTTAATTAAGGTGCATCCTGGTTTTTTTTAGACAATGCCGTTGCATATTAAACAGAGTACAGTATAGTGTAAATGTGTCACAGACCCTGGGAAACCAGAAAATCCCTTGGACTTGTTTTATTGTCACATTTGCTTTATTGTGGTCTGGCAACCGATGGCCCACATCTGTGAGGTACGCCTGTGACTGAATTAAAATGTTATTAAAATCAATTTCACCGGTTTCTTGTTACCTTTTGATGCTACTGGAATATTAATTGGTAAAATATTAAATTTTCAAATGAAAGTATTTTTATTTCTAAAAACGTTAAAGCTGTTTTATTAGCATACACATCTCAAACATTTAAATGTCTTCTTGAAGTAGGGAGCCAGCATTAAACAAAGACCTGCTTTGATTCTTCTGTGTCACAGGCGCCTCCTAAACATTTGCCTTTGAGCCATAATCTCTCTGAACCTCATTTTTTTTCTTTCTGTGCTCGGGATTAACTTCAAACTAGAGGACCCTTGCCTCCTGAGGGGTTGTTGTGACCATCACTAAAGCCATGTAGAAGCACTTGGGGTATTTCTGAACCACGATATTTCATAAGGTATCCTCATGTGAAGTAGGTCAAATCTTATAACCCAAGCTATCGAATCTTATTTCTAGTTTTAAAAGTTGTCACTTAGAAGAACTCAGGATTGAGGTGCCTGGGTGGCTCAGTCAGTTAAGCATCTGACTTTTGATTTTGGCTCTGGTCATGATCTCAGGGTTTAAGAGATCAAGCCCTGTGTTGGGCTCTGTGCTGACAATGCAGAGCCTCCCAGGGATTTTCTGTCCACCTCATGTGCGCGCACCCTTGCTGTCTCTCAAAATAAATAAACCTTTAAAAAAGTGGACGTGTCTGGTACCCAGAATTTTGTGATAATTTTTTCCCATGTCTTTGAAAAAAAACTGGCTCAACTGGTGATTGACTTAGTTCATCCATTTTCACTTGTCTGTTCCGTACACAACCATCTCTAAGGCAAGTCACTCCAGGAAAGGCTCCAAAGAATGAAAAGATGGAGGGATGCCTTTGCTTCAGCCACGGTGAGTTAAAGCATGGAAGCTCAGAGCCATCTCTAGGACGTCCTCAGGCTGTCGCCGTGTGGCAGTGCACCCAGGGGCAGTCAGCCAGCTTTGCCATGCCACAGTGTTTGAAATGAGAAGCTGCCCTCCATAATCACCACATGACAGGAAGCCTTGTCATGAGCAACAAGGTTCTATTTGAGCTCATCCCTTAGGCTCCCTCCCTCCACCATGGCCTCCTGCCTGCTCTTCCAACATACAACCCCCGCCAGGCCTCTGACACTTGGTTCTTAGTGTTTTTTCTGCCTGAAAAGACCTACCCTGAGATTCCCAGATGCCTGTTCAAAAGACACCTTAGGAAAGGGTCCTTCCTGACTACTTGCTCTAAATTAGCAGCACATGCTTTGTCACTTCACCTCTCTGCTGTTCTCGCAGCACTTAACACCTGACATATTTTGTGTCTACTTATTTATGACTGCTCCCATGCAGGTGAGCCCCACTTTTCCCCTCCTACAGTCACTTATTTCCCCTATTTTGTGTACTGGGGTTCCTCTCAGTCCCTAGAACCATGCCTGGCCTCCAGTAAGTACTCAAAAGTATGGATGGATGAATGACTGAGCACGGATGATCCCTGATTTGGATTGGTGAGAGGGCAAAACATTTATTTATAGGTCTACAAACAGAGCAGAGCAGAAGCTCAAGCTTCAGCCCATGAACACAGGCGCAGAATGGGTTACGGGTAGCTAGAGAGGACATCGGTGCCCCAGCAGTGGGCGGTGCACAGCATTTTGGCAAATCAGGCGATGAAATAACAGGTGATGAGTATTTAACAATCCAAAGGAATGTACACACTTACTTTTTAAGTTTTCCTGCTTTCCAATCCAATCTAATCAGCCAGAGCTCTGTGACCAACTCTCACTTCAAAGGGAAGTCAGGACTCCTAAGAAAAATAAAACCACTGTTGGTGATCATTAGAATTTCCAAGTTTCCAGATAAACAGGATTCTGGGAAGTATCCTTCACTTAATTCAGGGCAAAGAGCATTTAGGGTTTGTGATCCTGCCACATTATTTTTATTTCTTTTTTCGTGTCTCTCATTAGATGTTTATCATGAAGAAACTCCACACACATTCTAGTATAAGTGTGTGGTTGTGATAAGCTCCATGAAACATGGACTTTTCTCTGCCTTATCTTCACAAAAACTACCTGAACAAACAAAGGGTGATTATCACAGTGCTACCTCTCTCTCAGGACTGTGCCTTAGCAGCAACCACCCTTTCACCCACTGGGCTGATGGCTGACACCTGCCGGGTGAAAAGTCATGCTTCACTTTTTCAATGGGAGAAGATGGAGACTGCAGATGCCTCTTCCCCCCACACACTTACCTATGACTTCATTTTTTCCCCGTACCGCACATCAGCCTCATTGGCCTTCTGCTGTTTCTCCAGTGTCCCAGATTTTTTTCTTAAGTTAGAAATATTTGTGTCTTACTAGAGGGTTCTCTCATGAGAGAAGAGTATGCAAAAAGAAGCTTCCTGGGTTTTCTCCCATTCAAAACCTTCCTCCCTGTGGAGGAGGGAAAGTTCTCCATCTACTCCCGGGAAGTTAGGCTACTCTAGTTTTACTTTTGGTTATTTGCATGAAGAAAAAAAAATCAAAACCCCACTATTAGCAGGCTATCTGTCCCTTGGTACATATGCCCAGTCCACTTGGACAGACAGACAGCTGTGGGCCTCAAGTACCCATCTCCATGTGCTGCCCAGGATTAGACGGTACATTGGAAACAAGGTTCTCCTGGCTAGGGATCAAAGAACACCCTAGCTCCTGGTCACATGTTTGAAAGCATGCATAGCACCTCCAGTGAGGGTGTGAGATTCCCTCTTTGGCAAGGAGGCAAGCCCTCTGGCCACAGGTGGTATCTGGAATAGACGCTTAATTACTCCTCCAAATTCTCTTCAGATTCCTTAAGGTGACCAGAGTGAAAGCAAATTCTGAAATGGCACACCAAGTTACACAAGGTGGAAGAAGTCATTAAGGCCACAGTCTCTCCAACCCCATGCACAGAACTCTGACCCCACTGACCCCCTCCTTTCACCCTTCAGGACCACCTAGTCCTGCCCACCACTTCTCCTCAGTGGCAGCCTTCAGCCCAAGTTGGAAGTGGCCCAACTCAGGAACTTGATCTTCACGCCCAAGGCTCTACCCTCAAGGTCTTTGCACTTGCTTCTCTATTTACCTAGAAATTTCTTCCCCTACCCCACGTGTTCAAGGCTTGCTCTTTTCCTGAAAGCATGACATTCTTGGTTTTTCTTTCATGATCATCCCATCTAAATTTCTGTTTTTTAAAGTTTACTTTTATTTATTTTGAGAGAGAGAGGGAGGGAGGGTG
>NW_027527940.1:1204748-1215161 GCF_008692635.1 Crocuta crocuta | reverse complement strand
TTTTTAAAGTTTTTATTTTTATTTATTTTGAGAGAGAGACAGAGAACAAACAGGAAAGGGCAGGGTGGGTGGGAGACAGAATCCCAAGCAGGCTCTGTACTACTAGCATCTAGCACAGAGCCTGATGCAGCGCTCAAACTCAAGAAATGTGAGATCATGACCTGTGCTGAAGTCAAGGGTCGGACGCTTAACTGACTGAGCCACCCTGGCACCCCGTCCCATCTAAATTTCTATGCCCTTCCATCACACACACACGCATGCACACACGTACATTCACACTCCTTTCCCTGGTTGGTTTGGTTTTCTTCCTAGACCTTTCACCATATAACATAATGTATCTTTTTTAAAAATTTGGTTTATTGTCCCTTCTTCCCCCACTAAATAGTATGCTTTAGCAGAGAGAGGTTTTTGTCGGTTTTGCTCACTGCTCTATCCTTAGTATGTAGGACAATGCGCAGTAGGTCCTCAATGAGTATTTGTTGAGTGCATGGAGTTCAGCTGCAGGAGGGCAGGGATCCCAGGAAGTCCACCTCACCTCTTTATCAGAACTGTGGTAACATAGGCTCATGTTTGCTCACTGGCCATACACATGCTTTTTAAAAGACCTGAAGCTAAGCTTCTCAACTCTAGCTAATCATCAGAATCCCCTGCGGAGCCTGATACAGACTCAGCCGTGCCAGCGACTGTGTGACCTCAGTGGTAACAAGATACACCGGGGCTGCTTCCTGATCAAGTCCGTTCAGGTGTTTGACTGTAAACACCAGGAAGAGACTGGCTAATGCGAGCAAAAAGAGAACCTGTTCGGTGGGTGTGGACATGGAAGACGGAGACCTCTGGAGGAGCACCCCAGCTGTGGCTTCCCTACCTCTGTCCTGTGTGCTTGCTTGGCCACAGAGGAGCCGTTGGTTGACAGCCTCAGGTTACACTTCCACCCACAGCCTGTCCTCAAAAAGCAGGAGGAAAGAGAAACATAATTCAGGTTTCATGATTAAAATTTTTCTAGTGCCACATTAAAAAAAGTACAAATTTGGGGCACCTGGGTGGCTCAGGCAGTTGAGTGTCCGACTCTTGGTTTCGGCTCAAGTCATGATCCTGGGATCGTGAGATTGAGCCCCACGTCAGGCTCCGTGCTCAGCTTAAGATTCTCTCTCCCACCCTCTGCCTTTGTCTCAGCTGAGAGAAGATTCCTCTCCTCCTTGGCTACAGACTTCATGTCGGCTGTCAGATCATCATAGCGCTCAGCCTGCTCGGCCAGACTGGCCTTTGGCACCACGCGGTTTATATCCAGGACCGGATGTTCTGTGTCCGGAGTGGGTGGCGGCAGACGGATGGGGACTCAGCAGCCTCTGAGCGGCAGCAGCCAGGCTGAGATCTCTAGATCTCAGAGGGATCTCAGAGGTCCCTAGATCTCTGTCCTACAGTCGTGCCGCACATACGGGGTTTCCTCCTAGGACTGTTTCTGTTGGCCTTTTGTTCACAGTGCCTATTCCACAGTTTTAATTTTCTGTAGCTTTCAAACCTGGTTGAGGAAGTCCTTATCCATTTCTTTCACACATTTCAAGAGTTTTCTCACAAATAAGCCATCAAATCATTTTACTGGGACCTGGAGATTGCGTGGAGTTTACTGTAGGGACAAGTGACACTTCTACGCTATTGAATCATCCTACCAGGAATAAGATGTGTCTTTCTGTTCAAGAATTCCTTTATGTCCCTCAGTAGAGGGCCCGGCTTCATGTAACTCTAGCACACCTCCTATTCAGGTTGTGCCCAAATATTTTGTGTTTCTTTTTGTCGTGGCAGATAGTATTTTTTCTATCATTGTTTGTGTACAAAAGCTGCTTTTATAAAGTTTTGGTTTTGCTGATTTTAAATTTCCCCTTAATATGTGTTTTTTTTTTTTTTTTTTGGAGCAAGAGAGAGTTAGGGCACGCGGGCTTAGGAGAGGGAGGGAGGAAGAGAATCTCAAGCAGGCTTCACACTCAGTGTGCAGCCTGATGCGGGACTCGATCCCATGACCCTAGGATCATGACCTGAGCCGAAATCAAGGGTCAGACATTGAACTGATTGAGCCACCCAGGCACGTGTAAAATTCAGCTTTTAATAAAAGGTGTATATATGAGAGCTCAAGAGTCAAATCAGGGGCGACTGGGTGGCTCAGTTGGTTAAGTACCAGCTTCAGCTCAGGTCATGATCTTGAGGTTTGTGAGTTCTAGCCCTGCCCTGAGCTCTGTGCCGACAGCAAGGAGCCTGCTTTGGATTCTCTCTCTATATATATCCATCCCTCCCGTGGGTGCTCTCTCTCTTCTCTCTCTGAAAAATAAATAAGCAAGCATTAAAAAAAAAAAAGGATCAAATCCCCAAAGCCAGTCATGAAGCATAGCGCTCTCTCCTCCCGCCACATACGCTCATCTCCTAATCCCACGTTCAACCACTTAAAATCTTTTAATCGATGGGTATAGCTAACTTCTTCTAAATAATACAATTACACTACTACTCATCTCCCAGGTTTTTTTTTTAAAACGTCTCACCATCTTGAGAAAATGTATAGAGTAGATGCATATCCATATACCATCACCTAGATCCATACCTGCTTCCTTCTCTCTCTGCTGTTTGAGTTGCACACATCATGCCACTTATCCATAACACAGTGATTACCCTCGGGAAACGTGACCTCGATGAAACACTACTATTCATATATAGTCTGTTATATTGCTACTCCTTTTTTAGCCATCGTCTATTGACTTGTGAATTTAGATGATTCAATTGCCTTTCGTCTTCTCTTGCCACCAAACATATGCACACACACTCACACACATCTTGTTCTTTCATTCCCCTAACGCGATCATATCAGCATCGTCATTATGGAAGGACCAGTCAGAACCTTACCTCACCACGTCCCACCACAGCCATTTTTTGGCTGTTCTACTCCTCTAGTCTCCTTCCTCTCAGTATGTTCAAGCACAGAGACTGTCCCTCAGCTTCATCTTCTCGAAGAATGTGTTCCCAGAGTCTTTGAACTGCTCTGGGCTGGTTGTGCTCTAAGTCAGCTGCAGGCTCTTGATTTAGCATCTCTTTTCACCACGTCGGAGAATCCCTCCTTCCTGCCCTGTTCCCCCACTCTGGGGGAGAACATCTTTCAGGAGCTTCTTACAAAACATTCATGGGCAGTAAAGCTGAGAGCTGGTGTGTCTGCTAATGTCTAAATGCTGTCCCCTCACTAATTGGCAGTTTGGCTGGCTTTAGAATCCTAGGCTAGAAAATCACTTTTCCTTTGGACTTTGAAAGACATCACCCTTTCGTTTTCTTTCAGGGTTATTGAGAAATCCAGTGCTACTCTGATTCTTGCTCCTTTCTAAGAAATGCTCTTTCCTTCTCCTGCAATACCCTGGACGTTTTTAAGAACTTCTTGTTTCCTATTGTAAAATTCCACAATGACGTGCATTTGGTAGGGTTTATTTTCATCGGTTGGGTTGGTTACTCAGTGGCATACTCCTCCTTTCTGGGAATGCTTTTGAATTTTTATTTTGTCCTCCACCCACCTTAGTCAGCTCAAGCTGCTATAACAAAATACCATACACTGGGTGGCTTCATTCTCAGTTTTGGAAGCTGGAAGTCTAAGATCAAGGGACCAGCAGACTCAGCGAGGGCGGGCCCTGCTTTTGGCTTCCAGATGCTGCTGTGTCCTCGCATGGCAGAACGAGCTCCAGGGAGCTCTCTGGGGTCCCTTTATAAGGTCACCACCTTCAAGGCCTTATCACCTCCAAAGGCACCACCTCCTTATACCACTACCTTGGGAGTTAGGATTTCATCATAGGAATTTTGGTGGGACACAAATCCCTAACATTTCCTTTTCAAAACTATGGTCTCTTTATGGACTTTTTTTTTTTTTTTTCATAACAGGCCTCCTGGACTGGCTCTCCCCTACTTTGTGTCCTGTTTTCCATCTATTTCTGTTTATTCTGCTTCTTAAGGAAATTTCTGCAATATTATCTCTCAGTGTCTTCCATTTTTTCTCATTTCTGCTGTTTGGTTTTTTTGTGTTTTGTTTTGTTTTTTGATAAGACATTATTTTAATTCTCCAGGAAAAAAAAATATTTTTTTACAATGGCTTCCTTTTGTGCATGCAGTGTTTATCTCTAAGTGTATTAAATATGACAATTTTCTTTTCCAATGTTCTCTTCTTTCTTCACTGTTTTCTCCAAATTACCTTTTTCTTTCCTGTTTTGGCCTCACTCATGCTTAAAATCCTGCTGGCACTTAATCTGAGGTCTGACAGACAGCTTTTCCACCACGCTGAGTTGCTTTAGGAGTGCCCTGGTGGGTTGTATGACCAGTGGGGGGTCTGCAGCTCTATCACACCTGATAACATTTCCTGCTCTAAACGCCAGGAGGTGCATAAATATTCTCAACTCATCTCGATCATTTCAGGGTTGACAATGGTGTGTCTGGCCAGCTCCCACATTTAAAGCCAGGAAATATGCTCCATTTCCAGTCTTGGAAACTGGATAAATGTACATGGAAAGGCTGTTCTCAGTCCTGTAAAATACTGAAGGGTGAGCGTGGGGTTGGAGCTGAAGTTCTAGTTTACTGAATACATACACAACTAAGTATTTGCAGAACTTCTTCCATATGACCTTTCTTTTCAAAGACAAATGACTCACTTCCTTCACTGACTCAAATCACATTTTCATGAGCTTTTTCCTGAAATAAAGAAATTGAGGGCACGAGGCTGTTCTTTTCCTGCTCACTGACACTGCCACTTGGCAAGGGCCAGGGAGTGAGGTAAATGTTCCTCGCAGACATTAAACATCATATATATTGCTGCCGGAGAATAACTAAAAACTCTTTACACAGTAACCACATAACTGTTAGGCAAACCATATACTTTCTCAACGTTAAAAAAATGTAAGCATAAACACTGATTCTTATGTGTATGTGTAATGGAGACTTTTCCATTAACAGTTCTGGTACTTTCTCTTCTCTTACTAAATTATTTCCCTAAATTGGGGCTTTGTAAAAATAATGAAAATGTACACATCTTTGGTAAGCTTGGTGGAAAAACTTTTTCTTTTTTAAAATTTATTTTTTTAAATTTTAATGTCTATTTTTGAGAGAGAGAGAATGAGTATGAGTTGTGGAAGGGCAGAGTAGAGAGGGAGACACAGAATCTGAAGCAGGCTCCAGGCTCTGAGCTGTCAGTACGGCGCTCAAACTCACAAACAGGGACATCATGACCTGAGCCAAAGTCTGACGCTTAACTGAGTCACCCAGGGGCACCCCCAAAACTTTTTAAACTGGCCACCCTACTTCCTGTATTCATGGGACCCTAGATCCCACAGTAAACTGGCCTCACTTTTTACTCCTTCAATCTGGAAGTTAGTGGATAGTCAATAATTCAGATGTAAAATTTTTAAAGTGCTAATTAACATATTAAACACACGTAGTAAAAAACTATTAATAGGAAAGTGCTGATGACTAGGATAGATTCTATAATAGGAGAGAGAGTCTGTTTCATGATAAGCCCAGTTATTTGTGAGAAACAGTATCATATATGATTCTTAGAAGCTATCCAGCTCTGGGCTTTTTAACGGAGGTTAGAGTGGGACTGGGTTTGTGGTAGGAACCCCTCCCTAAGGAGAGAAAAAAAAATGAAGAGAGGAGAGAAGACTTCAAGGTCACCTAGATATGTGCCCAGGTGCCTACATCCCCCATGTTCTTGTAAGCTGAGACAACTTAATCAGACCGCATGTTTATGTGTGTTACCATATATGGGAGACAAAGACATAGAAAATGCATTAAAAAACTATGCCATGTGATGTGGGCCACTCAGTTCTTTGGGTACGAACCCAACCAAGTGGTGCCGGCACGAATAAAGTTGCTTCCTGGAAAAGAAAAGCCTCGGTGTCACGACTCTGTGCGAGAATCCTGCAACAAGTTCTCTAATATCTAAAAAATATGTCCTTTTGGACCTTTTTGTGAAGACAGCTTATATTATCTTTCTTTACATTCCTAGGAGTGAAATATCTCCTGACTAACCCAGGCATTTAAAGAAGAAATCGATGCCCAAGGTCAGAAATCTATCTAGGGCAGATTCTGCCCACAAGCTGGTGTTTCCTCCACACACCACCACACCATCTAGGCGGCTGGCACTACACCAGGTGTTTACATCTGTATCTCTTAGCTACAAAACAGCACCATAAGGGACGGGTTAATGACCCCCATTTAGAGATGAGAGGTCACACGGTGAGAGTCAGGAGGCCTGGATAGCCCTTGATGTGGTTCTGGATTGGGGGAGGGGGTTTAGAAAGAATTCTTGAGATGTGTTTGGTGCAAAAAAGGTGATTTTATTAAAGCACTGGGCCAGGACCTGTGGGCAGAAAAAGCTGACTTGGGTTGTGAAGTGACTGGTTATATTCTATGGAGCTGGGGGAAGTAAAGGCAAAAGGGAGGCTTCCAGAAAGACTCTGATAGGCTAAAGAGGACTCTTAAGATACCTGAGGCCTTGCTATTGTCAAGCTAAGGTCGTTTTTTTCCTCTAGTGAGGCGTTAACATTAGGAAGGCAGGGAGTACCTGGAGAAATATTAGACTCTACTTGCCTCAAGTATTTGTCAATGGGCTGCAAGTTATAAGGAAATTTAATTTTATCCACCATTTGCTTCTTGTTTTTGCTCCCCACATCACTATGGAGGAGAGGGTGATGTTAGGGCTCCAGGAAACTGAGTCTGTAAGTTTCTGGAGATTAGGCTATTGTTAAGATTGCCTTTTTCTTGAAATTTACTAAAATATTTGTAAACTGATAGAGATTCCTATCCTGCAGGCTCCATCAGTTAACCATCTGTTTTTCCCTTTCCTTTGTCCTTGGGCAGCCAAGAGTGTTGGGGACACAGAGCCCACACATCCCACCTGGGGGGGAGCAGCAGGGTGCTAGCCTGGTTTGCTCTCAGCTTGCCTTATGGACCCTCATCAATTTGACAATGAGACTAGACTGACTGTGTAAACGGTCTGCATTTCAGTTTGCAAACAGAACTCTTCACTTAACTTGGTAGTCAGTAGTAGGTAGTTGGGCATTCTTCTCAACTCGGAAGCAAATTTAACTCATTCTCTAGGTCTGGCTTCTTGGACCCCATCTGGAGGCAAACAAGGCACGGCTCAGGGACAAATGTATTTTCACTGCTGGAAAGTGATGGTCTTGCCGACTGAGGACTGTAGCAAAGAATCTCTGATTTGGGAGGCACAGTAGCTGCACAGTAGTTAGGGTTTACGTAGCAACAGAGCTACTTTTAAAAACTAGTAAAAAATTATAAATCATTTTATGTAGACCCTAAAGTCCTTGGACTTTGTTTTACCCTATTCCTGATCCTAAATACAATGAGAAAAATTATTATTGATAATTGCTGACTTTGGTACTTAGAGTTATTACCACCATTATTATGCCTCATGTTTCCCAGAGTCCTTTCACAGGCATAGTTAGTCCTCACAACAGCCTTGTGAAGGATGGGTTAAGACTTACCAACTTTATTTTATATATAAGGAAAAAAGCTCAAGGGAGTCTTTGCATTCCATGTTCACACTTCCTCTGGTCATTCAAAGGGATGTGCTATTTATTCTTTAGTAATTTCTGCACCCAATGTGGGGCTCGAACTCATGATCCTAAAATCAAGAGTCACATATTGTAGACACTGAGCCAATCAGGGACCCCAATGGAAGTGTTTATACTATATAGGAGGCCATGTGTTCCTGAAAATTCACATAGGCCATTAAATTCCTAGTCACTAGATTGCTAGAAATAGACTAAGTTTATTTGTAATTTTTTTTTTTCTAGTGCGCCTGGGTGGCTCAGTCTGTTGAGCCTCTGGCTCTTGATTAAGGCTCACATCATGATCCCAGAGTCATGGGATTGAGCCCTGCATTGGGCGTCACGCTGAGCATGGAGACTGCTTGAGATTCTCTCTCCCTCTGCCACACACCCCCACTCTACAGGCACATGTGCTCTTAAAAAAAAATTTTTTTTTTCAAACTGCTCTTTCCAAAACCTAGTAAAGCAGCCTAGGTATTTAGACACATTCCATTGTATAATGGAACTTAAGATCAGGAAAGGGATCATAGAATTTCTGGACTGAAAGAGATTCTCAGCCATCTGGTGATAATCCTCAGGTTTACTGATAAGGGCTCATTCTCTGTGTATTTCCCTAAGGATTAGTGATTTGAGCACATTTTCATGTGCGTATTGGCCATTTGTATGCCTTCTTTGGAGAAATATCTATTTAAGACCTTTGCCCATTTTCAAATCAAGTTGTTCACAGCAGCATTATTTGCAGTAGCTAAAATGGACCTAAATGTCCATTGATAGATGAAGAAAATGTGGCCTACGTGTACAATGGATTATTATTCAGCTTCTTAAAAAGGAAGGAAATTCTGACATATGCTACATGAATGAATCTTAAAGATACTACGCTAAGTGAAATATGCCATTCACAAAAAGATAAACACTATACGATGCCACTTATTTGAGATACTTAGCAAATTTGAGGTGTCTGGGTGTCTCAGTCGGTTAAGTGTCCGACTTCGGCTCAGGTCGTGATCTCACAGTTCATGGGTTCAAGCCCCGCATCGGGTTCTATGCTGACAGCTCAGAGCCTGGAACCTGCTTCAGATTCTGTGTCTCCTTCTCTCTCTGCCTCCCCCGTTCACACTCTGTCTCTCTCAAAAATTCATAAACATTAACAAAAAGTTTTTTAAAAGAATAGTCAAACTCACGGAGACAGAAAGTAGAAGGGTGGTTGCCAGGAGCTGGGGGAGGGGGAATGGGGAATTATCAGTTAATGAGCATAGAGTTCCAATTTTAGAAGGTGAAAAGAGTTCCGGAGATGGATGGTGGGGATAGTTGCACATTATCACTGTATCTAATAATACTTCTTTGTACATTGAAAATGGTTAAGATAATAAATTTTATGTTACGTGCACTCTACCACATTAAAGGGGGCAGGAAGAAAAGGAGACTTCAAGGAACCAGGCTGAAGAAGCTTCCACTGGCAAAGATGGGGCATTTTCAACTTCAATACAGATACAGGCATACCTTGGAGAGATTACGGGGTCTGCCCCAGAGCACTGCAATAAAGTGAATAGCACAATAAAATGAGTCAAATGAATTTTCTGGTTTCCTAGTATAAAGATTATGTTTACATTACACTACATATTATATAATATATAGTAATATATAATATACTGTAAAGTTTGCAATAGCATTATGTAAAAATAAATTTACATACCTTAATTAAGAAACTGCTGAAAAGTACTGACCTTTATCTGAGCTTTCAGCGAGCTGTAATCTTTTTGCTGGCGGGGGTTTAGGCCTCCTATGTTGATGGCTGTTGACTGATCAGGGTGGTACAGCTGAAGGCTGGGGTGACTGTGGCAACTTTTAAAATAAGACATTAGGGGAGCCTGGGTGGCTCAGTCGGTTAAGTCGCCAGCTTTGGCTTAGGTCATGATCTTGTGGTTCACAAGTTTGAGTCCAACGTTGGGCTCTGTGCTGACAGCTCAGAGCCTGGAGCCTGCTTCAGATTCTGTGTCTCCCTCTCTCTCTGCCCCTCCCATGCTCATACTCTGTTTTTCTCTCAAAAATAAATTTAAAAAACATTTAAAAAAAAAAAAGACAGCAATGAACTTTGCCACGTTGGTTGACCCTTCCACACGATTTCTCTACTGCAGGTGATGCTGTTTGATGGCATTTTACCTGTAATAGAACTTCTCTCAAAATTACAGTCAGTGCTCTCAAATCTTGCTGCTGCTTCATCCACTAAGTTTATGAAATACTCTAAGTCCTTTGTTGTCATTTGAACAATGTTCACAGTATCTTCACCAGCAGATTCATCTCAAGAAAGTACTTTCTTTGCTCATCCTTAAGAAGCAAGTCCTCAGTTCAAGTTTTATCATGAGCTGCAACAAGTCAGTCACATCTTCTGGTTTCACTTCTAATTCTAGTCCACTTGCTGGTTCTACCACATCAGCAGTTACTTCCCCCACCGAAGTCCTGAACCCCTCAAGGTCATCCATGAGCACTGGAATCAACTTCTTCCAAACTCTTATTAAGACAGATAATTCTGACCTCTTCCCAGGAAGTGTTAAGTGTTCTTAATGGCATCTAGAATGGTGAATCCTTTCCAGAATGTTTTTAATTTACTTTTCCCAGATCCATCAGAGGAATCACTATCTGTGGCAGCTAGAGTCTTACAAAAGGTATTTCCTTTTATTATTTTTTCATTGGACGAAATGGCAATTAAAAAATTTTTTTTATTATAGTTTATTGTCAAGTTGGTTTCCCTATAATACCCAATGCATACCAACAAGTGCCCTCCTGCATGCTTAATGTTTAGTTTTTGGGGGGGGGGGGGAGAGGGAAAGGGGGGGAG
>NW_027527940.1:1167662-1204725 GCF_008692635.1 Crocuta crocuta | reverse complement strand
AGAGAGAGGGGAGGGAGAGGGGAGGGAGAGGGGAGGGAGAGGGGAGGGAGAGAGAATGTGTGCTGGGGAGGGGCAGAGACACAGAGGGAGAGAGAGAATCCCAACCAGGCTATACGCTGTCAGCTCAGAGCCCAATGCGCGGTTCAATCCCACAAATGGTGATATCATAACCTGAGCTGAAATCAACAGTTGGAAGCTTAATTGACTGAGCCACCCAGGCACCCCACAAAATGTATTTCTTAATAAGCTTGAAAGTTGAAATTACTTATTATTTCTTAATATTATTTCTTAATAAGACTTGAAAGTCAAAATCACTCCATGACCCATGGGCTGCAAAATGAATGCTGTTAGCCGGCATGAAAACATTCATCTCATTGTCTATCTCCATCAGAGCTTTTGGATGAACAGGTGCATTGTCCGTGAGCAGTAATATTTTGAAGGAAATCTTTTTTTCTAAGCAGGAGGTCTCAACAGTGGGCTTAAAACATGAAGTAAACCATGTTGCAAACAGATGTGCTGCCAATCAGGTCTTATTTATAGAGCACAGAGTAGATTTATCATAATTCTTAAGGACCTTCCAAATAGCAAGCGAGCACTGGCTTCAACCTAAAGTCACCAGCTGCATTAGCCCCTAACACCCTGTCATTTGAAGCTTGGCACTGATTTCTTCTAGCTGTGAAAGTCCTAGATGGCCTTTTATCCACCACAAGTCTGTTTCATTTACATTGAAAATCTGTTGCTTAGTGCAGCCACCTTCAATCACGGTCTCAGCTACATCTTCTGGGTCCCTTGCTGAAGCTTCTCCATCGGCACGTGCTGCTTCACCTTGTTATGGAGATGGCTTCTTCCTTAGATCTCATGAACCAACCTTTGCTTGCTTCAAACATTTCCCCTGGCAGTTTCCTCACTGCCAGAGAGTTAGGATCTTGCTCTGGATTAGTCTTTGGCTTAAGGAAATATTGCAGTTGGTTTGATTTTCTGTTGAGACCACTAATACTTTCTCTGTAGCAGCAATGATGTTTCTTTCTTTGCATTCATGTACTCACTGGAGCAGCACTTTTAATTTCCTTCAAGAACGTTCCTTTGCAGTCACAATATTGCTAACAGTGTGGTGTCAGAGGTCTAACTTTCCACCTGTCTGAGATTTCATGGAGTCTTCCTCAATAAGCTTAATCATTTCTAGTTCTTAATTGAAAGTTAAGAGACATGTGACTCTTCCTTTCACTTGGACACTGAAAGGCCATAGTGGGTTATTAATAGGCCTAATCTCAATAACGTTGTTATCTCAAGGGATAGGGAGGCCCCAGGACAGACTGGGGAACAGCCAGCCAGCAGAGTAGCCAGAACACACACATTTATTAAGTTTGCTGTCTCATATAAGTACGGTTCATGTCCCCCCACATAATTACAATAGTAACATCAAAGATCAGTGATCATAGTTACAAAGAAATACAATGAAAAAGTTTGAAATATTGCAATAATTATCATAATGTGACACACAGACACAAAGTGAGCAAATGACATTGGAAAAACAGTGCCAAGAGTTTCCTGACACAGGGTTCCCAAAACTTTCAATTTTTAACAAAGTGCTGTATCTGTGAAGCACAATGAACAGGTCTATAGCCGCACTGAAAAGCGGCCAGTTTAAATCTGATACTAAAAAATAATCCAATAAATGGTAGTAGTAAAAAAAACAAATTGGTCACCTTCAGAAGATGACAGTGAGTAGATTACCTTGAAAGTATCTGATGAGTAAAGGGAATGAATTAAGCTTTCATCCTGCCTTTCCCATATGACATGTGCCACTGGGTGACAAATAGCACATAAAGGAAAGCGTTTCTTTCTTTGTTCTTTTATTGAGGTAAAATTGGCATATTACAGTTATACAAGATAATAATTCAGTATTTGTAGAAACACAAAGTGATCACCATCCCATCATTATACAATTGACGCCCTTTGCCCATTTTGCCTGCCTTGTACACCTACCCCTTTGATAACCACCAATCCAAGCTCCATGTCTATGAGTTTTGTGCTGTTAGTTCATTTGTTCTTTTAGATTCCACATACAAATAAAATCTTCGGGTATTTGTCTGATTTCCATCACTTAAGGTAATACCCTCAAGGTCCATCTGTGTTGTCATAAACGGCAAGATTTCATTTTTTTATGAATATTCCATGGTCTATAAACACCTCATCTCCTCTATCCCTTCATTCACGGATGGACACTTGTGTTGTTTTCATACGTAGCTATTGTAAATAACACCACAGAGAACATGGGGCGCATGTACCTTTTTCAATTAGTGTTTTCATTTTCTTCAGATAGATACCCATGATGGAACAGTTGAGTCATATGACAGTTCTATTTTTAATCTTTTGAAGAAGCTCTCTGCTGTTTTCCACAATGGCTGCCCCAATTTCCATTTCCATCAACAGTGCACAAGGGTTTCCCTTTTCTTCACATCCTCACCAACATTTGTTATTTCTTGCCCTTCTGATATTAGAGATTCTGAGACGTGTGAGGTGGTATCTCATGGTAGTTTTGATTTGTATTTTCTCTGATAATTGGTGATGCTCAACATCTTCTCAATGTACCAGTTGGCCACCTATATGTCTTCTTTGGAAAGGTCTATACAGACCCTCTGCCCATTTTTTAATCAGACTTTTTGCTACTGAGCTCTTTACACATTTTGGATATTAACTCCTTATTGAGTATATGATTTGCAGGTATTTCCTACCATTCAGTAGGTTGCTTTTTCATTTTGCTGATGGTTTTCTTTGTTGTGTAGAAACTTTAGTTTGATGTAGTCCTACTTTAACATTTTACTTTTTTTTTTTTCTTTTGGCGCAGGAAAGCAATTCTTTATAAAAGCATTCCGGTTACTAAGTGGAATAGCAGCATTTTGTTAACTCCCAATGTATGAATGCATCTAGTCACACTGAGCTTCCCTTATTTTTAATAGCACATTTCCTACAGACATGATGTGCTTCCAAACAACAACAAAAAAACAACCAAGCACCCCTCTAGTCTTGCCAAAGGGATGGAACCAGAGTCTGATCAAGCTTCCAGATGCAAAGGGCAGAGGAATAAGTTGAATTGCACTAGGAATGTATGATTAGTAACTTTAAGCCTGGGAAAACCAACAAACAGCCTTAGGGCCTTCAATAAAGTTAAAGGGAAAAGGGGAATGGAAAGGGAGCCACAAGATTTTAAAAAACTCAAAAATGTATTAAAAGAAGGAAAAATGCAAGCCCAAATCCTAGGGATGTATACTCAGAAGATAAACTATAAAGGAACACAAGGAAGTGTCAGGCAAGTGGTCACTCTTAGAAGGAGGGAGTAGCTGTGATTTTGATGGGGGCCCATGAAAGGCCTTCTGGAGAGGCTGGCCAAGTTCCTGATGGAGATGATAGTTTCAAGAGAGATTTGCCTTTTAAGGATGAATCCATTCAATGAGATTTTCTGTAGTTGTGTTTTGGTTTACAATAAAAATGTTTAAAAACAAAACAGAACAAAAAACTCCTCGGTTTTCCTAGTTACCTACTGCTTCAGCTTGCTGCTGTGTTAGGATCATGGCTCAGGACAGACTTTGGTGTCAGGTCTGATTAGGTTTGATTTCTTACTCTGTTACTTACTAGTTGTGTGACTTTTGCTAAGTTGCTTTACCTCTCTGAGCCCATGTTCTTCACCTGGAAGATGAGACTTTAATCAGTTTCAAGCCTATAGGTTTGCTCTGAGGATTAAATGAGACTGTGTACATACGAGTTTATATGATGTTTGGCATACAGCCAAAATTCAGTAAGAATGAGCTATTACTTAAATATCAATGATTGAGGATTATTTTTTTTTTAATTTTTTTTAATGTTTTTATTTATTTCTAGGAGAGAGAGACAGACAGCGTGAGGAGGGAAGGGTAGAGAGAGAGAGGGAGACACAGACTCTGAAATAGGCTCCAGGCTCTGAGCTGGCAGTCAGCACAGAGCCCGACGCGGGGCTCGCACCCACGAGCCGCGAGACCATGACCTAAGTGAAAGTCGGATGCTTAACTGACTAAGCCACCCAGGCACCCCGATTGAGGATTAATTTAAATAGCCCTCTAAATATCATAAACACAATATTTATGTTTTCATAGTATTTAAAGGAAATATATTGATTTGTGCTCTCCTATACCACCTACTCCTAAGTTAGCTGTTACAATTTCATTTAATGAATATATATTTTTATGACAAGTATTGCCTACAAACAAAAACCATAATTATATATTAAAATACGTGCATGGGCATATACACTATAATCTTTGAGATGATGCAAAATTCTGAATTAGTGACTTATTGTGGGAGTAAGTCTCCATTCCACTCTGCTTACACATCAACTATGGAATAAACTTGGCTCTTGCTTTTTCAAAGGCAATGCGGAGGTGTGCATATTTCCTCATTCTTTAAGAAGGGCCTGTATTCTTTACATGTTTTTATTTTCTTGTAGTTTGTGATCATACTAGGACACCTACATGCTGAGATCCGTGTTATTTGAAATATGATCTCACTTTAAATTTCTCTTGCCTTAAAAAATGTTGGAATTAGTGTCTCACACATTAGAATATTAATAGCCTCGCCTATTCCTGAATTATTAAAGAGAAAATAAACGAAATGCTAGGTTTCTGGCAATTCAAATGTGGCTGAAATATTACCAAAGGGCGTTAGGACTGATCAGATGTGTCAGTGTGGTTGTCTGGATGAGGGGCTGTGAATGTGAGGGACAGTCCATGTTTATTTCTACTACTAGATCTGTTTTAGAAATAAGCAGGTCTTCAACAGTAAAAGGTAAATTAGAACAAATATATCTCATTAACAAAGCAGTCAATTCCCTTTATTTTTAAAATTTTATGTACACATATGAATGATCTGTATAATGTACATTCAATATAGAAAGCTTTATATATTTGATAATGTATAGAACATTTCACAATTACACTAATCTCTTACATAACATCTTGACATCCGTTTTTAAATTTTTTAATTTTTTTTGCACAAGCTCCTTTTTCATTCAATTTGGTAAAGCCAGTTATACATACCGACGTGTACTGTGAGCTCTCAGAAGGTTAACGACTGGGGAAAGGATGCCGGTGAACAGACGCAAGGACAAAACCTAATAGTGCCAGACGACGGAGGGACAGCCACGGGGACTCGATGCAGGAGAGGGAAGCACGGTCTTCCGGGGACAAGAGACTTAGTCCAATTTCTGTAGATTGCAGTTCAACCCCACAGTCACGCTAATTCAAAAAAACATTATAAAAACTAGGAAGAAAGTTTTGTCTTTTTGATTCACAGTCTTGTAAACAGATACAAAGGAACAGAATGTGCTTACATACTTCAAGAAAAACAACTTCTTGTGTACCCACTTAGGCTGATCCACAGAGTGCTTTCTTACAACGTGATACAATTAGGATCACTGACTTTTTTCCTAAATAAAAATATATTTATAGAAAAAGGAGTAACACTGTCATGAAACTAGGAGAAAGGCAGTAAGAGTTTGTTTCAACGTATCAGTTGGAGGAATGTGGACTGGGCACTGGCCTGTCAGCATTTACTGTCTCTCACAGAGGTGGTCAAGTCTGATAGCCAAGGTCGCCTGCCTCGTGGTCTACAGGAGGCGGCAGGTTAGACAAGACTGACGAGGACGTTCCTGCAGTAAGGTAGCCAGCAACTCCAGGTCCTGCAAGAGAGAAAGGAAAACACACACCTTCTAGAGAGCACAGTCCTGTGAAAACACCTTTGTAAGAAGGTCAGAAGCTAGTCAAGTACCTGATCATACCTTAATAGACAACTACCCAGTGCCATTTTCAAGGTATGTCTTTACTATATGACAAAGTTAAAAATCATTTCAAAACTGATGCTGGACAGTAACACTGGTGTGGAAACATGGAAAATTGGCCCTTCTCAATTCTGGGAATTCAAGGTTTCAAAAAAATCCTGGGCACTGAAGGACAGCTATGTCACATGGAAAATTAAAAAAAAAAAAAAAAAAATACAAGGAACAAGTAGAGGAAAGATACTTCATACTCAGTCAGCCCATCCAAAAGTCATATTTGAGGAAATGCCCAAGAAAAACATTTTATCAACATTCAAGTTAACCTACTTTCATTTGGTGCAAAGAAATGCTATTATAACCAGTAACACCAAATGAATAAGGGCTGCTATACTCACGTCTCCAAAACAAGGAAGGCTCTGGACATTTGTCACAGGTCAAAACAAGAATGCTATGGGAAAAGCTATCAATATGTTTGTTTTATAGATCTTCCTTGATTATAAGACTCTCTACTGCATAGAAATGCTACATATGCCAGCATTTATCAAGATGTGTCCTATGAGCATGGTAGATACTGGCTCTAGACCTCCAGTTTACTGTAAACATTACAGAGACAATCACATCCCAGAAGCACTGCACACAAACTGTACAGAGTACTTGTGAGAGACATTGTAGCATAATACCACAAACAGAGATACTGTTAGCTCAAACTGTAGGAAATAAGGCAAACAGCTACGGAACATCATCCAAGGGTTAGAACTAGAAAGGCAGTGGGAGCGGCATGCATTTAGCAAAATGGTTCTCTACCTGCTTCAGAGAGCTACACAGAAGTTAGCAAGCTGCCTGGCAGAGCGGATCTAAAGCCCGCTCCTGAGGTGAAGGGGGCTGCTGCCAGTTAGAAGGGAAGGAGAGACACCTGAGGGGAAAAAAGAAATATAAGCAGCAAGGGAAGTTATAAGGAAGTGCAAACAGCAGAGCAGTTTGATGAAGGCTAAGGCTAACAGGGACTAACGCAGGACAAAAGGGACACAATTCAGATTCATCTTGTGTTTCACCTTACAAGCACTTGTATTCAGGATGTGAAACGGCTTGCATCACTGAGCACACTCTGCATCTAGCACGTAATTATACAGCCAGAGACAGTTCGACTGGCGTGAGCTCTAAAACGTGGGCTTGGAACCTGAACTTCTAAAAGTTGGAAAAAGGATTTTCCCATTTTAAGGCACTGTAAGGCCTGCATCTACCAACTCCCGCCTCTGCCAAGCAGGGTGGCAGGCCTTCCACACACTACTCAGCAGAAGACTACCGGGTCGACCTACCTCCTTAACAAGGCCGTTCAGAGCTACAGCACCACACTGTTAACATCACTTTCCACCAGGTAACTTGTCACCCTTTGAACCTTCGGCAGTGGCAGGATTACCACAGATATATTAAGTGGCTCTCACCAAAGACAGAAGCTGTGCGAATAAACCCCCAAACACCCTGGCTCGGTCAAGTTTTCAAGCACTTCCAATTGTGGACTCAACTTGGTCACATCAGATGAGCAGATGAGGAGACCAAATCATGAATGCAATGTATAGAAAACAGACTAAAGCTACTGTTCTTCCACTGCGTGCGGAAGCACACTGGGACAGATTCACAGGGGTGCTGCTGGGTTTTTTTTTTTTTTTTTTACATCGGAGAGAAACACAGCAACATTTGTTGGACACCACACAACCACTTTCAAGTTGTTTGGACCTAATACTTCAACTTCACTATTAGGTTATTTCTTTTGGCCTAGCAGTCAATGAAAAAAAAAAGACATTAAAGGAACTGTGAACTGAGAAAAATTTGGGAACTTCTGGGCTAAAATTAAATTGTTAAATGATAAGCTTAGAATGATCATCGACATGAGGCCAAATTCTAGCCCCACCATTTGCCACTTTAGGAAAAGAAAAACCAATTCCTGGATATTTCTGTAAGTAAGTCTGAAATGCTCTTTCCCTCACACCTCTGGCTTCTCCTTTAGAACATGTCTGGTTAGGATGAGGACAGAGCAGTTCTCCAGGGAAAGGTGGGAGGAGACAGTGGGGGCTACCAGAAACGGGACATGTGGCAACAATGTGCAAGGCTGCCAGACTTAAGAATGAGAAAAGACGGAAAATTAACAAAGAACCCCACAAAACAAATTGGCTGCAATGATGGAGTAGTGGAAAGAACGTGGGTTTTGTTAAAAATGAACATGAAAGTCTCAGCAGGGGAAACAGAAGAAGGAAGGTTGGCCTCAACAGTCAGTGTCCTACAGTAAACTGACCATCCTAGGGAATCTTTCCTAACATCACTCACATTGTATAGTCTTGGGACAGGTGACAAAAAAAAACACAAGGTAGAAAAAAAAAAATCCTAAGTCATAAAGAACCAATGGACTGGTTTGAGGAAAGACTTAAGAATTGCACCCACCCTCCCTTTAATGACCCTCAGGAAGCCAAATTAACTATGCCACATGCCTCTAGTATAAATATACATAGGGGTTGTGTATGTGTGTCTATACAAAACTCTTCATCATCAATTCTCATTCCCATAAGCATGTTTACCTTGCCCGGCTTCTCTTCCTTTCCCTGCTGTTCCTTCTTTCTCTACTGAATTTCTAGGTGATGTAATTTGAGGATTTTCCCTGCTAAAATTATTTTCACAGGGCCTTGAGCTTCTCAGCATCACCCTCTTCTAGAACCTCCTAACAAATGGCTTACACAACTGAGGGCCTGGGTCAATGAAAACATTTTCTGCATTGTGGGTAAGACTGCAATGAGACACCTTTAGATAAGTATTTATCATAAAACAAAACAAGTAGGTCAGGCAAAAGAGCCTATGGAACCAGACGGCCTCCTCTCAATTCATCCACAAGTAGCAGTCCCGCCTCCAACATTTTATCTACATCCCCAATCCTGAGATGTGACTGAATGATAGCTGCTCAGCAGCCAGGGTGAAGAAAATAATTACCGTATTTTTGGTCATTCTTAATCTTACTTTGAAAGAATAATTAACTTTCCTCTACCTTTTACCATCTCCTAAACAAAATCCACTTGCCAAACTCATCATCAGTATTTCAGTAAAATGGCTAGTGTAGTGGGTTTTCACAGCACCTCATTTCATTTGCACACTGGGCACAATGACAATTTCCTCCAGGCTGAGGGTAGGGTGAGGTAAATCCTAATCAATTAAAATTCTAACTCAATGCAACAATGTATACATTCCACGGAGCTCCCCATAATGCGATTCTGCCATTATCAGAATAACTTGCCCCTTTTATCAAACACATGACACACAATACAAAGCATCGATGGAAAAGCTCAAACACAAAAAAGAAGACATTTGACAACCTAAACAATGAGGAGACAATTCAACAGGTAGTGTTTTGACTTGTAAAGCAGTCTTTTCAAGAAACAAGGAGAGCTGATGGGATAATCTCAAACAACTAACATCTCAACAAAAGAACGTCCCAGACTGATCATGTGCTAAGAACTGGACCATTTCGGGGCCAGCACAGCGCAGGGCTAGTCCAGACTGTCCCATGCAGACGTGCCTGCAGGCTGAGGAGCCTGCAGAATGGCCCCAGTAACACCAGGCCATTTACAAGTTGGGATTTATACCGTTTTCCCTCTGACCAGCTTTGTACAGAATGTGCTGCCCTGAGTGGGCCCAGAGGAAGATGTAAAGAAATTTGTAAACCCCAGCTTTCTTCTTCCCCCACCCTCTTCCATCCTCTAGAGTTCGTCATAGTTGCTTCTCACACCTCATTCAGAAGTCACCCCAGGGATCCAAGTAAAAGAAAAGGCACAGACAGGAGCCTTTTTAATCCCTGTACTTTTTTCTATAGTTATTAGCAAATGTGGATGGGGTGAGGACCTAAAGATTTCTAAAGATAAATCCCCGTCTCTTCTGTATTCTAACCACAGACTTTTTGACCCACATCCCATTACTAAGTCAAGGAGCACCCAAAGGCTTTTATTCCATCAAGTCAAGTCAATAAACACTAAGCACAAGGGAGAACTCATCAAATTAGAAAGGTGACTCTGTAGAAAAGCTTCTAATCTACATCTTTTTATTGTTCAGGGCCAAACTTTTAAGTAAGTAGTTAATTCTTAGCTGGAAAAAAAATAAGATTTTCCAGTCACAACATCCTTATACACCAAGTAATGAACATAATGCCACAAAAAGGTGGTATTACATGAACTTTTGAAAAAAGACTCTAAAGAAGGAAGTTTTTAGTCTGCCTATTATAAAACATACTCTTTCTTAGAAACTACAGCTTCATCTCAAATTTGAGAGAGAGATACAAGGTAGACAAAGACCATTTTCTAGGTTATTTCTCTCCATAGAAATCACAGGACAGGCACATGGAAACGTCAGAAGGGAAACATAGGACCCTGCTCTTAATGTACACACAGGACGGGCAATCAAAGCACCGTGTTTACAAATGTTAGGGCTCTGGTTATAAACTTTAGTGGATTAACATTAAGGCTGTCACAGTGAAGAAGCAAGCAGTAGTGCCACAATGGACTAAAATTAAAACAAAGTAAAATATTCTCTGAAGTCCCCATTTTTGAATACTGAGGATTTAGTCTTCATGATTTATAAACGTCTATACCAGCAATCAGGATTACTCAAACAATTACATTGGCATGCAAACCACTGAGTACTATTTTTTCTCTCAATTTACCTACATCTTCTCTGGTAAGAGGAGGACACAGAGTGTATTTCTGTTTATTGATACACCGCACTCGAGCAGACGGCAAAAACCACCTGCTATTCTTAAGGTTAATTTCAAACTGAAAACTTTTATACTAGAGACTATTTTTTATCTTCAGATATAGCAACAGAATGGTACTTTTTTTTTTTAAACAGAAGCCAATATGAAAACAAATATTCTAAAATTATTGTGCAATTAGTGTGCCAAATAGACAAATGTCCTGAGCTTCAAAAACATATTATATGGAAACCAACTTGACAATAAACTATGAAAGAAAAAAGTTAAAATCCAAAGAGAAAAAAAACATATTATCTTTTGATCACCTAGACACTAAAATGTCCTTTCCCTTTTTAGTACCCACAGACTTTTTCGTACAAGAGGAAAATTTGAAAATGTTTTATAAAACTACAGATTAATCACTGGAAACTTAGAAGAAATATTTCACGGATGAATGTTCATATTTGGAGTTTCAATCTGTTATTTTGACAGAAATGGGAAATAACATATGTGATGTTTCCGATACTGATATTTCTAAGTAGATATTTCTCTAATCTTTTTACACGTTCAAGATAAACATTTCAACATAGTCGTGCTTCAAATATAACCTATGACACCATCAATTCATTGGGTCAAAACTGAGCAAAGTCCACGTTTCAGTCAGCACACATTCAACACAATAGCAGTTAACATCTACCCAGGGCTAACCCCAGAGGTCCACCGCATGACCACCAGACTTCCAAGACAGGTGGCTTGTAGCCGAGGAATACACTCGAAATGCTGTTTTTAGTCTAGTCAGGGCAAAAGGAAGGTTCTGCCATATGTTTTAGAGTAACCAATTAGGTGTGGATTACCTGTGAGGTATCCTGCTGTTTGTGACTCAGAAATAAACAAATCATGTTTCTGATCTTTGAAGGCACTCCAGACTGAAGAACGAGACAAGATTTCATTCACCTAAGGAAGTAAAACAAATTCTTTGAGCATAATGAATTAAGTTAGCCTCATTACTAAGGACTGGGTGTTGGAAATGAACCAAAGAGAAAAAGCAAACTTCCAAGACAAAAGGGAAGTAAGCCGAGGAAAGATCCAAAGATTGACATTCATCAAACGCTCTATGCCAGTGACAGGGACATCTCATTAAACCAGATCCAAAGAAGACCCTAAGTCAGGCTTCCCCCTAAAGTTGGACACTATTATTTGAACTTGTAATTTACTGGCTTGTCTATTATTTGGGCAGGAAGACTTTCTTGTGATAGTAACAACTGGCTGACAGTGTGGCATGAGCTCATGAAGTTATTCCCAAGGAAGGGGTCTAGGGAGAAGACGCTATAAAGAAGCTAAAACTGAAAGCAGTCTTGGGGCGCCTGGGTGGCTCAGTATGTTGAGCAACTGACTCTTGATTTCAGCTCGGGTCACGATCTCGCAGTTTTCTGAGTTTGAGGCCTGTGTCGGGCTCTGTGATGACAGTGCGGAACCTGCTTAGAGTTCTCCCTCCCTCCGTCTCTGTCGCTACCCCACTTGTGCATGTGCTCTATCTCTCAAAATAAATTAAAAAACCTTAAAGCAGTCTTTCAAATTATGGGTTGTGACCTATGAGAAATTTATGAAATCAATAAAGAGGGTGCGATCAGCATGCTTGAGGAAATAGGTTAATATAGAAAGCATCAGTGTACCGCATGTAAAATGGGTTAAATACTCATCTTTGATGTATATACATGTAAATACAAACAACATGTGTGTAAAGTGTATTGGACTACGACAAAAGACATATTTTTGTGTAACACAGATTTAAAAAAAGTTTAGAGAATTCCAACTTAGAAGCTTTCACATACCAACATTCAGAACAAGTATTTATTGGGCACCTCACATGTGGAGGCACAATGGACACAAAGATGTGAGACGGTCTCTGTCTCTAAAGTGCTCACAGTTGAGTCTGGCAGCGGAGAGAGTGTCAGATAGTCTGGTGGCAGGTATTAGAATATATATGGGGCCACGTGAGTCCAAGAGGCTCCCTATTTTAACTTTGGAAGCTCCACTGGAAATAATTACTTGTGAAGGTGGTGGAGGATCTGCTAGTTTGGAAATGATCACTGTTTCCTCCCCTTGAAATCAGAAGATGAGTGTCAGGGTTACTTGCCTAACTTCATCAAGAGGAATCCTGAGGCAGGGTGAGGGTAAGACAAGTGCCTGCACATGGCACCAGGAGTACCTCTGCTTGGCAAGTTCTACTTCTAAACACAGAGTTAATGAATGACTCATATGGTGATACTGACAGAATGGGTGAGAGCATAAAAATGTTTCTTCAGTTAGGCTTTACACAAACACAGTGCAATCACTAAAAGAAAACTTTGAGTCAATTTAAACCTATGAAAGAACATAAGTAGGTAGTAACAATCTAAGTGTCTATCACCGGATAAATGTACAAATTGTGGCGTACACATACAGGAATACTTTAGCCATCAAAAGGAATGAAGCAGTGATACATGCTCTAACGTGATGAATCTTAAAAGCATGCTAAGTGACAGAAGCCAGACACAAAAGGTCATATATTGTATGATTCCACTTATGAACTATTCAGAATAGGTCAATGCAGAGATAACAAAGTGGTGGCTGCAGAGGCTGAGGGAAGGGACACATGGGGAGTAATTGTTTAATGGATATAGAGGTTTCTTTTGGGGTGATAAAAATGTTTTGGCACCAGGTAGGGTGGTGGTTGCACAACACTGTTAATATACTAAATACAAATCAATTGTTCACTTTAAAATGGTTAATTTTATTTTGTGTAAATTTCACCTTAATTAAACACGCACAGAGAAAGAGAGCATTAGTAGGTAATGCTGGACAGTAACACTGAATGAGGACCTCCTCAGAAGCAACAAGAAGAATAAAACCAAAAAGGAAAATTGAATTACTGGGCTGTCTTGAAGTCAGGATATGCATGTAGCTGACACACGCTGTAAGTGTTAATAAAGAAAGGGAATAAAACTAAAACAATTTTCTAAAATGGCATAATGGGATTGTTAATGAATGTGGTTACCACTATCTAGAAATACATGCTAGAACTGAACCTTAACCTTAACCAGCACTAAATGCTCACTCAATATCCTTCTATGCACAAGAATTTCATCATTTTTCTTCCTGAATGTACAACACACTATCAGTTTCCAAAAAAAGAACCTCCGCAAGTGACTACATGAGTACACGAGGAGGACAGGTGCAGAGATCATCCATGGCCAAGACACTTGGTTTGGAGAAACCCTGTCGTAGCCAGCAAATCAAAGTCACCCCTGTGTAGACTCACCTGTTCTCCATGCTGCAGGCTTCGAGTCATGGCCTTGAGAGCTTTAACAATCTGAGCTTTAGTGGCTGCAGGGCTGTCAAGATTTTCAAGGCCAATGCCTTCGAGTAATTTTAAGAGGTATGGAACCAAATCTACTTTCAGGGCCTAGAAGAGAATATTAAGCATACCATAAATACGCTGAGAAAAATGTAAACCATTTTTACACTGAAGAAACAGTTTCACCCCCAGAACCGTATCTGGAAGAAGACAACCTCCTATCAGTTTAATGAAGATTTCTTTTATAGATCTAATAATAATGACACTCTTATTTAAGGAGATTTTATTTCATGCCATCATCTGTTCTAAATGTTACAGACTGATTATTTTATTTAATCCTCACAACGTGTAATGATACAGGCACTACTATTATCGCTGATGCAAAAATCAACGCATAGAGGGTGAAACCTGTTGGTGGAAAACAAGCAGCAATGCAATCTCTATCTAGACGTAAAAAGTGCAGAGCATGAGCTTTTAGCCACTATACTGCGCTGCCTCTTCTAGTGACACTATAATGGGCACAAGAGTTAAAATACCTTAATATTTTTTCACATTTTCTTAAAACATCAACTTTTGCATTCACCAGACATTTTCTGTCAGCCTAAAAAAAGCTAGCTAGTATTCTGGAATCCCACAATCTTCACTACCCACCCTAAAACTCAGAGGAAAGAGGTAGAAATAACTAACATTCAGTGAGTATACCTCCCTTTATAGATACCATTCTCCTAACAACCCTGTGAGGTAGTTAGAATTTTATTTCACAGATGAGAAATCTGAATGTAAGTTTGTGTGTCCTGCCTGAGGTCACAGAGCCATCAAGTGGTAGCACTAGCTCAAGTTTTTTCCAAAACAACACCTCCTCCTCACCAGCCAGTTTTAAGTTTGAACTCCAGAGCATCCAGTTACCTCCTTGAGATGTACCTAGTATTTCTGACGTGCCTAAATGAGGGGCAAGTGATAGGTGGGGATAGGAGACTGGAGAGGAAAGGGGCTGGGAGATCAGATACAAAAATGCAGGGCCTTGTACTGAGGCCAAGGAAGTCAGCTGTCACTTTGTCATCTGGTGGTAATGGGAAACCAATGAAGGGTATTTAAGATGAACAGTGACCCAGTTATATTTAATCTTTTTTTTTTTTTAATGTTTTATTTATTTCTAGGAGAGAGAGAGAGAGAGAGAGAGAGAGAGACCGCGTGAGTAGGGGAGGGTCAGAGAGAGAGGAAGTCACAGACTGAAACAGGCTCCAGGCTCTGAGCTGGCAGTCAGCACAGAGCCCGACGCGGGGCTCGAACCCACGAACGGCGAGATCATGACCTAAGCGAAAGTCGGACGCTTAACCGACTAAGCCACCCAGGGGCCCCGACCCAGTTATATTTAATAGTTACATTTTAGAAAGATCGCTTTTGCAATAGTTTTTGTTCCTTCAGTGTCTGTCTACATGACATTCATACCCACCAAGTCATATTTTCATTAGGTGGGTAGTGTCTTTGAAAACAACAAACAAAAAACAGTAGATATCTTGGTATGTTTCTAAAACATGACTTAAGAAATGAAGGAATCACTCAACCGAGTGAATCTTTCCAAAGAAGCAAATTTGACAAAGCAAGCTAAGAATAAATGCTTAGCAGAAAACCAAAATTTAAAACTTAAGTATCACAAAAGTACTCTGAAGATGATTAAGATTTTTGAAAGTCATCCCACCTTTCTCAGTGTATACATATAGGCATGTGCCTGTTTGTATGTAAAATATAAAATCATGCATGCACAAACCCACAAATTATCTCCTTACTAAACCTAAGTCAGAAAAAACAAATCAATGCTAAATAAGTGAAAATCTATTTGCCTGATATGTTTGTTTTCGTAAAATAGTACCAAATCTAGAAAGTCACTTACTTGTGCTACTAATTCATTTTGCTCCTTCTGAAACATTCGATTAATTGCTTCACAGGCTAGACCAACAGTATCTGGTCGTTTTTTCATTCCATTCATCAGTGGGCCGATGGTCTCCAAAGATGCCATGGCTCGAACACACAGCTAAGTGTCCAAAAAAAGGTTACGTGTAATAGCACAGTAAATACAATAATAAAATATATGAAAAACCTACATTCAGTTCAAATTTAGCAACGAACTCAGTCAAATTCAGTCTCCTGTTAATTACATCATTTAAACTAGTTTAGAGTTGCTACAATACCACTGGTTCACATGCAGAAGGGCACATGGTAGCAAGAGGATGTGGACTGCAATGTGCATTAATCAGGAAGAGGGAGCATACATAAATTCCAGATTTATAAGCTACTAAATGGATTCATCACTACCTCGTTTTCAGACAGGGCATGGATAACGCGGATGGCACTCTTAGGAATGGCATTGTTCCTGTGATTCATTGCCTGGATCACTTTGGGGAGATGGCCCAATGGTGGGACCTGGTCAGCCAGCTGCGGCTGTGCACTGAAGAGACATACTGTTGCCGTTGTCAAAGTTTCCAGAGTTTCTCCCTGGAGGGTATAAAACAAAGAAACAAAGAAACTATAAAATGCTGACAAAGTTAAGTCCTAAACATCGTTGGAAACTATTTGGTGTTCTACCCTAGAGATCTACAAGTTTTAAGTGATTTTTTATTTTTTATTTTATTTAAAATAAATCCTTAATGTTTTATTTATCTGAGAGAGGCAGTGTGAGCAGGGGAGGGTCAGAGAGAGAGGAAGCCGCAGAATCCGAAGACAGGCTCCAGGCTCTGAGCTAGCTGTCAGCACAGAGCCCGACACAGGGCTTGAACCCACGAACCGTGAGATCACGACCCGAGCCGAAGTCGGACGCTTACCGACTGAGCCACCCAGGCACCCCTAGGGGCTGATGTTTTAAAACTGATTCACAAATCCTAAGAAAATAACAATCTTCCCATCTTGAAAAAAAAGGCATGAATTCAAAGTTAAAGGACTTTAAGAAACTGATGTTTTTTAATGTTACTTTTGACAGAGAAAGTAAGCGAACAGGGGAGGGACAGAGAGACAGGGAGACACAGAATCCAAGGCAAGCTCCAATCTCTGTGTGGTTAGCAGAGAGCCCCATGCAGGGCTCGAACCCACAAATTGCAAGATTATGACCTGAGCCGAAGTCAGATACTTAGCCACTGAGTCACTCAGGTGCCCCAAGAATGTGATCTCTTAATCTAAGCAGCCTTTCACTGGGCCAGGTCATATCTTATTTCTACTGCAGGGATAAGAGATCATCTCCCAGAAGTTATTACCAGAAAGTTTTAGTCAGTGTTATAAAAATGTATCAGGGAACGTGAATAGTTCAGGAGAATGCAGAACTCGTGAAATGCGTATCCCAGTTCTATTAAAAATCCTACTGAACTGGTTTGGCTGCCATAATGCACTTTCTAATGTGGACTGCAAAAATCTGTAACTTGTCTCATTTTATGCAGACATACACACCCACAGGATCTGAAACAAACATGGAAATGGGATGGGCCCAAAAACAAAGGTGATACAGGAGGAAGATGTTGTGTTTTCCCCTAAGTTGCTGCTTTTTGAGGATTTCTTGTTTTAGGAAACTATGTATATAGCAAAAATCCTAGTAAAGAGAAAATGGGACCACAGAGACATATGTAAATATCTGACAAACTCAGATTTTCTTTTACGTTGTGCTAAGCTAATGATAATAACTAGTAATTTCTAGGTACTTGACATGTGCCAGACATTATGCTAAGTACTCTCTATATATCAAAACTTATTAGAAGAGACAGAGTCATGAAGTATTGCTCAAGGTTACAGAGCCAGTCAGTGGTGGAGCTGGTACTGGGATCCAGAACCATCAAATAACACAGCTTGGGCTCTTTATCATCTTGCTCCATAGTCAGTTTGTTTAATACAGCCAACAGTCACGTACCTCAATTATTTGTACTCTAAAGGTTTAAGTAACAAAACCTTATATACTGTAAGGCCAGTTTTTCACTCCTACTTACCTAGGAGCCTTTGCCTTTGAACACAGATAAAGGTTCACTCATCAAGTTACTCTATCAATGTCTTCACAGGGTCACATATGGAAGGCTGAGTGAAGGACACTAGCAGGACACACTTCCAGGGAACACTGAATGTTGTTTTTTCCCTTAAAATAACACAACCATTGGAGATCCCTTCTTTTAGAGCCTCTATAGTTGTCAAGAATAGCAATTTGTCAATGTAGACATCTCCAACTTTGGTTCAGGAATAACCATGCTCACTTTTGAATTTGCCCCAAAAAAGGTGAATGGGCCTATCTGAATTTGAACGTGGCTGCTGTACTGAAAAAGGTTGCCAATTCTTAATGTACGGACACTGAAGATGGTATTTTAACAGAAACTCCATCTGTATATATTTAGCAAACTACTGAAAACGTGTCACTGATGGCTGAATCTTACGTGAGGATTGTTCTTCTCCAGGAGCTCAGTTAACTTTTCTAATAGTGCAATAAGGAATTCTCTAGGCTTTCTTAGAACCCATGCTGGCTGTGCAATAAAGATTCTCAAGAAAACTCCTCCAACGGCAAGTTCACCCTCTGCTTCTCCAAACACCACAGCAAAATCTTCAGGCAACTTAAAGAAATAAAGAATTACAGTCAAGTCACTTAATCATTAGTCATACATGACACAAAGAATGCAAATCCCATTAAACAGTCATTAATATAATCAAATTATAATTACTCTAATTTTTAATATAATCCCTTAATAAGATTCAAAACAGGTACTTTGATTACTCACTTAAAAAGCGAATATTCCTATTTTTAAATTTAGAACCTGACTTCCCAGGGGAATTCTGAAGTGTCTTAACGACAAAGTGTCTAATAGTCATCAAACTGATTCAGTAGGAATTAAAAAACAACAACAAATCCACAAAAATACAGTAAAATATACAATTCCTTCCTCTGAATAAAAGTATATTTTACCTTCCAATTTACATCAGGGTTATCTCGCTGATTTTTAAAGTGCCTTAGGGGAAAAAAATGAGAGGGTAGAGTATCAAACTTCAGTCACAAAATGCACTTTCATCAATCTTCAGAATCAATTTAGAGAGGTGACGGACAACATGGAAAACATTTGTCCTTTTTGGCGATTTACCTGAAGGCGTTACTTACTCTAGCATCATTTCTCTAACTGTTGTAGACACTTTATCTCTGGAGCTATCATTCCAAATTAACTCTGGATTTTCATGAGTTCCTTCAAAAATATGGACAGCAGCTTCAGGGCTGTCTCTCATGGCATCCATGAAAACACTCGGCAGAAATTTCATTAATGTAATGCGGACCTATATGGGGGCGGTGAGAAAGAAAAGAGACCTATTGGACAGCTCAGTGTTTGGTGTGTTCTGTATTTCTCTAGGATATGATGCTGTTGTATTTTGTGGTGAGGCTGATCTGGGCTGTAACTATTATCCAAATGTTCTGGAGTGGGAGAAAAGATCAACCTTAGTTTATGCAAAGTTGACTTTAACAAGTCTTCTTACTTACCTATCCAGTTTCATTGCTTCTCTGCCTCAAATTTAAGATAACTGAAGAAATTCAATAGTGCTGATGCATATACTGTCCAGAGCACACCTTGCTGGATCATGCCCTGCGCACGCTGTTCCTTCTTCCCAGAATACTCTTATTTAAATGGGTATTCTAGGCCTGTCCCAACTCTCCCCCATGCCCCCCGCCTTTGCAAACAAATTTTTCTCATGCTGCTGCCTTTGTGTGTTTCAAGTATTTTTTAGTGTATTTATTTTGCTATACTACGTTTTTACATTGTACTGTGCCATTTTTCAAAAAGGACTTAAACTGTAGCTTTAAAAATAATACAGAGGCACCTGACCAGCTCAGCTGGCAGAGTATGCACCTCTTGATCTTGGGGTCATGAGTTCGAGTCTCACATTGAGTGTACTGATTACGTTAAAAAAGCAGCAGTAAAAAGAATACATCCAAAACACACATACACACAAACTCTGTGTATGAGGCACTAAGACAAAGGGAAATGAAGGTTGGGAAGTTAAGTTTTCTAAGGTCTTCACGTGGTTTTCTCTCCTTTGTGACACTCAAGCCTGTGCTCAAACTCATCATCTGGAAAGCTTCTCTGACCTGGTCTGTCTCACTCATTCACTGCTTGTATTCTCAGGCCCTCACATGTAGCAGAGAGTCAAAAACTTATTTGAATGAATACTAATATAAAGCCAGCCACAAAGGAAATTAAACTCTGTATTACTGATAGTGATATACTATAAATTTAGTTCTGAACTTCCTAAGCAGACAAAGAACTAAAGCAGATATATGAACTGTATTAGTTAGATAACAGAGAACATCCACTAGGAATCATTTCACTTTTCTTGATCATAACTGAATTCAACTAGAAAGCAAGCATTCACCGATATTATTAAACAAGCAGTAAAACAATTTCCATAAGGCAAATTCTTTGACGATAAGCCTCCAGAGTTATGTTCAGGTTACTTAGTTATTTGAGAAAAGGGCTGGCCCACTAGGAGCCAAATCTGGCCCGCCAACTGTTTTGTGTGTAAAGGTTCACTGAAACACCAACACAACCATTTACACAGTTACGGTCTACGGCTGCTTTCCTAAGGAAAAGGAGTTTTTGTGAAAGAAATCGGATGACCCAAAAAGGATAAATATTTTTTACATGATCCTTTATAGAAAAAGTTTACTGGTCCCACCCGTAGCTCACACCATGTACAAAAATTAATTCAAATGGACTTAGGATATAAATCCAAGAACTAAAACTATAAAACTCTAGTAGGAGGAAACACAGGCATAAATATTTATAATCTTGGATTAGGCAACGGTTTCTTACATATAAGATCAAAAGCACAAGCTATAGGGGGCACATGGGTGACTCAGTTGGTAAAGCAACTGAGTCCTGATTTCAGTTCAGGTCATGATCTTATTCATGGCTGGAGTTCGAGCCCTGTGTCAAGCTCTGCGCTACCAGTATGGAGCCTCCTTGAGATTTTCTCTCTCTCTCCCGCCCTCTCCTCCATCTCCCACTTGCACACACACCCTCTTCTCGCTCAAAATACACTTAAAAAAAAAAAGAGAGAGAGAGAGAGAGCGGACTTCATCAGAATCGAAAACTTTTGTGCTTCAAAAGGTATCACAAAGAAGACAGAATGACATTCCTGGAATGAGAGAAAATATTTGCAAATCCTCTATCTGATAAGGGACTGCAAACAGAGTATAAAAAGAACAATTACAACTCAATAGTAAAAAGATAAATAACCCAACTAAGGGATAAGCAGAAGATGTGAACCAACAGACATTTCTCTAAAAAGTGCACAAATGGCCAATAAGCATATAAAAACATACTCAACATTATTAGTCAGTAGGGAAATGCAAATCAAAATCATGAGATACCATTTCACACCCACGAGGATGGCTCTAATCAAAAAAGAATCTAATAACAAAAGTTAGCTAAGATGTAGAGAAATGAGAACCCTCATAACTGCTGGTGGTAATGTAAAATGGTGCAGCCAGTTTGGAAAACAGTTTGACAATTCCTCAAAAGATTAAACAATAGTACCCTTTGATTCAGAGAGTCCACTGTCAGATATAAAAATACAGATCCACACGAAAACTCCTGTACAAATGTTCACGGTCACATTATTCACAACAACCAAAAGGTAGGAACAATTCACACGTCTATCAAATGATACACGGAAAAACAAATGTGGTATACCTAGAAGATGGAGTATTATTTGGCAATAAAAAGAAACAAAGTACTGATACTTACAATAATGTTAGAACTTTGAAAACATGCTAAGTGACAGAACCCAGTCACAGAAGAACACATAATGTCAGAGTTCATTTACATGAAATGCAAATGCTTAGAACAGACAAATCTAGAATATAAGTTTGTGCTGGGAAGAGTGACTGCTAAAGGGAACAGTTTTCTTCCTGGGTTGATGAAAACTGACTGTGGGTTACCCAATCTGTAAGTATCAAGAAACCACTGAATTGTATACTTTACAGGTGGGAACTGTATGGTATGTCAATTCTATCTCAATAAAGCTGCTAACCAAAAGTGGAAAAAGGTTTACTGACCCCAGTTCTAAAAAAAAAATCTGCCTACAAACCATCCAATTAAGGAGCTGGTATTTGTTCCTATACAAAAAGTTTATGTGTAAATATATTCACCTTGATAAAATTTGTCCCTCATGTATTTCAACTTTTTAAAAAAACGTTTATTCATTTTTGAGAGAGACAGCACAAGGGCTCAAATTCACAAACCATGATGCCATGACCTGGGCCAAAGTCAGATGCTCAACCGACCGAGCCACCTAGGCACCCCTGTCCCCCATGTATTTCAAAGGTCAAAATATACTGAACAGTTCAAAGTCAACTTCAGTACATTTGTTTTAAACATCTAAAATGTTATCTAAAACATGTAACATTAAATAATTACAGCTATGTACTTACTACCCAACTCTAGCTTTAAGAAAACTCAATTATTAGGGGCACCTGCATGGCTCAGTTGGTGGAGCATGCAACTGTTGATCTCAGGGTTGTGAGTTCGAGCTCCATGTTGGGTATAGAGATTACTTAAAAGTAAAATTAAAAAAAAAAAAAAAAGAGGGGGCCTGGGTGGCTCAGTCAGTTAAGTGTCCAACTCTTGATTTCAGTTCAGGTCATGATCTCAGGGTTTGGTTTCTGAGTTTGAGCCCACACTGGGCTCTGTGCTGATGGCACGAAGTCTGCTTGGGATTCTCTGCCTCCCTCTCTCTCTGCCCCTCTCTGCCCCCACACGTATGCTCTGTGCTGATGGCACGAAGTCTGCTTGGGATTCTCTGCCTCCCTCTCTCTCTGCCCCTCTCTGCCCCCACACGTATGCTCTCTCTCTAAAGTAGATAAACATTAAAAAGAAAAAAATCCTCTCTCCCCCTCTGCTCCTCCCCCATGAGCATACTCTTAAAAAAAAAAATCAATATTCATACTTTTATGGACCTTTGCAGAAGACACCCAAATGTAATCTCCCTCATTTCATCAATCCTTGTGATGATAGACTATTAACTTTATTCCCAAAGTTTCAGGCCCTGTGACACATTCTCAACATCTAGGGAGAAGACAAAAAAAATACTAAATCCAGATTTTTCTTTCNTGAGCCGAAGTCGGACACTTAACCGACCGAGCCACCCAGGCGCCCGCAAAATCAGACTCTGGAGGTGAGGGTGCAAGAGCCTTTATTTCAAGACACATTTCTCTGAGGTGCTGCCTTGTGGGCTGGCACAGACAATACTTCAATAAGCACTATTTCTTTTGAAATTGAGTTAGTAACATGAGGAGACTGACTACACCTCTGTCTGGATGAATTCTATTTTGAAGTACTGTTTTAACAGGTTCCTGGTCTATAAATTGGACCAGGATTCCAAAGATTATCTGGTCACCTCCAAACTATGGATGAAAGATCTTCCTGCAGAGTGTGGAGGCGGCTACACTCACGTGCCTGTATGGACTTATTCCCTAGGGTGGCGTAGCCTTACTAACATACATGTGGTGGAGTGGGTGAGAACACAGATCATTATCTCCCCTTCACTAGCTACTTCTACACAGGCCAATCCTGAGATAATCTAACCTAATTACCTTGTCATAACTTCAATATACGTCTGTTCTTTCTTCAAGGAAGTTAAACAGTTTATCACCATAATCCAAACACTCTCTTAAGACTTCTCATTTCCGATAGAGGATTCTCCAACTGTAACTGTTCTCAAAGTAGTAATACAGAGCAACAATTTCAAGTATGCCAAACTCCCAACTTTCATATCAAATCATGTCCTTATCCTCAAAGTCATACTTTGGCAAACTTCATGCAATTAGTATCAAAGTAACAGAGATTTAATAAATTTCTTTCTGAAGACCCATTTTGTGCTCACCTTTGGACCTATTAGTTTGTCTGCTGTCATTTTAGCAAAAAGTTCCGCTGTTTGGGCTCGAACCTGTGGATGTGTTGAATTGCAGAACATATCTAATAAGTAAATCAAAGCTCCTATGAAGGAAAAAAAAGAATTAGCACTTATACTATAAAAAATGACTTAAAAATAATTTTTTCAATGTTTTATTTATTTCTGAGAGAGACAGAGACAGCATGAGCAGGGGAGGGTCAGAGAGAGGGAGACACAGAATCTGAAACAGGCTCCAGGCTCTGAGCTAGCTGTCAGCACAGAGCCCGATGCGGGGCTCGAACCCACACACTATGAGATCATGACCAGAGCCAAAGTTGGACGCTCAACCACTGAGCCACCCAGGCACCCCAAGAATGACTTTCCTGATTAGTTGAATTCATTTTTAACTTCATTTCAACTTAATGCAGTTAAATTTTTTTTTTTTTTTAAGTTGTAAGCCCTTCAAAGCATTCTTCTAGTTTACCAGACTATACAAAACAGTTCAAAATAAGCTTCATCATCACTGAGCAGGACTGGATAAGAAAGCACTCTATACAGTACCTTTTGCCATTGCTTCTTTGATTATTTTTGTACTTGAGGTCAAGGCATAAAGAGTTTCCAGAACAAGCTGACGACCTGCAGGGTAAGATAGTTCAAGGAATGCATTATCATCGCATAAGCTGACATTTACTGTGCAGCAATTCTGTGCCAGGCACTGACCAAGGTGTTCTCCAGAGGGCATCATACTTAAATCCTCACAATAATCAGTGACTTCAAACAATGTAAAATTATACTGAGTAAAGAATGTTACAGAATTCATAGTCTGAAAAGTGTAATTTTATGTTTTTATCTCATTTAATCTTAGAGGTAAAGTACCTGCCACCTAGATATTTCAGCCTACTCTGCTGTCATTTATATTTTAGACTTAATTATCTGTCTTCCATGGTTTACTAAGGGACCTTAAATACATAAAATATTTAGCCTCCCTCTGTCCCCTCCAAAACTTGTTTTCCTTTGAAACTATGTTTAAACAGGGGTGCATTTTCAATGATGTACTGTTGCTTCTCTCAGGAATCCCCTTCTGAATGTTTGTTCTCCTGTATGTGAACATAGCCCAGCTCAGTGACCAGCTTTTACTGTTGCCTCAGGGTCAGCCTCTTCCTTTGCAGCCTCCACCCTCTTTGCCAGCTCTTTATACCCCTTTGGTCATCTGTCTCTCATTGCTCTTCGACTCTAGGAGAGTGTAGTCCAACAGCCTCTAGAGTCAAATAGCAATAAAAAAAGAAAAACCAAATACAAATAACCTGCAAATGACTTTCAAAAGCTGTCATTTTACACTTCTCCAAAGAGGACATCCAGATGGCCAACAGACACATGAAACGATGCTCAGCATCCTTCCTCATCAGGGAAACACAAATCAAAACCACACTGAGATACCACCTCACACTGGTGGCTAAAATGAACAAATCAGGAGACTCTAGACGCTGGCGAGGATGTGGAGAAACGGGCACCCTCCTACACTGTTGGTGGGAATGTAAACTGGTGGAGCCCCTCTGGAAAACAGCATGGAAGTTCCTCAAAAAAGTATCAATAGAACTCCCCCTATGACCCAGCAATAGCACTGCTAGGCATTTACCCAAGGGATACAGGAGTGCTGAAGGATGAGGGCACATGTACCCCAATGTTCATAGCAGCACTCTCAACAATAGCCAAATCATGGAAAGAGCCTAAGTGTCCATCAACGGACGAATGGATCAAGAAGATGTGGTTCATTATACAATGGAATACTACATGGCAATGAGAAAAAATGAAATCTGGCCATGTGCAGCAACATAGATGGAGGAGGAGGGCACTTGTGGGGATGAGCACTGGGTGTTACGTGGAAACCAACTTGAGAATAAACTATTTGTAAAAAAAAAAAAAATAAATTCAGAAAAAAAAAAAGATGTGGTTTATCTATCAATGGAATACTACATGGCAATGAAAAAGAATGAAATCTGGCCATGTGCAGCAACACAGATGGAACTTGAGGGTGTTATGCTGAGCAAAATAAGTCAGGCAGAGAAGGACAGATACCATATGTTTGTACGTACAGGAGGAGTAGGAGGAACTTAACGGAGGACCATGGGGGAGAAGAAGGGGAAAAACAGTTGGGGAGAGGGAGGGAGGCAAACTGTGAGAGACACTTGAATGCTGAGAAAAACTGAGGGCTGATGGGGGTGGGGGAGAGCAGAAGGAGGGTGATGGGCATGGAGGAGGGCACTTGTTGGGATGAGCACTGGGTGTTATATGGAAACCAACTTGACAATAAACTAAAAAAAAAAAAAAAAAGGCTGTCATTTTAGGAAACTATTTCAAATGTGATTTATTAAAGAAAGCAAAATTATTCAATGGAAATTTGACTCCATACAAGTCACTGAACATTAAAGAAATACCTAAAGTGTACACGACACCGCGGCATCCATGAGATGAATGAGACAAACGATGTTTCTTTATAAGCCACGAGTCAAATCTTAATTACTTACATGTATATCATACTCAGAAAACTGAAAAGCCCATGTTATTTTCCTTTACTTTTTGACCTCTCTCACCTCCAACTTTTGAAATGGAAAATACAAAACAGCTTTATTATTAACTTACATATAATATTAGGAAGACACTATATAAAGAATACCACTTAAAAGATTCCAAAGCAAACATGGATATCATGCTTTGTCAGAGATTTTATATTATCTGTGTAACTGCTCCCTCTACAGGTTGACCATGCTGTGGTTTTCAAAATTCCATTCATGTATATACATACATACTTGATGGCAATGAATGTAGAAGGGCCAATAAATTGGACAAAACCATTGATTCAGCAATATTGTTGACACAATCTTGGTTAGATGTTACTATATTCACAACCTGAAAATTAAACCAATAGGATATTAACAGTTTGGGAAATAATTTTGGACCTAAATCAAATTAAGTCAGATCTAAATAAATGTAAATAAATATGAATAAATGTGAGGCTTCAAAAAAGTGAAAAAAATGTTTGGAAAACAAAATAAAATTTTTTTCTGGTTATTTATTTTTTTGAAGTGAGAGAGAACACAAGCAGGAGGCAGAAAGAGAGAGAGAGAGAATCCCAAGCAGGCTCCACAAAACCCAATGCGGGGCTCAAACTCACAAACTGAGAGAATGACCTGAGCTGAAATCAAGAGTCGGAGGCTTAATCGACTGAGCCATCCAGGCGCCCCACAAGATATTTAATTTTTAAGAGTTTAATTTTAAAAGAATGGCTTTATTACTTTGATCTTTTCAGAAAGAATTTAAAATGTTCATGCTCACGTATATATTATGTACCTTAGCTTTCTATTAATTTAGAGATAAGAATCAAACATAATAATCTAAGAAGTATTTTAGCACTAATTCGAAATCTTGAGGTTATTAAGAACTTTTTGATCCTATGCTGGTTGCATAACTACGCTCCATAACTATGGCGTATACTGTAACGGTTTCCAATCACAGAACTGGGGAGGGCAGTGGTTAGGAAAATAATGATCCTCACTACTGGGACTTTTTTATTTTGCTTTTGGAAAAATTAAAGGTCTTCCAGTGACTAGCACAACAGATCTGGCTTATCTTTCCATTATAAAGAATTAGGCATGTTTTCTTTCATAAAGGACTAATTCTTGGGGTGCCTGGGTGGCTCAGGTGGTTGAGCCTCCGACTTCAGCTCGGGTCATGATCTTGGCAGTTGGAGAGTCTGAGCTCCGTGTTAGACTCTGTGCTGACAGCTCAGAGCCTAGAGCCTGCCTCAGATTCTTTGTCTCCCTCTCTCTCTCTGCCCCTCCTCTGCTGGCACTGTCTCACTGTCTCTCTCTCTCTCTCAAAAATAATTTTTTTAAAGGAATTTAATAACAAAAAGATCAATGTTGCTTAACTTGAACCATGTGGTCAGCATCTCAAACCAAGAGATCTTAGATTTAATACTGTTCATTAAAAAAGTTACAAGGTGCATGGAGGAATTAAGTAGAGGAACACGTTTGTCAATTAAAAGAACATGCTTGTTACGATTTTTGACCAATTTAACTTGTATTATTTTATTAAAAATCCTTAAACCAAAATGTAATCAAAGAATAATTTACAAACTGCTTTATAAATAANCCGCAAGATCATGACCTAAGCGAAAGTCGGACGCTTAACCGACTAAGCCACCCAGGCGCCCCCAAACTGCTTTATAAATAATTTATAAACTGCTCATAAACCTGTTACAGCAGTGTTCTTTACAAGTTGTGCTGCAAAATGATCCTAGGAGCTAATTCTGGGTTGCCTAGATAATGTGCACCCTACAGCTAGGCACTTCCTGCTTCTCCCAGAGGAAAAGGCTGCACCCAGCTTCCCTGGGGACCAGTGCTTTGATTCTCCTAAAGAAGGGGCTTCCAAGTTCTCTTGGACCCCAAAGGCCTGTAGGCTCTGGGCAGCTGGCTTTCCTAGACAGCTCCTGTAAAGAGTATAACATCTCAGTTGCCTGTCTATAACCCTCACTGAAAAGGGTGCTTTTCCATAATCCATAATGCATAAAAAGGGATAGCTACTGAAGGGAATGGGACGGGTCTGTCCTCTGAACACAAACCTATAGTGTATGCCCTGGTCTCTGGAGACACTGGGAGATCAGGAAAACCCTACCCCTTCTTCTTGTCATCTATGTCTTCCAAGCTTACCCAGTGAAGCCCATTCCTTAACTCACACTGCATGACACTATACAATGCTTCCCAGGTTCTGATACATGACAGGCCATGACCACACAGGGAATCACCTTGAGCAACACTGTGCAACATTTGCTGTTCAAAATTAATATATCATTTCAAATTTTAAGAACATATTTACTTGGCTTAACAAGCAAAATGGAAAAAAAACAAACCCAGAACACACAAACTTCCATTCAAACTTAGATGGTGATAAATCAAGGCCTAAATCACATACGGTAGTGAGAGGAAAGGCAACATGGTTTAATATAAAATTATTTTACCTCTAAAGCCAACTGCTGCACTTGACCAGCTCCATGGACTCGGAGAAGGGAAAATATTAACTTAAAGTGCCCAATGCATTCACTTTCAGAGCCTAGGGAATAAGAATAAAATGTTTATCTTTTATTTCTAAGTGATGTTCTAAATGACAGACCTTCAGAAAACCGATATTACTGTCAATTCTAAGTCTCTGATCATCTTTCCTCAACAACCGTAGCATTAAGTGAGTGGACTTCCTCTAAAAAGCTGTAAGTCTTAAGAGGCAAAGAGTAAGACAGAATTTCTTAGGTTTGTTTTGTTTTCATTTCCATCCACAACCCTAGTCCTCAGGCGAAAAACAATATATCAAATACACAATCTAAATAACAACTTTAAAAATAAGGATGTAAGGTGCTATTATTACTCTTTACCTTTAGATCTCAGAGCTACCCCCTCTGCCTAATTATATTTTGAGAGTGTGTGACACCATTTGCCTTTTAGTTTAGACTGAATTAGAACTCTGCCAGACGAGAACTACATCATGAACACCTGTATGCATATACAAAGGACTCCTTGTGAAAATACATAAAACTGAGTAGTATTTCCGTTTCTTACCCACCTCAAACCCCAATCCCCATATACTTCCTACCGTCTTGTTCTGAACACAATGAAAACATTAAACATTAAAATTTTGTTCATTGTATTTTTCCTTTTACTATATGGTAGTATTAATACATATGATGTAATCTGTAATTTTCTGAGACTTCAGAAAAAATTCACTAAGACTCCTTGTTAAAACAGTCTGAAAAGATTCCACTAATATGTTGCCTTTAAATTCATTTTCAAACCACTATATCACTGTAATATATACTGAAAAGAGCAAAAAAAAAAAAATACCTGAAAGTTAATAATAAAGTTAATAAAAAGGATTTGGGGTCTTCAAGTAACTTAAATTGAATTTGTATTGTTTGTGGTTTTATAGTCCACGTCTGTTATAAAAGTTAGACTTAGAAAATGCTTTCCGATTTCCACATACGCATCGCCCTGGAATCAGGCAAGACATTTTTGGAAATGTCCTCACAAGGCCATTTAAGAATGAGAACTCTTACTTTATTTCAATTTTTATATACCAAAAGCTTTAGTCAGTTTCTCTTAATGATGTGTTAGGTAGCAGAAAAGGCAAATTAGATTACCTAATTAATAAATCTAATTTAAGCACTTATAGGTCAACTTATGTCATCAATGTGAAATTTTACACCATCAATGTTTTTCTACCTTTTCAACTTATTAAGACTTTTTCTCTTAGAAATATGAATACTTCAAAACATGATGCCTTTGGGGCGCCTGGGTGGCTTAGTCGGTTAAGCGTTCGACTTTCGCTTGGGTCATGATCTCGCGGTTCGTGGGTTCGAGCCCCGCGTCAGGCTCTGTGCTGACTGACAGCGCAGAGCCTGGAGCCTGTTTCAGTCTGTGACTCCCTCTCTCTCTGACCCTCCCCTGCTCACGCTGTCTCTCTCTCTCTCTCCTAAAAATAAACATTAAAAAATATTTAAAAAAAAAAAACATGATGCCTTGATCTCTCTTTCCATCCTACTGTTTATAAGTAAAAATATTACGAGCTCAATTCTTGTTCCGTTATATACCAAGTAAACACTATAACTAAGTATACTATACTGAGTTTCTCTGATAAAATTGATAATTGGGAATTTTTAGGGCCCTTCTATTTTAAGGATCTTACTAATTGAGGGTATAGTCACACACCTGCATTATGTTTTATGACATTTCTCAGAGCCTCCAAAGCCATTTCCACTCTTGGCAAGCGGTCTCCGTGTTGCTCTGACTCCACTTTTGCAGCATGTGTGATAGCCATGAATGTGTGGAGGTACTGGGCCTGGGAGCCTATATAATCCAAAAGACTTGCAGCAAATGCTTTTGGAACCTAAATTGAGTGGAGAAATATTTACAAATACGTATGCCCTCAGAAATAATTTAAAAAAGACTCCAGAGCAACACTGTCCCCCCCCCTCCCAAAACCTTCAAGCTATGGCACGATTAAATTATACACGCACACAAACATATATGAATTGGGGGTTGTGGGGACAACACCCTATTGCATTAGAAAGTGTTTGGGTGAGCATGGCTGGCTCAGTTGGTTAAGCATCTGACTCTTGATTTCAGCTCAGGTCATGATCCTACAATTGATGAAATTGAGTCCCAAGACAGGCTCCCAATGATAGCATGGAGCCTGCTTGGAATTCTCTTTCCCTCCCTCTCGGCTCCTCTCCCACCTGCACACACGTACACTACCTTTCTCAAAATAAACAGACTTTAAAAAAAAAAGTGTTCCTTAACTTTTTTGTCCCAAAACATCAGAGATCTAATATGCGTCCATTAGAACGTTAGTATAAAAATTCTGGATTAGAGTATCTCTTCCCTTTACAATCAAAGTAATTGATAGTACAGTGTGTAACTTTTACAGTTTGGTTCTATTTTTATATTTTTAAAAATATATACTTAGAATATCAGTTCAAGGGACAGTTTTCAAAGAGACTTCACCAATCAATGAACTCATTCTGCTTAAGAGCTATTTATATACAAATTATTGTGAAAAATAATATACACTATGGTTTAGTAAATTTATTTTTTTCCACGTGCAAACTTCAAAACCGTCTCCCTTCTTCCCTCCTTACACAGCAACCAACCGCAAAATCCTCCTTGTGACTTCCAAAAAAAGAAAAAAACCAAAACCAAGAAATTCCTACATGATTCTCAAACACTAAGCAGATTTAAAAAAAGCTCATTTGTTTCTCATAGTGATTAGGGATCATCACAAGAAATGACATGGTTGGACCTAATTTTCTAAAAAAATCTCTTTGCTTTCCATGGGTATTTTCTTACTGTCCTCTAATAACTGGCCAGAGAAGTACTTCTATGTGGTGGATGATGGAGTGAATGTGTAAACGATCTTGCACTTTCAGGAGAGACTAGTAAGTTGAAGGCATATGCACATGACACAGTTGGGAAGCATTATGCATAAAATATATACAAAAAAAAGCTGGGCTAGGAATAACTTCTTATTCGCAAATCCACAAAATCACGTTCTTCAACATGCAACATAAAGAGACTTATAAGTCACCAATGGTAAACCTCTCACATATCCAGGTTAGTATGAAGTATCTGGCAATGAACAGTTACTATTCCAACTTATTCAGTGTGAATAAACTAGCAGCTTTCAATAACAAATGACTAAAGGTATCACACAAAACTAAAAGCATGGAGCTTACCTCTAGTTGGAAAGTAGGAACTTCGTTGTACACCCTAACAAAAATCTCCCCTACAATAAGTTCTTTGGCATGATCGCTATAGACAAATTCTGATCCGTAAGTTTTGTCACAATCACCCTTTTTAAAAAAGAAAACAAACTGTTAGTTGTAAATCAAAATCATTAGTGTCTGGTTTACAAATCTAATCATATTCAATTTAGTAACAGATAAATAGCTTGAAAGATCTATTGCTTTTCTAGAGGAAAAACATGGTAGGAAACCAATCATAGCACAATTTACTATTATTATTTATAACTAATAATATGAACTCTGGAACGGGCATGGAGTTATGTTATTTTTTAGTCCAAAGATTAATACTATAATCCATTTTAAGATTTCAAAAGATCACAAAGGTCAGCCAATGAAGCGTCTTAGAGGTAGTGTTTATAAAGCAAGTATGGGGGCACCTGGGTGGCTTAGTCGGTTAAGCGTCCGACTTTCACTTAGGTCATGATCTCGCGGTTCGTGGGTTCGGGCCCCGCGTCAGGCTCTGTGCTGACTGCCAGCTCAGAGCCTGGAGCCTGTTACAGTCTGTGACTCCCTCTCTCTCTGACCCTCCCCTGCTCACGCTGTCTCTCTCTCTCTCTCTCTCTCTCCTAGAAATAAATTTTAAAAAACATTAAAAATAAATAAATAAATAAAGCAAGTATGATACTTGGTTCTTCTCATTCCACTCAGCAGACATTTGGCCTAGTCAGCTATAGGGTGATGGAGCTAAGAAATGAACACATTTGGACTGGTCTTTACAAAGTAGCACACTAAGTGAAAGTGCTAGAAAATAAAGGGTCTGAATACAAAAAGGCAGGGCACTATTACAGAGGTTGCCAAACAGAAGAGTTTCCATTTAAGGAAAAGAGAAAAAGACAGAAAAGAGGAATGGGAAGAAACGGTCCCAATGAATATTCAGGGTGAAATTACACAGAATTTAAGTTGGTCTGAAATCATATGTAAAAGTATACAATAAATTGTAAAGTGTTAAAGAGAAGATACTATTATGTCCCTTCTGGTAAATGAAGAGACATAAAAATGAGAGACCTATTCTCCCCAGCTCTGCAATTTTCAAAACTTTTATCAATGCAGAGTTCTATCATGAAATGAGTTAAAAATTTTTGACTAATTCAGGACATATCAGTAGTGTTTACTGCTCAATAACTTCTAAACACACAGACATAACTTTCTGCTAATCTATCAAGTCTCAACCATCTAGTATATGGATTTTGCAGGCCTTATCCTTATTGGTCACAGTACATACAGTCTTTTGGTTTTCTTCATGGCTTAACACATTCTCCAACAGAAGGTGGCAAGACAAGAGAAGTTACTCAATTCTGATACCAGAAAGCAACTCTGATGTACTTGAAAAAGAGGCTGAAGAGAACAACTGCAAGAGTGCTTTTAAGTAGAAAAATCAGTTATAATGGGAAACAGCTACATGTAAACTAAATGGTAACAACAACAAATACAAATGTATCATTAAATACAAGAACCTGTTCTTACATGGACCACATATTAGGTCGAAAAAAACCTATAGGCTTGATTAACACCAAATGGAGTAACAATGCATTTCTGTTTTGTCAGTACTAAGTTGTTTCCAGAGAGTATTTTATAAAAGTTACCCAAGAAATTTATGAAATAATAACGTACTTTTTTAATCATGTTTTCTTGTTGGGATTCAAGAAATTCAAGTAGTTCTGCTCTTGTAGAATTGTTCCATATCAAATAGGGGCTCTCTGTATTGCTGTTAAGCATCTTCAGAATCTAGGGCACAGAATATTACTGTTTTGTAACATTTAGAAAAAAATACAACTTATCATTTACTGAAACTGCTGATCACATGCCAAGCACTGTTAACAAGGGCCTTAGGTATAATGGACCTCAATAATTCTAACAAGTTTGTTGATATCATCCATTTTGCAGGTGAGAAAAATCAAAGCTGAAAGCAATCCAGCGATTTGTCCCAGATCAAACAGCCCTTAAGTGGGGAAACCAGGGTTCAAATTGGAGTTGGTTTGACTTCACATCTTAACATTTGCTCTGCTATGGTGAAAATTACATGAGATCGTTTGTGTTCAAACATTTAATAAACACTCAGTAAATATGAGGTTAAAAACAATCATACCATGATGCCTTTACATAAACATATTAAAAGACAAAATCTGAGTCTTTCTAAAGCACACTGCTGCAAAGGGAAATGAAACTGATGAGCAGAGAGTCACTTTAGATTTCCGTGGCCAAACCCTGACTCCAGGCTACATGAAGCCGTTCTGAAGACACAGCTTCTGACTGCTTAGCCATACAGTGTGCTTTCCTGCTGTTTATTTAGCTCTCCTCCATTAGCAGTGTATAGACAGACATGGGACTCTCCAATACAAACTCCTTAATTCTACACTTACAGAGCTCTCTATGCTAGGAGGAATGCAGCACGTTACGACCTTCATCTTATACAAAGTTATCGAACCCGTTTTTAAAATGTTAACTACTAATTAAGTAAAATGACTGAAAAGGTACATTCTTAGGAAAATGGTAAAACTTTGGGAACTGGCAGTTTAAATTAATCATTTTGAAAAATCCACATGGAGTTTAGGCCAAGATTTTGAAATCTACTTCTTCCCTCCCCGCTGTTGTTCATCAACAACCCATCAGCATTTCTGGACAGAATGTTTTCAGTCAGCAAAATGCATCATGCGCACTTTGCACAGAAAAAGTACAAAGATCAGTAGTGGCATCTAGAGCTCTTCCCTCTTACTCAGGGGGCACTGAAAAGCAAGGGCCTACACTAAAAAAAGAATCAGATTGAATTAAAAAACAAATGTCTGGGGCGCCTGAGTGGCTTAGTCGGTTAAGCGTCCGACTTTTGCTTAGGTCATGATCTCGCAGTTCGTGGGTTCAAGCCCCGTGTCGGGCTCACTGCTGACTGCCAGCTCAGAGCCGGGAGCCTATTTCAGAGTCTGTGTCTCCCTCTCTCTCTGACCCTCCCCTGCTCATGCTGTCTCTCTCTCTCTCTCTCTCTCTCTCCTGGAAATAAATAAAAATATTTAAAACAAAACAAAACAAAAAAAGCCCACAAATGTCTAAGAAATTCTAAGGATACTTTACATGTGGAACACTGAGGACTTTTTCCCTTATAAAAGTACGGGATAATCATCAGAGAAAACAAAAAAATAGCCTATAATTCAGCCTTTCAGGGATAAGTACAGTTACCATTCATCCATTTACTTCTTTAAAACCAAAAATGGGATTTTTAGCCTTTTCACTTAAAATACTTTAAACATCTTTTAGTGTCTTTAAATACACCTTTAAGACTTAAGGCTTCACAGTATTCTACTCAGTGGATTTTTATGCTGCTTTAATTCTTTAATGCTACATTCTTAGATTGTTTCTCAATGATCCTCACAGAAGATGCAAAAAGGTTGGGAGAGGTGTCAAAGTCATGCCTGCCTTTTGTCATGAATCCATGTATGTGTATCTATTAGCTTTTAGGATTTCAACTCAGAGTGTAAATAAGTCAGAGTTTCTAAAACCAGAATCTGGGTCTCCTAACTCCCAGTTCTGTGCCCACGGTGAAACACCACTCCAAGTTCACACTCTTGTCCTGTCTCTTCATGTCTTAAGGTTGGAAAGAATTATGGTGGAATCCGGGGCTGAGAAACCTTAAGTTAATTTACCCTTCCAGAAAGGGTGGACTGTAAAGCTGTCACCAACAGCATCAATCCACAATAAACTGATTTCTTGGTTGAGAGAACAAAGGTGAACATTTTCAATTTTTAGGTCTCCTAGACCAATAAGCATTGTCGTGTTCCTTTACTATTTAAAGGATCTTGCAATTCATCAAAACCCAGACTATCTCTGAAACACGTACCTCAGTAGCACTAACCACAGCAAGTTTTCTAGCAACATAGGGTGTCAGCATGCCTGCTAAACTTTTTCTTATGGTTGGATTTTCTGGGGTCGCTTGTTCTTCAGGCAAGTATCCTCCAAGGCGACTCAGAGCATGGACACTCAGTTTAGCAAGGCTGTTGGCTACTTCCTGTTATAAAAAAATATTAATACATTGAAGTAGGTCTGTCATCTTACATAGGTAACATGGTGCCTTTATGAAATCAAAACTGTATGGACTGTATTTAAGGAGCAGAAAGGAAGTCCCCAATACTGATATCAGAAGAGTTCATGCATTAGAACTTATTCTTCCATCGACACAAAAGAACATTAGAATCTACACACACAATTATAGCCAATACAGTATCTTATCGAGAACAGGAAGAAGTACATTTAGGGGTATGGTGGGGAATACAGTACAGGCAGGCAGACTTGACTGCTAGAGGAACACACTAACAATGTGAGTAATGCAGCTGAGTGACTAAAAAAAGAGAAAAAATAGTCAAGGAAATCAAGTTAAGTATTCAAGTGTCTGGGGGAGGCAGCCCCACAGTGCCCAACAGTGCCGTTGTTATTTTCCTATCATACACAACCATAGCTTTGCAATCATGAAAATGACTCTAGGTGATAGAAAAGATTAAGTTATGTCCAGTATATGCTACTACAAATTCCCTCCCCTTGAATCCTCATAGCATAAATGGTTAAGATAAAATAAGTTCTGGGGCTTAAGGAGCCATAAATTTAGTTTCCTAGAAAAATAGGTCATGTCTGGGGCTCTGGATAGGTGGACCTTTGCTTTGCATTGTTCAGCATTAACCTATGGTTTGGGTTCAAACTCAAGATTAAAGCAGTGTGAAGGTTACCTGCTGGTTTGTTTCTTCACTTTTCTGAATGCCACTCTCTTCTAGCGTGTAGTCATAATTAAACAGATAACCAAGCAGATGCCACAAAATTCCAGCCTGAAATAGGTGTGTCTGTAGCCAGAAATCAACAGCAAAGGAACTGACACATTCTACTCCAAGAGCAGCCACCCGTGGAATACTCTGAGAGATTGAGAATGAAATGAATTACAGGGTTAAAGAAAAAAAAAAAAAGCTCCCAAGGAAACTG
>NW_027527940.1:1076196-1167446 GCF_008692635.1 Crocuta crocuta | reverse complement strand
AATAAAAAAAATTACAGGGTTAAAAAAAAAAAAAAAAGCTCCCAAGGAAACTGGTTATGAATGTATGTCAAGCTAGCTATCTTACTGCACAAAATGTTCACCTCCTATTTTCAATTCGAATTTAAACCTGAATCCAATATCCTTTAAAGCCTAAAATTAAAAGTGACCCTGTGATAAGAGACTGAATTGTTTTTGAGGCTAATGTTCAAAGATTTGGGAATATAGTTTTCTTCATTTTTTTCTACTCTAATTTTTAAAATAGTGATAAGGCATTAAATATTCACATGTTAGGGTCTTAACTGTATCAGCAATATCTTTAGTGCAGGGGTATGGATTTACTTCTTCATATCAAAGTTTGTATTCTTATTAGCTACTTCTGAGGACATCATATAAATACAGTTGAGAGATTTTCATCAGATTCCTTAACTCTAGATACCTTTGCCCAGGACTGACACCCCACTCCTATTCTATTCCAACACAACTCACTCCATCCACTTATCTAAGAAAGCTCTCTCTTCTTCCCAGGCACCTACTTCATCTACCCACAGCTAACAACCCTCAGCAGTTCTGGATTTGGAGGAAATGTTAAGTTCCCAGCAATACAAAGTCCTTCCCACTAGGCAGTGACTTGACTGTTACAGGTTTCACATGGTTCTTTTCTTGCATTAGAGTTATTTACTCTAGTCTCATTTCTCCTTTGCCTCTCTTTCAATGTTAGAGGAGACCCACTTGTCACTTAGACTTATTTCTTATGGGCCACCAAAGGAACAAAAGCCTCCATTTACAGCAAGTGTTTTGTGATATTGAGTTCAGAGATTCAAATAATGCCCATAAGAACAATTTTGGGAATCTCATTTATAAACTGGGACTGGCTACATGACAAGAACACCCATTGCCTACTGCATCTAGAAAACATTACAGATGTGCTCTACCTTGCCAAAATATAGCACCCGACAGAGATCCTTGATGATGCCAGGCATTTCCGTGATCTTCTCTCGGCATTCTTCAAACTGAGCGGCTACACTGTAACATTTGCTTATGTGTCCACATACCTGCATACAACACAACCGAGCGAAAAAGAGTATCACATGCGCATTCCTTATTTAAGATACCAGATACCAAGTCAGCATAGATTCATGAATAATACTTAATGGTATGTATGATGCTCCAAAATTAAAATGAACGTGTCTATTGAATCACTAGTAATTCTGGCTAAGATTTTCTCTAGATTCAGGGTTGGCAAACCATGGCCCACTGCAGTGCGTGGTACAAATTGACCCTGGTTCATTTTTATGGCCAGGGAGCTAAGAATGGTTTTTACTTTGTCACTCAAAAAACAAAATAAAACCAGTGTCTCAAAACAAAAACAAAAAAGGGGTAGGAACAGAGAAAGGGGAGAGAGAATCCCAAGCAGGCTCTGCACTGTCAGCGCACAGCCCAATATGGGGCTTGAACTCAAGAACCAGGAAATCATCATCAGAGCCAAAACCAAGAGCTGAATGCTTAACTGACTGAGCCACACAGGTGCTCCAGTTTTTACATTTTTAAAGGTCGTAAACAAACAAACACCACCCCCCACACACATACATATAAAAATATGCAACAGAGACTGTAAACAGCCTAAAAGATGTATTTACTCTCTGGTCCTTTATAAAAAATGTCTGCCAAGCTCTGGATTAAGGTATTTTTGTCCAACTTATTAACACTGAAGAATTAACAATTCTACTTATGCACCACACTTCAAAATAAAGTATGAAACTAAAAAGCTTGTATTCATTTAAGTGTTTATATTTATTTTTGAGAGAGAGAGAAATAGACTGTGAGCAGGGGAGGGGCAGAAAGAGGGAGAGGAACTTCAGTGTCTCTAAAGTAGGCTCCAGGCTCAGAGCTGTCAGCACAGAGCCTGACACGGGGCTCAAACCCACAAACCACAAGATCATGAAAGTCCGACGCTTAATCAACTGAGCAACCACCCAGGCGCCCCATACTTTTGTTTTATATTCTAAAATTTGCTAGCATAAAAAGGATCATTAAAAAATGCATGCTACAATGACCTTAATGAATTCCTGATAGATTCTTATATCGAGTTCAATTATAACCTTAACAGAAAAAAAAGCAAATTAAAATACTATAGGGATGGAATGTTATATCTAAGGTAAGTGTTAGCTGAACCTGTGGTAATCATTTCACAGTATACATAAATGAAAGCACCATGCTCTATGCCTTAAATTAATACAATGATGTATCCCAACTGCTTCTCAATACACCTGGAAAAACATGACTAGGGATGGGAGAGGGAGGTAGAGAAGGAAATTAGGGAAGGGGGCAGATGATAAATGAAAAAAATGGCAAAATGACAAATGCTTATATTCCTTAGGGAAAAAAAATTAAGCCACTAGATCACAAGTGACTTAGTGTAGTACTTCTTTAAGGATGATACAAAAACCAGCAGCACCGTCACCTGGGAATTTGTTAGAAAAGCATGTTCAGTCCTCCACCTCACAACCACTGAATCAGAAGCTATTGGTAGCAGCCCAAGTGGAGGTCAGCCACCCATGTTTTCATTAGCCCTCCAAGGGATTCTCATAGAAATTTAAGTCTGAACTACTACTGGCCAATGTAACTTTCTTGGAACCACACATTTTAGCCTCACCTGTACTGACATGTCACTTGGTTTACTTGAACGATTCAAGACAGCCACACAGCGACTAAATGCCTCCTGTAACACCTGCAGAGAAAGAAGTCAGTCACTAATTCTCCATGTTGACTTAAAGTCTGGAAAGCCTTTTCTGGTAGAATAAAATATTAACAACCTTTTAATGATACTTGGAAAATAAATGTTTGCTCAATTAACATTTGTTAAAGAAAAAAATCCATAGTTGTTTTTTTAAACATTCCCAACAAGCTATTTTGTGAGCTTGTTTGTCAATTTTGAATCCAATACTCTCCAACTCACATTATGAAATAAAGCTTCATTTCTACCTTTAATTTTGACACTAGAATATGGAGAACATGTTATGTGCTGGAATATTTTAAGGTAAGAAATTCTGTCAGTCGTACTTGTAATTGGTGATTTCTTTATTGCCGAAAGTCATATAATGTGCCTGAACAGCTTGAAGAGAAAGCCGCACACAGGTCATCCCCTATTACCTCAATTCCATTTTCCCTTCTGAGCTCTTCAGCATTGAGGGCCGAGCAGTTGACAGTATGGAAAGCCAGCTCTGTAGCAGCAGGCAACAGCGGTGATTCTTTTGAGAACAGGAGGTCATCTGAAGTTTCCATTGTTATTGTCCTAATTAGCATGGGGTATCCTGCATATTTATAAGGCTGTAAATCTGAAATAGTCAAAGGTTAGTGTTGGGAAAACCATAAGCAAAACAAAAATTGACTGTCATGGTTTTGAGTTAATTCTGACCCTATGTTCAATTAGGTTCCCTTAAAAAACTGAATAGATATTTAACATCTTAAATGTTTCCTAATTCTAGTTCATAAAAAGAAATTAAACCTAGTATAAATTCCTTGAATCTTCCCTTTTCTAGCATACTTGTTTGGTTGATTTCTCTAAAATGTTTCCACCTCAGAGAAGAATATTTTTGGTAGATTAAACTAGTAAACTTAAGTATGTAGTGGGTTTTTCTTTTTTATTTTTTTTAAATGTTTTATTTATTTCTGAGAGAGTGAGAAAGAGGAAGAGACAGCATGTGCAGGGGAGGGTGAGAGAGAGAGAGAGAGAGAGGGAGGCACAGAATCTGAAACAGGTTCCAAGCTCTGAGCTAGCTGTCAGCACAGAGCCCGACGCGGGGCTCGAACCCACAAACCGTGAGATCATGACCTGAGCCGAGGTCGGACGCTTAACCGACTGAGCCACCCAGGCACCCTTGTAGTGGTTTTGATCCTCTGCAAAATATCTACTTTCTGTGTTGTCCATGGAATCTTTGTAACTTTTCATGTGACTGCAGACAACATAGACAGATCAGGACCCCACATCATAACTTTTTTATAAATCCCCTTTGGGAAAAGTGGCAGATGCAGCCTGAAAAAACATCATGACCTTAAAACAAACCAATGGTAAGGCACAACTGCAACTCTAACATAGTTATTAGCGATTAAAATGTAACCAATGGTTTGAAAAAGACTTCTTTAAGCTCATTTTGATTAGTGGTAAATGCCATATAATTAAACACTTTACGAATGTGTTCTGTTCAATTCATATGCAAAAGTGAATCAATCACTGCTCTCAGACTGCTAGATCCCCATGCTGTCCCCCGCAATACTAAAACTGAAATCCCACTTGTCTTCAATTACCCAACAGTCCTGCTTCTCTCAAATCCCCTCTGTCCTCTTTTCCTTCTAACATCATCTTATAGAGCAAATGGATCTCCTACTCCTCGCTTCAGGTCAAGTTCAGTTCCCAAGCCAGTGGACACCTACATTCTTGAACCTAACTTCCCATCCCCAACAAAGCCTTTAATTTTTTTTTTTAATGTTTTTTATTTATTTCTGAGAAAGAGAGAGAGAGAGCATGAGTAGGGGAAGGTCAGAGAGAGAGGGAGACACGTGTGAATCTGAAGCAGGCTCCAGGCTCTGAGCTAGCTGTCAGCACCGTGAGATCATGACCTGAGCCTGTCAGCACCGTGAGATCATGACCTGAGCCAAAGTCGGACGCTTAACCGACTGAGCCACCTGGGTGCCCCAAACAACAAAGCCTTTCAAGTTTTCACTTTCCTGGCTTTGTGGTTATTATTACACCTAATGGCCCTGCAAACATGCTGGAAATTCCCAATAACCTTGTACTGTGAAATCATACCTATTTCTTCTACAATAGTGGCGTGCAAACTGTTCCACAGGATCAGAGGGTTTTGAGAACTACCATAGGATATGAGAAGTATGAGAGAAGTATATGATCACGTGAAAAAGTTTCTATTGATTTTAAAGACCAAACCATTCTTTTTTTTTTTTAAATGTTTTATTTATTTCTAGGGGAGAGAGAGAGAGAGAGAGAGAGAGAGAGACAGAGACAGAGACAGAGACAGCGTGAGCAGGGGAGGGTCAGAGAGAGAGGGAGTCACAGACTCTGAAACAGGCTCCAGGCTCTGAGCTGGCAGTCAGCACAGAGCCCGACGCGGGGCTCGAACCCACGAACGGCGAGATCATGACCTAAGCGAAAGTCGGACGCTTAACCGACTAAGCCACTCAGGTGCCCCAAGACCAGACCATTCTTTAGAAGCTTTTCAAGTTGTAACAGGCACAATCCTCTAAACGTAATTTAAGAACATTAAATGATCCTTAAATTGTAGATCCCTCATAGATCTCATTTAATACGTTTGCTACTAAATGGACAAAAAACTAATGGCCTTCAGGAATGAGTAACAAAAACTTGTTGGAAATGCAAAAATACTAAAAAACATAGGTAAGAAGTAGAAAAGTGTAAAACAAACATTTTGGGCCTTCCAATAGAAAACTTACTTTTATTCTAAAATTCAATTCTAAGAATCTTTTGCAATAATAACTCTCAATCTATTAGAATATGCTGTAGATACAAGTAACATGAGAGAAATCAGCTGGAAGGTAAATTAGAATTTGAGAATAATATGCCTTACCTTCTTTATGACGGTTGAAGAGGATGCTCTGTGTTTTCAGAATTAAAATTATATTCTCTGGATCTGGCCCATCCACTATTTTTGCTGATTTGGTACATAAAAATTCATATGCTTTATTTACTTTTTCAAACATATCCTGTATATGACCAAACATAATTAGCTTTCAGTGTGGAACATCTCAAACAACAACAAGCGGTTTATGTTTTACCAATAACTTCCTTAGTTATTATTTTGTTTTGTTTTTTACATTAAGGAATTCATTCCAATTGTAATCTAGCTGGTATGCTTCAAGGTGAAACTCCCCCTACCCCAAATAGATTTTTATTGACCTTAATATCATTTACTAAACAATTTTTCTTCATTTGGTTTATACCATACATAGCATATTGAACTCGTACACATAAAGACAGTTTCTGAGCTATTATAAAAATTAGAATAAGAGCTGTTTATTGAGCACTGCAGCAGACATTGTACTAAATATGCTTTACAAACATTATCTCATTTAATCCTCCAAATGTCCACATGATGTGTGCACAGTTATATTCTCATTTTCGGATAATGTTAAGTTACCTGCCTATAGTCACAAAGTCCATTGGTGATGGGCTAAGACTTACACCCAGGTCTGACTACCCTAAATCCATGCTCTTAAATTACTACAACACTGTACTGTGTTCCTTGATCTACATGCTAATTCTTGTGTCAGTATCATATTGGTTTACTATTATAGTTTTATAGAGTATTTCAACATCTAGTAGGTTAAGTCTAGCAATTTAATACTGATTTCAAAATTTCTTCCTCTCTTGACTGTTTCTCTCCCAGGTGAATCTGAATTGCTACATTTCTCAAAAAATCCCAGGCTTTTGATTAATAAGGTCTTAAACATAAAAAAGCAGTATGTATTCAATATCAAGTCTTCCCATTCAGGAATAATGTCTGTGTCTAATAAAAATAACGTTAACCTTGAAATCAGTGAAAATTATTCCAAGTTTCTATCAATAAACTATCAATCATAGTTATAGAAGTCATACTGTGTGATTTCATCTTTTATGAAATCTTTCTTGGCATTTGGTAGGAAGCTGGAAGAGGCAGGATCAGGGAATGTTAGCACCTGATAGCTTTTAAGTCTGATTCAAATTTTCTACTTTTTCAGTTAGAATGATATGAAGTTGGACGTCATTAGGAAAAACAAAAATTACCCAAAGCAATTCAGATGGCCGTAACTTCACCTACAAATGAATTACATTCATCCACATTTCTAACATTCAGTTACTCATGTGACTGCCCATTAGAGTTAATTCTTAGACCTGAGAAAATATCCGTAAGTTACTACTATGAGGGCAGACCTTCTGGTAAACTGAAAGAGGATCATTCACACAGAAACCAGGGGCATGGGGCCCACAGGTTAATTTAACATACACTGGGCATTATGAGGCAGGCAGTAGCACAGAGAGTGAGTATACCTATTCTCCACCTAAAATAGTAACAGAGCAAATGGAAGTCAACCCAAAAGTTCTAATTCCAAAGGTAGTACATACCCTCCCTTCTGGATTCTTATCAGGGTGGTACTTCTGTGCAAGTCTGAAGTAAGCTTTTCTAATCTTGCTCTCATCATGCCTATTAAATAGCAAAATTATTTTATGAACAGAGTAAGGTACAAGAAAAATTTTATATAATCATTTAAAGTGATACTGTAAGAATCTTACTTTTTATTATATATTATCATGTGTTAGGCATCAAATTAAACCAGTAAGATTCAAGTAAGAATATTTTTTTAATGTTTATTTATTTTGGAGAGAGGAAGAGAGAGAGACAGTGTGTGCGAATAACGGGGAGGAGAGAAGGAAAGGGTAGATCTGAAGTGGGCCCTGTGCTGACAGCAATGAGCCAGTGCGGGACTTGAACTCATGAACTGCAAGATCACAACCTAAGCTGAAGTTTGATGTTCAACTGATTGAGCCACCAAGGGGCCCAAAGAATATTCTTTTTATGTTATCTTAACATATGAGAGATAAAACCTCAATGTTCCCTGTGGACAGTTATCATTCCCTTCAAATCACAAAACTATATTTGAAGAACTAAGAAAATTTTTTTCAAACTAATTTTTCAAAATGTCACTTCAAACTCTTTAATTGTAAGTAATATTAACTGTCAGCCTTGCCAAAAATGTATAAAATCAGTCTATACTTAGGAAAATGTCTTTTAAATCATTTTTCTCCAATATTATCTGTTCTATAAAAACTTCACTTATATATTAATGAAGTAAATCCATACTCTTTTCTATACATCGTAGTGTCCTAGACATACGGCTACCAAATCTATTCCTCATGTACAACACAAACCATAAGAGGAAGGGGCAGGATAAGTATGTGAGTTACCACCATGTGTCAGATACAGTGCCAGGTGCTTTACATTATATCAATTAACAGAGCAAAAACTGTACTAGCAAGGCAGAAAAATGTTAATTCTGCTAAAAAATTTGTAATAAATCATAATCACATGGATATAGTTCCATATGGTTATTCCCATAGGTGTATATATCAAAGAATAGGCAAAGAAATTTAAAAACTGTTGGTTTAACAACTTAGTCTTTGATATTAATATTCTAAAGCAAGGCAGACATTTACTACTGTAATACTGAAAATAACTCACAGGCCCTGTCCTTGAGGGAGATTAAGCACTTCATAAGCATCATCTATCGACATTGTAGGTGGCTTCTTTTCAACTTCCTTCTTCCAGGCATCAAGGGTATCTTTTAAAAGCTTAACCTTAAAGACAGAAAATTAAAATTTATATCTCTTATTAAAGTAAAACTATTTCAGAATGTAATTTTAAATTAAAGAATTCCTGTGCTGTATCTAAACTGACATTTCTAGGCTATTCAATTATTACAGTTTTCTGAAATACACATAACCACGATCACTGGTAAATACTTAGGTTATCTGCTACAGGGCTCCATTTCTCTCTTATGTGATATTTTTATTCTCTGCCAATTTCTGTCTTCACTTTTAATTGTTAAATGTTCAGAAAGCCCCAAAAATTTTGAAATTAGTATATACACTGCAATAGGAAAGAAAGTAGTATATGGTTGCATGCTTCTCAAGGTGATCTAATGTAATTACTGGTAAGCTGACATTCAAACAAATCTAAGGGATGGTAAAAACAAGGGAGTCTGGGTAGGAGGTCAGAAGAAGAAAGCTAATATTTACTGCATGCCTCTAAACCAAGGAGCTAGTTACTTTGCAGACTGTAGCAGACTTAATTCTTGTACAAAATTTCAGTAATACACAAAACCATTCAGATTCTGAGAGAGAGCTCCACGTTTCCCACTTAGTAAGTGGTAGAACTGGATTCAAACCTAGGTCTGACTAAAATGCCCATACTTGTCTACTATTTCATGCTGATTCCAGAACAGGTAGCAGAGACAGCGGTCTTCATTTGGTCATAGTAAAGAGGCACCTACTGGTACACATGGCAACTGTTCTAAAATCTTTTGATGATAAGGATAATGGTATAACCTCTGCTATATGAACAAACCAACACAGGCACCCAGGACTACTTTATTCAGGCTTCCAGCAGACACCCAAGGGCTCAAGTTGGAGGGTTCCCAAGGACACTATACCAGGCTACTATATAAACTACCAGGTCTCACTGTCTCCTATGTGTGCCAGGAATTCTGCTATTTTTTATATGAATTCTCCATCTTCCCAACCACATGAGATGGTTGCTATTAGTAGTAATAGTACTATTACCATAACTGGCTTAGAGAAATCAAGCAATGTTAAATACACCCATTAATGGCCAAACTAAGGCTAAATCCTAGACTGCCTAATTCCACCATGTGCGAGCTTACTCAATATGCTATAAAGATAAGCTTTGATCAAACTATTATAGTATGTAACTTGTTTTTGTACCTAAAATTAAGTTGATGTTATATTTGTCAACAAGATCAAGACTATAAAGTTCTTAATACTTTCTCAAAAAGTTATCTTTTAGCTTTGGATTTACCCAAATATATTACACTGTAGTGAGTTACATAGTCCTTAAATAAAGGGGAACATTTGAGGAAGCTGTTATCCTTATCAGAGAAGGAAGAAATACCCAGAAGTGATTAGAAGCTATTTTTCCAGTTTGAGAAGGCACAAATTAACCTACTGACTTACCGGATCTTTAATAGGCCAATCTGGAAACCGGAGTGTATCGCAAAGTTGTTTGAGGTAATAAATATTACAAAACAGTTCATTTTCTAGTTGTGGATAGTTGATTACTGGGATGGGACAATACTGATAAAGTGCCCTTGTGTTACTCTGAAGGCGCGGTGTGAAATCAGCAAGATGGGCAGCAATCTTCTCTATCATGAGGCGCCTACAATTAGAAAACTCTCAAAGCATTATGAAAGGATTTAAAAAAAAAAAAAAAGGTTAACTCAGGCAATCATGCAAAATAATTATGTGGATCTTCTTTAGAGTAACTCAATTACTGGTCTAAAATGAGTGTTTATAAGAATGTTACTGAGAATACTATAAACTTGTTATGTAGAAAGCCTCAATGGATATAAACTTACTTGTAATACTTATCTATAAAGACAATCAGAGAGCAAAAAGTGGATATTCCCAGTCCTTCCAAAAATCAGTCATTAGAAGGTCAAATGGTATGGAATTTGCATACTTCATCTGATGCATGAAGGCATAAACAGGGGACTAAGTTTACTAGCATCTCAAAGAAGCTTACTACACAGTATTTATTATAGTTAACAATCTGGGGTCTGGCCCTCAGTTCAGCAGAAATTTGATCGGATTAGTATACAGACCAGCTGTATCTTTTAGACAGGGACTTATATTAACCAATCTCAGGAGAAAAATATTCCATAGAAAAGTTGTGTTGTAAACTTACTTGTATTCCTATACATTTGTTCCCAATGAAAAGCATGACTGTCACACAGAATACATTCAAGTTGGTGGCTAGCACATGCTAACCTACCTGACAAGACAAATGATAACCAGCAAGTGCCATTGTGTGAAGTCAGCAAAGGGAGTGAATAATAGACTCAGATCAACTGTTATCCAGCTAAGAGGACTGAGGGGTTCTCCACAACAGTGGTGGCCTCGACTGGACTTATGAAGCGTGCAATCTTTTTCTAGACACAGCCTGTCTGGATGCTGACATCTGCTTCTGTGCCTCTACTTTTTTTGTTTTCAGAGGCTTGTCCTCCTCAAGGACATTCTTTAGGAAAGCTAATTTCCACATTAAGGTCAAAATGTGCTACTAAGGGGCCTCATTCTAAAATGAACTGGGGTATGTCTCGTGTGATCCATTCTATGTGGGCAGTCTTTAGTGGAGTACAGCTCTGCTTCCAAATACCAAGGAGGTGTGTCTTGATTTTATCCCTGTATATTTCTTATACACACTGCCTAAAATTCTACCAGTTTTATAGACTGACTTAAGCATCACCAGTGGTAATAGGCCCAACCTTATGTAAAGTTCTATTAAGGTAACAATAACTTTGTCAAATCACATTAGATTAGAAAAAAGCTTACGGCCTTGTCAAACTCATCCCTTGATTTGGCACCAAAAACTTCTGTAGCTTAGATTATGCAACTAGTGAAAGAAGTTCTTTTAACAAAAGTCAAACCAGATGGCAAGAGGCAAGGATTCTGAGTATACAATACAAACAATCAGCTGGCTATTTACCTCATTTCACTGCTCCAGATGGCTTCTGGCGTATCAAATTCTCCCAGAAAAATCTCTGAAAACTTTTCAGGCTCATAATTTTCTAAGTAACAAACCATTGCTTCTGGTAGGATGTGCCCAAGTATACTTCTCTGAAAAATATCTTGTCCTTTTGTCTTTAAAACAGAACACAAAAACACTAAAGTTGCCATTTAATTTTCTAATAAATGAATTAGGGCTAGGGAATATTTTAAGAAAAGAAAACAACCAGAACAAATTGCTTTTCTGTTTCAGAAATATAGATGGAAACATGGCAAAATGTGAAGTGGAAGATGCCTGGTATTAACTGGCTTTGGCATGAGCTCTAAGGTAGAAGTAACACTATCTGGGCTCCAGTAGAGTCTTAAGCTCCTAAGATGTCAGGTGCTGTCAACATGATTTAGGATGACCTGCTCTGGACCACGTGTAATAGTACTGGACAGCACAAGGAGAGATCCCACAGAGATTTAGATCAATTTTTCTGTGTTACATTGTTGATTGCAGTTTTCACCTGCTTCTGTTCTCAAAAACACGTTAGTCCAGAAAATCAACATCTTAAAAAGCCTGTCCTTATGAAGTGTGGCTATTTAAAGGGAGAATATCTATTCAAGGTAATTATAACTAACTGTATTAAGAACTTCATATCCTCTGGCTGGCAAATAGAATCAGGAGAATGATCATACTTGACCACAATAAATTTTAAAACTCATTTCCTGATGAAAACTCATTTACCTGATGATAATAAAATCCTAAGGACTATCAATACTTTTCTTTTTTCCTTCTAGGCAAATTGAGAATGTTTTATTCCTCTAGGATCTGACAAAGAGACAGAAGAAAAAAACCCAGACAAGGTTTTACCACCTAGTCCTAAGACAAATTAGATGACAAATACTTTCAGGCTTTTTTGCTAATAAAAGCCATAAATTACATATTTCCATATATATCTGTTAAATTTTGGGATGAAGAACTGCTTGTTTTGTTCTTTAGAATACCATTATTTAGGGGGCACCTGGGTGGCTCAGTTGCTTAAGCATTCGGCTTTGGCTTAGGTTGGTAGGTTTGAGCCCCATGTCACACTCTATGGTGACAGCTCAGAGCCTAGAGCCAACTTCAGATTCCGTCTCCCTCTCTCTCTGCCCCTCCCCCACTAATGCTTGGTCTCTCTGTCTCAAAAATAAACATTAAAAGCAGTTTTTAAAAATACCATTATTAGGTTAGTTCTTGCATCTAGAGTTCTGTTACACAGTTTTTGCTGTAATTATTCAAAATACGGTTTGGTGAAATGATATACCATCTCTCATTATAAAAATTTGAAAAAAGATTATATATGCCTAGCTGCACAGAAAAAAAGGGAAAAAAAGAATGCCAAAAAATGCCTAATGCTACACTGTGGTGGTCACATTAATTTTTTTTTTTTTAACTTTTCTTATAGTCTCATTTTCTATTTGTATAAAAAGCTGTGGAAATTATACCACCATAAGCATCACTTTAATATTACTAGATTATTTTCCAGGGCTTCCCTGGCTGTGCTAGAAAACATGAAGTTATACCACATTACCAAAGAGGTGTAACCTTCCTTGGTTAGTCTCCCTCAACAGTGGGCTGCTGTTGGTTTATTCTTCTGCTCTCAATAAAATTTGAAAATCAATGCTCCGTGAAAATGCTAACAAAATTTGAATCCTCTTTCAGTTATATTTTAACAATAAATACCTCTGTAAGATGTAAGTATAAAGTATCAGGTTGTCAAAACTATCTGGATGAATCTTAGCTTTTTTTGGGTTCCTATTTTTCTTCCCCAGTAAAATAGCAAGGATACTTGAGAGCACCTGAAGAATTAAATAGCTTCAAAAAAGAAACCTGGCACTTCTGCCACCTGAGGATCTGAACAAAAAGAAGGATGAAGTCTTTACTGAATTTTAGCTGATTATGAGCCTCAGATATATACTGAGGTATTTATGAAAGTTATTAATGTAGGTTTTACACAAGGGAACAAGTTACATTCACAGCAGGGTTGTGTTATAATTCGTATCTATAATTTCTAATGGGTAACATTTATTTCCATTAAAAAATATTAGCTTAGACTTTCTCTGTACAAGGTACCACAAGGAATGTGAAAAATGAGTGAAACAGTACCTGCCCTCAAGTGTTTATAATCTAGGAAACATACACAGCTCAGCAGAGTTTAGTGCCCAGAAGCTTATGCGATGTCAAGTTATATATTCACAGAGTTAATCTGGCTTACCTCCTCAGACTTGAAAGCCTGTTTGGTATGTGTATATTTCAAAAATCTAGAAAAAAAAATTACCTGTCAGACAGAAGAACTGATTTAAATTTAAGTAATCTTAGTTTTCCAAAGATCGGGTATTTGTACATATATACATAAAAGCCACAAAAGGCAAAACTGTTTAATTTCTAATTAAGGCAAGAACTTAAATGAATTAAGAAGATTTTTAAATGATGGTTATGTTAAGATTATATAATAATATGAAAAATTACCCAATTTTAAGAAAAAAGCAAAATGTAAAACTGTATGTGAATATGAACATAAAGATGTTAAATACTAAAACTGTACAACATAAAAGATGGTGAATTCTTACATTAGATGTGGTAAAGTGGTATAACTGAGTTATTTTCCCCATTCTAATTTCCAAATTTTCAGACATACAGTTAAACAGCTGTCCACGCATATTTCAAATAATTTTAAATATTACCATTAAAGTTCTTACCGAGCAACAGGAAGCACATTGGAACCTGTGTACATCATGATAAAGAAAAATACTCCACTAAGATAAAGACGAGGTAACTGTGGGTTATCTTGCATGATATGGTATAACAAAATCGCAACCTTCTCAACAAGGATAGGGTCAAAGGTCAGCAGTAGCTACAAAAAATAAAATGTTTTTGTTACTGGATTATAAAAAAAACTTCTAATAATGTCATTGACTTTAGCCTTACGTATTCTATGTGCTGAGGTCATACTTTTTTATATGTAATAAGTTACAAAATAAAAATGTATGGGATTTAGTAAGCTATTGTCTACCAGACTGATCAGATTTGAAAATTAATTCTTTTTACATTTAATGCAGAGACAGTAAAATATTGACAATTGCTCAAAATTTATTCAGAAAAGACCCAAAGATGCTTGAAACTATGTTGCCATGATTATAGATAAAACTGTTTCTTATTTACGAATCTTTTTACACGGACTTCTTTGTTAATGACAAAATAAAAACGAAAAGTAGGTATGCTTTGGGTTAGTTTCAGATGTGAAGAATTCCCTGAAGACATCTTGAGAACTCAAGGAGCCGAGAAAAACTATCAGTGGACACTAACAGTACTAAAAAACAGATCAACAAGTAGAATGAAAATGGGTGACCAAATACTAGTAGTACTTTTACTGCTACCACAAAGTACCAAGACACATGGTATCTAAAAAAATTTGAGCTAGTAATACTGAAGGGAATATTTGGGGCCACCAGAATGTATCTGTGCTATTAAAAAATCATATAGGGGTGCCTGGATAACTCAAGACAGTTGAGCTCCAACTTAGGCTCAGGTCATGATCTCACAGTTGGTGAGTTCAAGCCCTGCATCAGGCTCTGTGCTGACAGCTCAGAGCCTGGAGCTTGCTTCAGATTCTGTGTCTCCTTCTCTGCCCCTCCCCCAGTCATGCTCTGTTTCTCTCTTGCTCTCAAAAAATAAACATTAAAAAAAAACTCATATAGAGTTACTATGAATAAACATTTGATAAAGAAATTTCCTAAGTTTTATCTTAACAGAAGTGGCACTTACTTTTCTATGAATATTCCCAAAGAATGGGGTCAAATGCTACTAGTACAAAAAAATGACAAGAAGAGTAAATACTAACTCACATTAGGAGGTCAAAGTTCTAGATTCAGTTAGAAGACTATATCGCTGTATGTCTTGCCTTTTAGTAAACTGGATTTCTCTGTTTTGGAGTCTTATCTGTTCAACCAGGTATTTAGAGTGAGTGTTTAGCACTATGAGATATTTTACAAAGGAAAAACTGAGATACGGTAACACAAGATTTTCCCTAGTGTTAGTAGCAGCTGTAGCTCAAGACCTGACATCATTTTAATTAAAATATGGGTAGTTGGTCCAAGGATTGTGGGTTATCATTAAGCTGATTAATAATTAAAATATGGGAATTAGCAGGCAAAAATTCAGAATATCTGAAATTATGACTATACCAGAAAACCTAGGATATTCACTCCCTGTATCTTAGACACACTGTAAAAATTCCAAAGCTGTATCAAAAGGTAAAACCAGTGATTGCTCTAAAGTCAAAAGAACTACAGAAATCTGTACCAACCAATGTAGATAATATGTTCCTGAAAACTACTATGGCTGCCAGTGTTTAGCAAGGTTAAGGTCGCCCAGAATATGACTTATCAATAAAATTCTTCTCCTGAGTCATCTGAATTGTTCAGTTATTACTAGAAATTCTTTAGTTAATTTAAATAGACTCTTCCCCTCCAAAGCTTCACATATTAGGCCAACCACTTCTCTTTTTTATAAAAGGTGAAAGATTTATTCAATCTGAAGAGAAACCAGAATATTCCACATCTCTTTTTTTGTCAGTCATTCTTTCCTGGCCTGAAATTCAACAGTGTTTGCATTTACTTCTCTCTTTTCAGTTTCCAGAATCTTGGAAAAATGCTTGGGCAAGATAGATTTTCTAGGCCTTTATCTGCATGTCCAGAAGAGAAGACGAATCCCTCTCCCTTGTACACCTCACATAAGCAGCACAGTCCTCCAGGCTGGGGTGGATGGTGGGTTACAAGAAAGAATTGTGGTGTTCGCGAGGAAGGCAACAGGGTACTGTCACTGTTGTATTTCAGAACTCTTTTTCACTATCAGAGACTTGCACAGGCACTTACCTATCCATGAATGTAGAAATATACAAACAAGTAATTCTCCTTTCCCATTTCACATCAGTGTTTAACTAGTATGTACAAATAGCAAAGTTACTGGCATATAGTTACATCATGTGCGGTTCATGTAACAAATGAGATTTAACAACAGGATACTGGATACACAGGAGGGAAGCAGTGACCTAAAATCTCTGGGACCTGACTTATTTAGATTTAATGCTAATCTGGAGATAGCTTAATTCCAGAAGAGCTGAATAATGACGGGGGAGAAAAAGAAGAAAAGATACTTTAGTATATCCTACATAATTCCAATGGAATGCATTAGATCAGCTGCTATCCATGAAAACATTTTGAAGAGTCCAAGCACTAAGGCAAACTGGCAAGACAGCTGTGATTATTTTTTTTTTTTAACGTTTTATTTATTTCTAGGAGGGAGGGAGGGAGAGAGAGAGAGAGAGAGAGAGAGAGAGAGAGAGAGAGACAGCGTGAGCAGGGGAGGGTCAGAGAGAGAGGGAGTCACAGACTCTGAAACAGGCTCCAGGCTCCGAGCTGGCAGTCAGCACAGAGCCCGACGCGGGGCTCGAACCCACGAACGGCGAGATCATGACCTAAGCGAAAGTCGGACGCTTAACCGACTAAGCCACCCAGGCGCCCTATCTGTGATTATTTCTTGAGACAGAGCACACCAGATATCCATTTTCATGGCCCACTAGTGTGCTTCCCAGGAGTCCTAACTTCAGTAGTGTGATTTTAAGAATGCTTAATAAATAAAATCTTTTGAGATAATTCTGGAGTCTGGAGGCTTCCCATGTTTAGGCTCTTAGATACACAATCTTCCACAGTATATTCAGAATATCAACTCTAATTGAGATATTTGATGTAAATAATTACATCAATTAGATGTACAATAAATGTAAGTCACAGTTCACGCTTTTTGGAAATGGAATCGACTATAAAAAAAAAAAAAGACTAGGGTTCGTAATAAAATTGAATAAGGGAGAAGGGTCCTTAAAATACTGTTCCTAACTTGATAACATAAAGGTACTCACCTGAATAATATGCGGAAGGCAAGCGCTGTCTGATAGCAGTCTTTTCACTCTGGGCAGAGGCCGAATAATGGCATTATCTTGATCCCTAGAAAATATTTTCTAAGGTTGGCATTTAATATATCTATTAAAATTTGTATGTGCAGAGCATAGGACATTCTACTAGGCATGAAGCATGTTACCTTACTTTTTTGTTAATGAAGACTAAGCTCTCATACAGCTGGGAACATGATTAGGTATTTTGGTTTAAATCTATTTGGCTGTTTAATATGACTTCATTTCCTTCCATAAGATTTCCTTGAAAAACAGTACCCTAGAAGAGCCAAAGACTCTTATTTATTATTTAATTGATTAAACTTGGTGTTGTCCAACACACTGTCAGAGGATATTTCCCCCCAAAGGGCATATCAAACGCTGTTACATAAATTTAAACCTTAACTACTCTCAGTATTTTCCACATATAGCTTTCATTTTAATGCTACATTTTTTCTAAATGGTAATTGTATGCTTTAAAAAGTGTGATCTGAATTTTAAAGAGAATTGGAACCATGAAAGGTTCAAGTGTCATAAAATTGATAGTTCCTCAGTAACTTCCATCACAAAATATCCTTAGTATAGTAATAAACGAAATGATGCATATGCAAATATTTATTATAAAGATTGAAAAGTTCCCTGCAATGGTTATAATTATCACTGTATAACAAACTCTCACCTTCACTGATTAAGTGGAACAAGACCTGGGGCACGATGTGGGCTTAGACTCAAGCTCTATACCAGGAGTGGCTAACCTGACCGATGAGGAGCTAGCGGCACCCACCACTGTCTAGGACTGCAGTGTATTTATTTCAAATGTTCATGCCTGCTTCGTATGAATGTGACAACTGTTACTGTTGCCAGAGTGTAGCTAGGAAGCCTCAATTTGGTAACAGTATCTGAAGTCTCCCAGAGAAAGTTATTTTCTAGCTACTTTATCAATATAATTTGCAAGTTATTTCTTTTTATGTTTTAAAAGCTCCAAAACTCAAAGGAGCATTCCCTCAAGGTCACAAATGAAATATCTTTGTTCTTAATCACCAGACTAATCCCATGTTGTTACTGAGGAAGCACCCATACAGATGGAGAGAACAAGGTATTTCAGAGTCCCTCTTAACCATGGAAATGTTCAATTACATTTTACCTGCTTGGAAAATATCCACACATTGTGATCAACATGTTCAATATAAGGGTAGCAAGGTCAGTTTCATTTAGTACAGCCTGTCCACTGGCTAACAGACACCATTTAAGCTGAGGTATTGCCTGAAGTGGTCGCCATCCATCCATGCCTTGAGCCCAGCATCTGGTTTTTGCATTTAACATTCCTTTGGTCCACAATTCTTGCATCTAAATGAATGGAAGGCACCGTTACTACACACATGAACGAAGCAAAATGAGGTTTGCTAATGTTTCCTATTCTGTGGTAAATACATAAACTATGGTAATTTACATTCAAGTTCACAATCAAAAAAACAGTAACAAACTTTTGTTGACAAGCCTTCAGGAACCTGAATTAGGTTACTAATATAAGAAAATTACCATTTAGCTGGCCAACCTGCAGAGCATAAAGAACACTGGAAAGAATGAAAACAGTAGGCAGATGGTAAAATGACCAAAATATAAACAAGCTGAAGGCTTAACTATCTTTGGCTAAATTCCAACTGAGCCTGGGAGGGCAAGATCAAGTATGAGCAGAAGATGGAAAATTATCCCTGGATTGCACAGGCAACTTGCAATGAATTTCAGACTGCATATTAACGTTTACCTTTCATTCCACAATAGAAGTGTTATAGTTTGAAAAGCTTATTAATACCTCTAAGATTATTCTAATTTTTATACCTTATAATTATTAAGGTAACAACTGCTATTATTATTCTAAAATTTATTAAAAATCTGAATGCTACCTCCGTAACAACAGCTCAACAGTAAGGTTTTAAGACACAGCTGTGTGTGCATGTCTGTGTATATATGTACGTGTGGTTCTTCAGAACTGTAAGTCATCTAATCCTTCATGTGGAAACTGAATGGCAGAGCCCTTGAAGCTGATGATTGTAAATCAAATCAAAAAATCTTCAACACCTCTATGTCAGCAGGGTGTAAGAAAGACTAAGACCATCACAAAAGCTCTTCTAAGGCACAAACCTCATGAAATCCATACGGGCCACTCCTCTCTTTGTCTGCATTGCCAAAGTACCATTCCTTTTCACTCTCTCTCTTCATATCTGGAGCAGCTTCAATTACATTGCTCTAAGTTTAAAAAAAAAAATTAGTTATTTTCCAAGGCAGATCTAAGAGGGCAGATATAATAAAAAGTAACACAGTCTCAAATTCCTGGGTTTACTTTCCTTTAGAAAATCACCTTTCACATGACCTTATTTAAACAGTTAAGAATCAGATGTCTGACCCTGTAATTCAAAAATGCTATTTTTTTATTAATATGCTTTTGAAATTAATGGTTTCCTAAATTCACTTGGCAATCGAAGTTAATTTCAAAGAAATCTACACTCTCTATGGTCATTAATAAATTCTTAGTACAGTAACATTTTAGTAGCAAAGAATATTATAAGTAACTATATAAACAAACACATTAACCTTAAAAGACAATGCTAAAAATACTTAAATTCTTTGGAGGGGAAAAAAACCCATTCCGGGACACCTGGGTGGCTCAGTCAGTTAAACATCCGACTTCGCTCGGGTCATGATCTCACAGTCTGTGGGTTCGAGCCCCACGTTGGGCTCTGTGCTGACAACTCAGAGCCTGGAGCCTGCTTCAGATTCTGTGTCTTACTCTCTCTCTGACCCTCCCCCACTCACTCTCTGTCTCTCAATATAAAATAAAGACATAAAAAAATTTTTTAAAAAACCCATTCCAGCTAAAAGTTTCAATAAGCATCCAAGATCAAAGAGTTAAAATATTAAATGTTTTTAACACTATTTAACACTTACTTTCAATCTACTACCCTCACTACAGATACTACTTATAATTTTATATGTCAATATTTATGAGAACCTAAGAGAAAATTTTTATGTAGTTAGTATATTTTATTAAAACAAGGTTTTAACTACCCTCCTAACTATTAGCTTTTGGTTTGATTCATATAGAGAGGCACAGCAAAGTGGTTTAAGAGCACAGACTTCTGGGTTCTAACTCTGGCTCTGTTCCTTAATGCGTGACTTTGGACAATACACTTGGCTTCTCTGTCCCACAATTTCCTCATTTGTAAAATGGAAGGCCTGTCATGGAATAGAATAGTACTTGGTATACTGTCATGCTATACAAGCATTACAATTACATTATTTAACCCTGATGATAGAAAATGCCATATTCTAAATATTCAAATAGCACTTCTGTACACAATTCAGCCAAAAACTAAGACAGAATACATCAAACCAGATTAAACAAAAACAAAACATCACAAAAATCACCACTGAGCTAGGTATTAATCTCTTGTACAAGCTAGGTATCAGAAAAGGCCTATAAGTAGAGAGTTGCAGCTCCATCCTCTTACTGGCTGGTTTCAATAAGGCCTTCAGATTCCTGAAGACAAAGTATATTCTCAGTGGCTATCAATGCTAAAAGTTCTGGTTACATAACTGAAAACTTATTTTAAATCTTAATGATCACACTGCCTCAAAATAAACCATTTTAGAAATACTATTACTTTAAAAGACAAAAGAGACACAAGAAAAATAAAACTGGATCAACACTGACCATTTTAGATTGTTCTTACGGTTATATTTCACTTTTTGTGTGTGACCTAATCTGTCAGACATTAGTTTTTTTTTTTTTTTAATAATTTAAAAAACAGTTTTATTGAAATATAATTCACACACCATACAATTTACTTATTGAAGATGTGTAATTCAATGGTTTTTAGTATATTCAATATATAAGCAACCATCATTACAATCAATTTTAGATCATCTCCATCACCTCAAGAAGTCTAAGAGGGGAAGAGAGAAATTTTTTTTTTTAATAGTTTAAGTTGGTTTCCATATAACATCCAAGTGCCCTCCTCCATGCCCATCACCCCCCTTCCTCTCCCTCCCATCCCCATCAGCCCTCAGATTGTTCTCAGCATTCAAGTTTGTCTCTCACAGTTTGCCTCCCTCCCTCTTCCCAACTATTTTTCCCCTTCTTCTCCCCCATGGTCCTCCGTTAAGTTCCTCCTACTCCTCCTGTACGTACAAACATATGGTATCTGTTCTCTGCCTGACTTATTTTGCTCAGCATAACACCCTCAAGTTCCATCTATGTTGGTGCACATGGCCAGATTTCATTCTTTTTCATTGCCATGTAGTATTCCATTGATAGATAAACCACATCTTTTTTCTTCTGAGTTTATTTTATTTTTTTTACNTTAATTTTTTGAGGAACCTCCACACTGTTTTCCAGAGGGGCTGCACCAGTTTACATTCCCACCAACAGAGTAGGAAGGTGTCTCAGGCATTGGTTCTATCATAATTATTGGATATCTTAATTACTGGCTATACTCATGGCCATATACATTGGCATGTTTCATGTCAAATTTTTATGGTTCTTTTGATCCTAAATTGTACTCAAAGACTGTTAAACTTATAAAATCTAGATAAGCATACATACTTGCAGTGGTACTGTAGCTCGGCTTACATGAAGATGTGCAAGGGTAAGCAAGTCGACAAGGATTCTAATTCCGTTTGAATCCATGAGATCCTTAACATTTCTCTGGAAGACAAAAACACTTTTACATAAATGAAAATCTTTCTTTCCAATAGGTACTACTACCTACAAGATTCTCAAGGAAGAAAATATTTAGAATCTCGTTGGAAAAACTGACCTATAACTGATAGCATTTAGTATTCAAAGAACATAAATTCAAGGAACATAAGTTCAGATACATGTGAAAAGGGCCAAGATACCGCACAAAAAATTTTTACTTAAATATATTCTGAGCAAATTAGAACAAAACAAAAATAAACAAAGCCCAGCAGGAATAACAACCAGGATAAACTCTCTGGTTCTCCAATTATCCTGCATTTTCCTAGGTTATTTTTGTTAATAAACAAATTATTCTATAATCAGAAATAAAATCTGTTATAATAAAAAGCCTTTTAATGTTCCAGTTTGTTTTTGTAAGCTTAAGGCAAAACTGGTAATTTCTGAAAAGTCAGGTAGAGATTATAATTTAAAGATTAATTAATTATACTTTAATTTTAAAACATGTGTATCACTTTCAAAAGTTGAGAATAAAACTAAGCAAGTTAGACTATAAATAATTTAAGAAATAAAAAAGCTGCTCAGATTTCATCGCAACACCATATAATTGCGACTTGATGCTGTATTTACAACCATGAATTCTTGATGAAAAAAGTATGAACCTATTAAAATGTCTTAAAAATAAAATATGAAGAGCTCAAGTCTTCAAAGTACTTTTTATCATCAAAATGTACACAAAATAAATTAGACCCTTTCCATTTCATGTCGAACATTTGTTTTAAAGTCCAATCCTAAAGAGTCCCTAAAGAAAAATCAGCTAGTGATTTCATCCCTCATTATTCTTCATTCAGAATTTAGTCTTAATTTATTCAGTATCTCTGTAAGAGTAGGACAGAGTGTACAGAGAATATCTGACAATAAGTTTTCACTACAGATGTTGAGAGCAAACAGAGGTTTCTCATCTAAAAGGAGAAAATAAGAAAAGAACCATGTTTGGATAATTAAACAAACTGTAATAATTTGTTTTTTTGTTTTATACTCATGTGATTTGAAAATAATTGTGCATATAAGCAAAAGTACTGCACCTTATTAAGGATCAACTTGTTAAGGAAGAGGATCAACCGATCTCGTTCAAGTTTATCTGTGCACTAATGAAATAAATGAGAATTTAGTCAGAAGTGAGAGACACACAAATTAAGATATTATCATTAGTGGATAAAATCAACAGCCAATAGGAAATAGTGTCAATCTTTTAAGTAAGTTCCACTCCCAGCATGGAGCCCAATTCAGGGCCTTAAATCACAATGCTGAGATTAAAATCTAAGCTAAGATCAAGAGTTAGACACTGAACTAACTGAGCAACCCAGGTGCCCCAAAATAAGATCTTTTAAACACCAAGAAAATGAGAAAAGACTCTCAATTCTTTTATTTCATCAATGTCTTGCATTCTCTGCAATTTTATATGTTACCCAATTTCCCTAGAAAGGCATATATTTTAAAAGTCAAAAACAGATTAATACATAGCTTTAAGAATGTATATAAAAATTGAAATGAAAGAATTGGCCCAAATGATACTTTTCAACTAAGTAAATATTCTAAAGAATGATTAATGATGTTTCACATAAATCATATCACAATGAACACAAAACAAGAAGGAAAAATGTATCTGGCTAAAAATTACAAATGGCTATGCCACAAATACTCAAGTTCACTGGAATAACAGTGAATTAGAATTCACTAGTACAACCTGGTATAACAGCAAAGAAGGATTTTCATCTGGCTATGTGATTTCTTAGGTATGTTTTATGACCTTATCCAGAATCAGTTTCTTAATGTGCAAAGCATGACTGACAAGATAAGTATAACAAGCATTTTTTTCCCCTCGAGGGGGACTCTCTGAGCGAAATGTTGCAAGGAACGCAAGATGCTAGAGACACCAGCACAAGCATGAATCCCACAAACCACACAATGACTCTAAACCCATATATTTCAATAATAACACTGAATGTAAATGGACTTAATTCCCCCATCAAAAGACATAGGGTAGCAGAATGGATAAAAAAACAAAATCCATCTATTTGCTGTCTACAAGAAACTCATTTTAGACTGGAGGACACCTTCAGATTGAAAGTAAGGGGATGGAGAAATAACAAGCACTGATTTTAACAACCATTTAAAATTGGTGAAACAGAGGCACCTAGGTGGCTAAGTGTCAGACTCTGGCTCAGGTCATGATCTCAGTTTGTGGATTTGAGTCCTGTGAGCCCCTCGTCCTGGTGGCTCGGAGCCTGAAGCCTGTTGCAGACTCTGTGTCTCCCTCTCTCTGCCCCTTCCCCTCTCATGCTCTGTCTGTCTCTCTCTCTCTCTCTAAAAATGAATAAACATTTTTTAAAAATTTAAATAAAAATTGGTAAAATGGTTCAAAGACAGTTTACTGAAATTTAAACGGTTAAATATAAGAGAAACAGAAGTACAAATGAAAGAACAAAATGTATACACTGCAATAAATAGGTAACACTCATATTTGATCTGCACTAGGTGAATGATATGTTCTTTCCCCCAGCAAAGTTCAAGTGCTAAATGACAAGCTTTCTAAAATGTGCTAACTCAAGGTTCCCTTTTTTTGGTTATCACTGTAGTTTTAAAAAGCTTTACTATCTTCACACTTTGAAATTTAGTACACTAGCATCATTTAAGATTTTTTCCAAAGTGGAAAACCAAATATACACACAAATCTAAGTCACTATTTCTTTTACACACTTGTCCAGCTCATCCATACTTAAAGAATGGCAAATAGGTCACTAAAGTCATTCAAAAGCAGCAACTGAAAAAAATATACTGACATGGACAAACACTAACCCATTAGTCATTTTCCTATTCATCTAACTCATATTTAATTATTATGTAAATTACACAAAAACTCATAAAGTTATGGAAACAATGCAATCAAACAATTTACATTTAGTTTTGAAAATACAACAAGTACCCCAAATGCACTATTACATAGCCGTTTTTCTTAAATGATATCCTTACCCTTTCTAACATTCCAATGATATATTTCGTATCTGTAAAGGGTCCTATTTCTTCGTGACATCTGCCGTAAACAATAGCAAGGGCTTGTAAACATAAACACTTCATGTTTACTTTTGGGGTGAGCAGGAAACGGTGATAGAGCTCATTGAAAAACTCATACCTAGATTTTTAAAAAAGAGTTCACAATAGAATTAGCCATGAAACTAACAGTGAAAACAAATACAAGATATGAAGAGTTAGCTTACGATCTCTTAATTGATCCACTTTCTTCATTCTCATCTTCCTCCAATAGTAATCTCAGGTAATAGTCTCCTATTTTGATTTCCTCTGCCAGGCACTCATATTTAACCTTTATTAATAAATGCAAATTAGATTATTTTAGTTTACAGTTAAGTTTTTGACAGTTTCCACATAATCACTTCTCAAATTCTGTTCAGAGCTTTTTTCTTAAGATCACCTTGAAGAGGAAAAAAAAATCATTTCCTAAAATATCTGGTAATTCATTATTATTAATATGACCCACTATTTTAGTTAAATGTTAAAGAGTGGGAATTACATACCCATTTTATGAATGTGCAACTTGCTGATAAAAACTTTCACAGAACTCCATAGTATTAATGAGGTTTAAGGGAAGGAAGACTCAAAACACTGTTAAAGGACAATCTGCTTCATTCCCTTCTCAGTTTGCCATGCCCAACTAGAGAGTAAATGATCCTATACCACACATGGCTTATGTAATTCACACAAGCTACCTCAGGTTTTCCCTCATCTCCCAACACATCAACTACATTTTATGGTGTATGTTTTTGTTTTGTTTTGTTTGAGAGACCGAGAGAGAGAGAGACAGAGAATGAGCAGGGGAGAGAATCCCAAGCTGGGTTCACACTCAGCACAGAGCCTGATGTGAAGCTTGATCCTATGACCCTGGAATCATAACCTGAGCTGAAATCAAAAGCCAGACATTCAAGTGCCTGAGCCACCCAGACGCCCCTATTGTGTATTTTTACTTATTTATTCATTCATTCTCTGTATGCCAATTACCCCAGATTACAAAAGAGGTGACACCTGAAGAAGCAGCCCAAAAGGAACTAAGGCAGCACCATGACCCTTGTACTCAGGCTGCTTCTCTAAAGAATTTGCAATTATAAAAAGGAATTCCCTGACTGGATTATTAAATTCTTTTTCTAAAGCCTAAAGTAACTTATTTCTAAAAATATATATTATATAAAATCATATAGACAGATAGATATGGATATATGTATATATCCATTCTGAGCATTCAATTCATTCAACTTCTATTTATTAAGCATATACTGTACATACCATGCACTGTTCTAGTCATCAGGGATATAGCAATAAACGAACAAAAAAGTACAATATGAGGGCGTCTGACTCTTGGTTTCAGCTCAGGTCATGATCCCATGGTTTGTGAAATCAACCCCCCGGACAGTGCCAGAGTCTGCTTGGAATTCTCTCTTTCCTCTCTCTGCCCTTCTCATGTGCATACACACATGCTCTCTCTCTCAAAATAAATAAACATAAGAAAATATATACTTAACAGTTGGGTGACAGTACTATGGTGGAAGCAAGCAGGGAAAAGGGATAGAGTGTGTGTGCTTGTGGTGGTGGTGGTGGTGGTAGTATATCCATCCAAAGATGGCTGCATTTTTAATCATACTGGCCAGAGAAGGCCTATTCAGATGATGACATTCAGGAAAAGGAGAAAACAAGTTATGAGGCTATCCAGGAAAAATAATATTTTAGTTAAGAGGGAATAGCAAGTAGAGAGACTAGCCAGTCAAGAACACAAATTTGTTGTTTCCAGGGAAGTTCATGTTGCTGGAGCAAAAGTGAAAGGGTGAGTAGCAGAACGTGAGAACAGAGAAACAATGCTTACAATGCTTGGGGTTAGGGGTACACAGATCTTGTCTTGTTAAGTCATTTCAAGAACCCAGGCTTTTGACAAAGTAAGATACGAAGTGACAGTGACAGAAGTACCAGAGGGGTCTGAGCATAATCTACTTACATTTTAACAAGATCATAATGCTGCTATGTTGGTAAGAGATTACAGGGAGGCAAGAGTGGAAGCAGATCTACTACTATAATCCCATAGACAGAAGATGGTTGGGTTCTGGATCAATTCTGAAGGTGTACTGAATACGATTTGTTGATAAATTAGGTTCGGGGTATAAGAGAAAAGATGACTTCAAGGGTTTTGACTTGAAAATAAGGAGAAGCCATTATCTAAGATCAAAAAGACTACAAGATAAGTAGATTTGGGGGAAGAATAAGAACAGTTTTAGAGCTACACTCTAGATGCTTATTGGATATCCAATTGTAAGATAGAAATATGAAGTCAAGGAAAGAAAATCTGCGATAAAAATCTGGAAGCCACCAGCAAATAAAAAATATTGGAAGCCATGAGAATGGTGAAGATCACTGAGGCAACAATAAATATAAATAAGAAGTCCAAGAACTAATCCTCTGGGCCAATTTAGAAGTTGGGGAATAAGAAAAATGAACAAAGGAGAAGGAATGGAAAGTGAACGAGGAGAAAATCCAGGAGAATATAAAGTCCCAAAACTAAAGTAAAAAAAGTATTTCAAGGAAGAGGGAATGAGCACAATCAAATTGCTTTATTTTAGAAATGCAGTTGGATTCAGGATAAAGTCTGGAGGGTCGTGAGTATGTTCAAATTTACAACTGTTATGAGAGTTTACCTTATACACACACATACACAAGGTTATCTATCACCAACATGTATTTTTTTTTTACCAGCATGTTTACTGATCTCGTTTTGTTGTTCTTCACATCAGTATTTTAATACAAAAGCAAAATATGACCACATTCACAATCAAACTACCATAAAAAATTAAACAAGGTACAAATAGAAGGAAAAAGGGAGAACAGGCTATGTTTTAATGAAGAAAAAAAACCTAAGGAGAAAACAAAGAACAGATCTGGAAAGCACAGGAACAAATTCATTAATAGTCCTACATGGTTCTCCGGTACAAAGCTGAGTTACTTAACACAATTTTAAAATTTTTGTCTCAGGCCAATCTTAAAAAAAAAAAAAAAAACCCTCCAAAAATAACATGTTTTAAAAAAGAAAAAATTAATATTATAAAAATTGCATTAATTACAAAAATTAAACCTTACCTCAAATTCATGGTGGTTCCAGGAGATCACATTGGCACTACCAAGCTCTCTATCAATATTAAATGCTCTCATCTCAGATTCAAGACTATCTCTCAGCTCTTCTCGTGTTTTGAAATTCCAAATTAGGTTTGACTTGGCATGATCTTGACCAAACCTATGTATGTAATCAGAAAATAGTAGGAAGTAATAAATACTTTTTAGAAATCTATAAATAAATATCCCTTACTACCTTTCATAATAAGAAAGCAGTGGAATTAATAAACCCCAACAAGTGTAAAGGAAGAAAATAAAATCTCTGTAAAGTACAGTACAATGGAAATGGTAGAATCTTTGTGACAGGTAATAGGTATACACTGTAAAATTCTTTGACCTTTTCTGTATATTTTAAAGTTTTCATAACAAAATGCTAGGGGGGGGAAATAAACCCAAACCGTAAAACAAATCTGTGTGGATTTCAAACCAAGGAACTGAGGTTTTAATTTCAGTATTTACTACTGCTATAAATTCCAGTCAGAGAATAATTACAATCAGAAATCAAATTTCACGTTGGGGATATGAATTTCTGAACTATGAGGTGTGAAGTGTGTAGGATGAGCAACATTCTAGATAGGACTGTTATAAACTACCTAAGAAAGAATATGGCTAAACTGCCAAACTCTGATGGATATTTGTAAAATATCTTCCTTTTGTTCCTGAGTAATTTAACTACTGTGATATATTTGGACCCAGGTCTGAACTGTAGGTAGATGGGCATCATATCCTTTCACTTTCATTCTGAAACCCTCCTAGAAAGTCTGATGTCAGAGTTCCAAGACAGTTTCTAGGGAAGACAACATAATCCAAGAATTCCTGAGGAAGAAAACCAATATTCTTAAGGCCATACTATATACTGTATTTATTACTATATGCTTTAAAAGTACTATGGAAAGTTTCCAAAGCAAAGCAATATTTTCCCTTATTAGCTAAGGTATAATTAAAATGTCGGCTTCCAGGGGCGCCTGGGTGGCTTAGTCGGTTGGGCGTCCGACTTTCGCTTGGGTCATCATCTCGCGGTTCGTGGGTTCAAGCCCCGCGTCGGGCTCTGTGCTGACTGCCAGCTCAGAGCCTGGAGCCTGTTTCAGTCTGTGACTCCCTCTCTCTCTGCACCTCCCCTGCTCACGCTGTCTCTCTCTCTCTCCTAGAAATAAATAAAACATTAAAAAAAAAAAAACACGTCGGCTTCCAGAGTAAGTACTATAAGTTATCCCCAAAAGTTTAGCAAATCCCCAAAATGTTTCAGTCTTTCTATGTGTATGTATCTGTGTATGTTTGGGGTGGAGGAGCAGAGGCAGGAGAAGATGGAGAGAAGAGGCAAATAGATCAGAAAGACTAGATAAATATAAAAGGCCAGCTAAGCTGGATACCCATTTACCTCAAGTCTCCTTATGTTTTTCATTCATCTACCTCTTTTAAGACCCCATTGGTAACAAGACTTAAAGGTTGGAATTCTTAAACTAATCATCTCAAAGCCTTATTAAAAATTTAAAAGGAACTTTAGCTCCTTAGGCTACCAACACTCTATAAAAGACATTAATTTTATGGAAGCATCATTAATCATACCAATCTTAACAGTTACAGTTTTTGACATTCATGGTGTGAAAGTACCCATAGCATAAAGTACTAGTTTCAGGCAAGAAAAACCTATCTTGATTCCTCTAACGGCAATGCCAAATTTTACCTTTTGGAAGAGAGTTTAAGGTTACCTGTAATAGAAGAGATCCCAATTTGCTTCTATTTTTATTCTCTGTCTTCTCTTTCGAAGAACCACTGGCTTTTGATTTATATTCTGGAAAAAAACAAAAATAGAAACAAACCAAAAAAAACCAACTTCATAGGGCTCAATCTGGGGCTACCAAATAGGCTCTCAGAAAATCATCACTTTATAAATGATGAGAAACATTTCTACACCAAATTTTGGCAGAAACAAGTTAATGAAGCAAAATCTGTAAAATATGAATATAAAATATTAGATTATTTCACAATATATTACTGTGCTAGCAAATATTTCTACAGTATTGTTGAAATATTTTCCATTGTAGCCTAAAGTTGTTCCAACACCAAACTGTTACAGTTTACAGTGATGACTGATAAAAGTTATGAGTCAAAACAGTGACTTGTTTTATTAAACATTTACATGCAGTTAATACACAAGTCATGGTAAAACAATAAATGCAAAAGATTACAGGTTATTAAACTGCCACCAAAGCCATAATGCACAAGTATAAATTGAAATAGCTAATGGACAAGAAATAAGAATCTACATTCAGACACATGTGAGGTGAGATTTGAATTTATTAGACAAAGAATCTCAAAGACAACTCCACATGCCAGGCAGTTTAATGCATTTCACACATGTAGCAGGAACTTAAACTCACCATATTGTTTCTGTCCTGAATTTAATTGTAAAGAGGAAAAAATAAAAAAGTTTTAAAGAAAGTAAAAATAAAAGAATGAGCCTGTATGTGTTAAGCTATATCTATCATACAAATTCCATGAGGGTGACACCAATACAAATCATCTTCACCTTAAAACACCTACTTCTCTAAGTCTATGACTCAGATTTTAGGCAGTCATAAACCCATTTGAGCATTCAAAGAAAGCTATGGCCTCCTATTCCGGAGGAAGACACACACATAAGTTTATAACTGGAGGGTAAGATTTCCAAGGTTTCTTGAAGTCTATACACGGGCTGGCAGGTATCTCTGCTCTAAGTAAAACCGGTAGATATGCCAGACATTAAAATTCCAAGCCCTAATGTGACACAACTAAAAAGTAGAAAGTAATATAAATTAAAACACGGAAGTGTAACTTCATTAAAAAGTGGCAAATTACCTAAAATAAAGAAAAAAGACTCGATGACATAGAAAGAATAAAGACTGAGTAATAAATTTTAAAAAGTTAATGCTGTTTGAAATATACAATTCTCTTGGTTATGTAAGGAAAGGTCTCCTACAAATTTGTAATTCTGGGTACTCTCATGAAAACTAATATAAGGTGACTTGAATAAAGCAATAAATTCAAAAATTTAGTTTTGATGATAAATTAATGATAAATGATTAATCTGAATGACAATCTTCCCCTGCCCTCAGGACAAAAAGTTGGGGGTCTAGAGTGGTGAAAATGAATATGCCATACATAAAAAGTACAACCAGCTCTCCATAAACAGAGTTCACAGACACAGAAACTTAGACTAAAACCCTTAACTAGCTAAACAAATTCCTAAACTAAAAATAAAAAATTTAAAAAAAAGGAATTTTATACATTAGCCAAAGGTTATTATTAACTGGACACAGAACATTAGCTACAAATGAAACTGACTTAAGAAACATTCTGATTATATAAGAAATGTAGTTCATTTCAAGGCTAGCCAGTTAATCTTAACAATGGTTAGTTTTCAGACTAGCTAAAGCACATGATCATTCCGTATTTGGGTGTTAATATTTCTACAAAGAAAATAGTCACAAAGATTATTCACTGTTTTCTAAAGAAATTAATGTTAAAAATAGTACCATAGCAAAAATAATCCATTTGCTACCAAAACAGTTTCTTCACGAGCATATATACTGGGCATCATTATTTGCTCAACATTTCAGATAACACCCATAAATGAAACCAATAAAATATTGATATTAAAAATATATTATTTTCCCTCTGAATTGTTCTCTTTAAGTAACAAATGCTATTGACATTTATAGCTAAAATAGTTTTGTGTTCAATTTTAAGCTGGATAAATGTTTCATATGAAAGCTGATGCCAATAACTTATTTTCAGTTAGATAATTATATACAACAGCTTAAATAACTATATTATTTTAGAAATGGGCTTAACGACCTTAAGTCAGGAGCTCCTAATTTTTATTATCTGAAAATCATTCATACCTTACTTATAGATTTTCAACTATCCAAATGTTATAGCAATATTATCATGACCAGATATGTATAGTGCTTCTATTGTTACTTTGCTATAATAAAAAAGCAAAGCAACCCTATAGAACAGAGAAGGGAGGTACTGTTGTTCTGATTTTATGAAAAAGAAAAGTAAAATGTTCTCAAAACCCATAACTTATGTTTTGGGTTAATATATGATGAAACTAGGGGTGCCTGGGCGGCTCATTCGGTTAAGCATCTGATTCTTGATTTCAGCTCAGGTCATGATTTCACAGTTTGTTGAGTTTGAGTCCTGCAGAGGGCTCTGTGCTGACACTGTGCTTGGGATTCTCTCTCTCCCCCTCTCTGTCGTTTCCACGCTCTCTCCCACATCCCCGAAATAAATGAAGAAACAAACAAACAAACAAAAAAGATAAAACTAGGCTCAGATATAGGTTAAACAGTTCAACCTTTAGTATTTTCATGATCTTAGCCATTAAGAAAGCCTGTCTAGGTTCGAGCCCCGCGTCAGGCTCTGTGCTGACTGCCAGCTCAGAGCCTGGAGCCTGTTTCCAATTCTGTGTCTCCCTCTCTCTCTGACCCTCCCCTGCTCATGCTGTCTCTCTCTTTCCTAGAAATAAATAAAACATTAAAAAAAAAAAAAAAAAAAAGAAAGCCTGTCTAGTGATTCTTTATATTGCAGATGTCACTCATACAAATCACCATGAATCCATTTATGCTCAAGTTCTGAAGAACTAAATTCTGGTCTCACTTTCTCATAGACACACAAGACTATAACTATTCTGTTGCACTTGATGTCTTATGTTTAGATGTTCTGGAAATTCATAAGAAACCTGGTTAGTAAGATATTTCCATTATTTTCCTTGTATAAAGAAATAGCTACCATAAGTGAAGAGATGGTTAAAGGGAAAGAACCTAAGTGTGATTAAACAAAAACTGTGAGATTAAGTTAACTTTTATAGTTGACTTAACCACTGCACATTCCATCCTAGAGAGATGGATGTGCCTTATTGAATTAGGTTCTAATGATGATACTACATTCTGAAGACGACTAAAATGGTTTTCAATCTGACCTGATTTGAGGAGCTAATAATGAAATTTAAGTACATGCAGTAAATTTAATTTAAAAATGTGAAACTTATTACCAAAACACTTGTCTGGCTAGCTCTGAACAAAAATGCTAAACAAGAAGAGCACCTTTATTTTTATAACTATAAAATAAAATTCAGATGGGAGCCTAGGTGGCTCAGTCATTAAACATCTGACTGACTCAGGTCATGATCTCAGTCTGTGAACTCGAGCGCCACGTTGAGTGAGCTTGGGCCCTGCTTCGGGTGAACATGAGCCCCGTTTCTTTCTCTGCCCCTCCTGGGATTCTCTCTCTCTCTGTCCCTTGTATAATTGCACATGCTCTCTCTAGTGCTCTCTCTCTCTCAAAAAATAAATTAATTAATTAAATTAAAATCAAAGTAAAATTCAGAGAAAGAAGAAAAGGAGATACATATGGATACCGAAGTATGGAAATTGAAAATCATGGAAGAAAACTTACAAGTGAAATTTTATATTCAATTCAATATAAAATACCTAAGTAAAAACCTAATCACAGATACATAAAACTATGAATTAAGAAAAACTTCTATAAAAATATGGATCAGAATTAGGTAACATTTCTTCATATGTTCAATCAGAAAAACTGGACTATCATCTCTGTGAACAGCAATAATGAAAGTAAGCCTGGGATATATAGAAGGGCTAGAAGTCTGGAAACAGATTTTATTTTTACCTCTTTCTGTGCAATGCCCATTCTATCCCTCCAGTGCATCAGCACAAGATCTACTTTTTCTTTGGCAAACTTTTCAACTTCCTTAGCAGCTTTTCCAGCTAGTCTTTGCCATTCTGGAACTTTATTAAATTTTCCATACTGATCCTGTAAAATAATGTTAAAATTCATTATAGTCCTGTTTCAAATTTATTTTTAAAATATAAGTAAAGCTGAGTCACACTATTTGTTTTACATAATAAAATACATACTGGATATTGGGGGCTCAGTGAAAAAACAAAGTGAAAATTTCTGCAAGAAATTTTTTCTACAAGCTTTTCTGTTTAAGCTTCAAGATAAGTCCTATGTGACGGGTGGGGAGATGTGAATGGGAGACGGGTGCAAACAGAAAAATGTGTGGAAGAAAGGAGAACAACACATACAAGACATTATTACAACAGTATATCCTGAGAGATGTTTAAGTAGTTTTCTCAAAAATAGCCCACCTTATTAATAAAGATAGTTTTTGTAAGAAAAAAGTCCTACCTAAATTAATTTTTTCATTGTTGGCCCCTTTCACCAACATTATCAATCTCATATTATGTGCAAAATATCACATTATACATTTGAAACTTTAAAAAAAAAATCCATTCCTGAACATGGCAAAAGGCTGAGTGAAGGGAAATAAAACATACAAGATTACTACTATTCATAATATTAGACTGCGGTGACAGTTTTACAACTCTATAAATATACAAAAAATTACTGAATCGTATACTTACAACAAGTGAATATTATGAGATGTAATTTTACCTCAACAAAGTGGTTAATAATGATACAAAAAGAGTACCATTATTCAATACCGTGAATTCATGCTTTATGTCTAAAATTTTTACTGTGTTTCAGAGAAAAGTGTTCTTTTCAACCTGAAAAAAACATTTAGGACTATCATATTTACCATTGCAATTTTCACATTATCTCTAACATGCATGCGATCAGCATCCTTCTCGGGAACCGGATCTGAGCTGTCCAAGTACGCCAGCAAGCCTGGCGGCTAAAAGCAAACAAAAACAAAACATAAAATCCACTTCCAAAACCACCACACAAAAGAAAATTTAGCTTTTAAAATGCAAATAAATTAATACTATGATTTAAGCTATTGAGGTTTTAGCATTTATTATGTGACAACTTCTCTGATAAACAGCTTTTAAATAAAAAACAAACTAAAAAAACCTTTTAAGAGTATAAATAAACAAACTTACTCAATTTAATTTTATTGGGCAAGAATGCATAAATCTTCCTGGTCATTCAACAGACTTACCAAAATGCGTTTCAACAAGTTTGTCGCAGTTGCATTATCAGCTGTCCAGAGTCCCACTAAATGTCTACTTAGCTGTCTGAAAAAAGCAGACGTTGAGAAAGGTTTGCTGCTTTATCTCAGCTAGAACAGAAAGGAATTTTTAAGAACAAAATATCACATAAGCAATATGGCTACAGCAAAAAAAAAAAAAAAATCATTCTGATGTTAATATTTAAAGTTAGTATTTCAATGTGGAGGGTGAATGAGACTGTAATTCAAAATACTACTAATGTTTCAGAATTTTCTCCAAATCAAAATGCTTCCCTGAAAAACCCATTGATTTTCAATGGGCCTGAACATGAAGAAGTAGGTTCTTACCTCATTTAAAGACACAGACAATAAATAAAGCAATTAGACTGGGTAATACGATTAGTTTGCATAATAAGTCCCAAAATAGGATCATATAGCATTCTGGCATTCCTTGGAATTCTGAACATGAGCAAAAGTCAATAACTATGTTCTAATATAACCTTTCTGGCAAGGTCAGGGATAAAAGATATTTTGTTTTGGAGTCTGGATGAAGACTTAAAGCACTTAAAGCAAATTATTCTCCTCATGCCACTTTAATTTTTTTTTAATGTTTATTAATTTTTGAGAGACAAACACAGCATGAGTGGGGGAGGTGCAGAGAGAGACAGAGACAAAACCAGAAGCAGGATCCAGGCTCTGAGTTGTTAGTACAGAACCTGGCGCGGGGCTCAAACTCATGAGCTGTGAGATCATGACCTGAGCCAAAGTCAGAAGCTTAACCGACTGGGCGACCCAGGCACCTCTATTCATGCCACTTTAGAGGTAAAAACATATTTTGGTTCAAAGTAGAAATCTAAGATCCATGTTGAATCTATGACTTAGTCATTTATTAATCTCTGATAACATCTGTCTGTCCCCTAGGCTAAGCTACTCATGAGCAGAGAATGTATTTTATTCACTGCTGACCCTTCTGTGCTTCCACAAGAATTCAAACTGCCATCTGCTACAAGAGTAGCCACGAAACCTGTGAAATAACCAGACTTCTAGACATATGTATTTATACAGGTTACATTCCCAGAAGAAAAAAAGCTGAAAATTCCAAACTGTACTTTGTTATGTTAGNTTTTTTTTTTTTTTTTTTTTTTTTTTTTCAAAAAAAAAAAAAAAAAAAAAAAAAAAAAAGAACACTACTAAAATGTTCATTTTTGGGGCACTTGGGGGACTCAGGTTATGTGCCCAACTTTGTTTCCACTTTTTGTTTCAGCTCAAGTCATGCATGATCTCACAGTTCATGGGATCGAGCCCTATGTCCAGCTCTACGCTGACAGCATTGAGCCTGCCTGGGATTGTCTCTCCCCCCTTCTCTCTGCCCCTCCCCTGCTTGTGCACTCTCTCTTTCAAATAAATAAACTTAGGGGCACCAGGGTGGCTCAGTCGGTTAAGTGTCCGACTTTGGCCCAGGTCATGATCTCACAGTCTGTGGGTTCGACCCTGGCATCAGGCTCTGTGCTGAAAGCTAGCTCAGAGACTGGAGGCTGCTTCAGATTCTGTATCTCCCTCTCTCTCTCTGCCTATCCCCTACTCATGCTCTGTTTCTGTCTCAATAATAATTAAACATAAAAACTTAAAAATAAATAAACCAAAAAAAAGAACTGTTTATTTCTGTGCCTATTTGGAAATTACTACTTAAGTAATTACACTTATACTTTCCTTCATTTGCATTGGGTAGGTATCATTATCAGCGATTCCTAAAAGAAGGCTTTAATTAAGGATAAGCAGGATAATATAGTTTATAATATCACTATTTTATAATAGCAATTTGTAAAAGAAAGCAATGCAAATGAAAAGTGGTATTTATATTATAAATTGACAGCTTTTCAATACTGTGACTGATCACAGTAGGGAATGTAACTGATTAATAAAGAGGAACACAACAAGAAGCAAACATCTAACACAGGGGTTTAATAGAATAAGATATCAAATAGTGTCTATTTTCATGGAAGATGATATCTAGCATGACTAATAAGGTAGCATGCCAAGGAAACAATTGTCTTTTAGATCTTTTTGTCCTCTCAGGCAACATAAAAGACCCCTTTTGGGGCTAACATTTACAGTTGAGGGATGCAGATGGCTTCTTATAATACGAACAGCAGAAAACTACTGGCAAGGCACCATACCATGACATACAATAACTGGATATGGTTGACAAAAAAGGGTAATTTATGGTATCATAACAAAGTAAATCTAATTGGGTAATTTATGCTATCATTTAAAAAGTCAAAAGGAACATGATTAAAAACATCTGATAGTCCTTTTTTTTTTTTTAAACTAATGAGTCATGATTCTTACTATAAGGCTATCTGAAGGGTCACACATCAGGAATCATAAAAAAGATTAAAAGGGATGGAATTCACATGGCCTGGAATAAATGACTAGATTTACATGCTTCCTTACATTTGAATGATTATTATAAAAAAAGAATTTGCAAAAGGGGAAACTGTTTAACTCCAAGAGACTTAGGATAGTCCTACGTTAGGCTGATTAGATAATGTTTTCTTTATTCTTTACAGTTTTTTTTTTTAATGTTTATTTTTGAGAGAGACAGAGAGCTAGACTCAGAATCTAAAGGAGGCTCCAGGCTCTGGGCTGTCAGCACAGAGCCCAATGCGAGGCTCGAATTTCACGAACTGTGAGTCATGACCTGAGCAAAAGTCAAATGCTTAACTGACTGAGCCACCCAAGAGCCCCAATGTTTTCTTTATTCTTAGAGTACCTAACTGACCAAAGATATTTAAAAACTGACATGATGGCCAGAAGGAAATACAAAGAGAAAAGGCCTGGACATGTGGTTCTAGGTCCATAAGCTTCTAGGCACTATTTTCCATGTTCTAGTCCTTTGACTATGGGTAGAGAACCGTTAACAGGATAGTGAAGGAAAAATCCAAACAGTTTTGTTTCCCTCCCAAGTTATCCAGGGGCAGGGACAATGATCATCTGGGCACAATCTTTCTATAAGGAAAGGAAAAGGAGAACTAGGTGAATCAAAAGAAAAAGAATCACTGGTGTAATCCAAACACTTATTCAGTTTGTTTTATGTAATATCTGAATCCATTTTCTAAGCAGCAAGTTAATTTACAGCAAATTAAATTTAACCTACCTATTTGTAAGCATCCTCTGATCTGAGCTTATTGTAAACATCGCAGTATGCAAGTGTCGAGGTAAGGCACCTTCACTTAGGGCAAGCTCCTGCATTTTTGTAGCAATTTCTTTGTCACCTTCCTTTGGAAAAAGGGTAAGATGATCCCTAAAGCAGCAATCTAGAACAAGCTATCCTAATTTTATAAAACTAATTTTATACCTCTAGGTAAAATTATACAGTATACAATAAAATTTTAAATGCAACTTTACCCAAAAATAACATAAGTGATATAAATAATTTTAAAAATATTATTTGACTGTGGAATGAGGTTATAAATGTTTACAGGCACATTTATTTTATGAATTATGCTTTGCTTAATTTAATATTAAAATTACGTTCATTCTTGGAGTATTTATCGGCCAATGAAAAGGTAAAGCAACTCAGGGAAATCAGCAATTCCTATCAAAGGCATCTATGAATCGGGCTTGTTTTTATTATTAACAATACATTCACTTTCATGGTGAACACAGTTATTCCTTTTTTTTTTTTTTTTAAAGAATGATGTGATAACTGGGGTAGTTTTTTTATCCTTAGGTTTTACTTTGCTTATATGAACTCATTTTGGCAACAGAGTATGACAGGACAGGACTACTAATCAAAGGTAATCACAGAACTATGAATTAAGTAAGCAGTGTGATATTGAAAACAATCTGTTGAAAAGCAAGAATGCTCACAATGTTAGTGAAAAACAGGATAAGTATATAATACAACTGAATACGTAGTATGTATACAAATATTCACATAGTGTGAATATGTACATTATCATTCTAACAATGCTATATATACAGTACATAGTTTCTATATGTACACATATAATTCTGAATACTACAGTCTAAGAGAAAACTTACCAAAATGATATGAGTAGTTGCCTTAGGATGATAAAAATATAAACAATTTATTTGTTCCTTGAATTTTTTTCTATAAACTTCAGTGTTTCTTCAAAGATCATATATTGCTTTTACAGAGAAAATAGTTTAAGATACTTGCCAAGATTTCAGTGTCAATAAAGAAGGTGTTCCTTACACAGTTACCAGCTCCAGTCACTGGCTATGACACTGACATGTGTAGCTTATATTGAAGCCCAAAGTCCACATTTTGGTTATACCTGGCCCTCAATAAATATTTCTGAATGAATGGCAACATATTGGTGGATCAGGGTCAGAAACACACTTGTGTTGGTCTTATGGTCTTAACTGTCCTTGGCTACTGTCAGCTCTGTGAGAGACACTTACTTCAGAAACAGAACCCATTAGCTAAAGGAAGAAAATCAGCCTTTAGCTGTATATACACACTAAAAATGCAAATAACCTTTGATGTGTAACACCTATATATAATTTTAACACCTATTAGACATACACTAACTGCACATTTTACTTAGCAATATGTTATATTTATGAGTTATAATCACTGAGTTTTTTATAAAAATGGCAAACACTTTTACACTTTAGCCAAACCACTACTATGACACAAAAAAATAAGAATCAAAGCCATTTAGACTGATGTTATTGTAAACATCAGTATGCAAGCTGATATTCGTAGCCATGATTTTGTTTACACAGAAAGCTAAAGGAACTACCTTGGGGAAACAATATCCTGTGTCTGTCCAATAACATGTTCTAGTCTCTAGAGCTCATTTACAAATGCACTTAGCTCATTTACAAATGCACTTAAAAAAACAAATGTACTTTAGCATGAGGAACTAATTTTTGTTACCATTTAATACCACTTTGCTATGAACTAACTCTATTAATAGATACTCACGTAACCTCAGTGCCTAAAGATTTCAGTACCGTCAATACCATCATCCCCCCACCCAAAAAGAGCAAGAGAGGAAGAATGCTAACTTTTAATTCTCTTAAAACAAATAACACACAAATGATGTAGGAACAGAAAGATTTGCCCTAAACCCACTTACCTCAGAACTTTAAACTCTTAGATTAATATTGAGGATTGTTTCTGTAGGTTAAAACTAACTTCTGAATAAAGATTTATAATTGCTTTTCTTACCCAGAAAAACTGCATGTTTCCCGTAACAGACTGAAAAGTAATTCTGTCAGTTTCAATGAAAGCAGCCAATTAATATTCAAGTGCGTTTCAAATTTCGAATCTGTTCTCACCTCTATTATTGCCTTCATAACCAATCCAGCTCCCTTGATAATTGCCATGGAAGGATGCTATTAACATAGGGAGAAAAAAGAATCACAAAATGGAAGAATTTCATTCCAATGTACCTAGCTGTTAGTTTTAAGCAAGATATATAATTTTATTCAAGGTGTAAGTCATAAAATTAGTGAAGGATACAAGTGAAAGTCAGACTACAGTTTGGTTAAAAATTTTAGATATCGTTAAAACATACCTTTAAGGATAATCAAATTATCAACAGGAAACAGCCAGTATTTATTTGAATAATTATACTTATTTGAATGATGAATATCAAACAGTAATGATACAAGCTGACATTTATTATACAATATGAAATAACAAAAATCTAAGTATGCAGAAAAACACCACACGTATATAGTATTTAATGAAATAACAATGTTTTCAGCTGTTTATCAACAGCCCTACTAAAACTCATCCTATTATTTGGTAATTTATAAAGAAAAGGATACTCTGGGCCTATCTCAGAAAAAAAATGAGTTTTTCACTCCTTCTGAGATGGAAAAGATGAGCAACAGGGTCAAAACAGTGGTCAAAAACCATCTATAGATCTCTACATGAAACACCAAGAAATCTGTGGAATTTAAATATCCTTAATAGGATAACATAGGCTGTATTTATTTATCAACATTACTACAGAAGAACACTTCCATTATTTTAAAACCAAACTGAGCCCACACTCTAAGTGGTTCTCTTAGAGGAGCTGTTATCTGATAAAAAAAGTAACAAGCTCTCACCTGAAAGAGTTTGAAGAGGGTTCTTCCATTGGATGCTACCATCTCTAGGAGCATATCGAACTGCTGTCCTTCTGTTGTCTCACTATATGGAGCACAGAGGGCAAAAGTAAGGAAATCCAAAAGTGAACTAATAACTAGGGCACCAGTCCCATGATCCTGAAACAAAGTAACATAATTATCATGACTTAGGACAGAATTTCAAGCGAAACAGCAGTAACATGCTTCTGCTAGTCTAGATGTTAAAAGCATTCCTCCACATGAGGTTTAAAGTTTGATTACTACGTTTTTCTAATGCAATAAATCCACTGCTTACCATATCTCAAAAGGAAAATAAGATCTGGTCAAATTTCAAGAGAATAAACAAGACTCCTCCAACACGTACAAAAAGTTTAGTATGTATAGTATTCATATAAAAAGCAATCTTGACAAAACTTACAAAACTCTGAAAATTTGTGCCATCCAGATGTTACAGATTGCCCATCTCCAAAACTGTCACCAGTGACTGAGAAGATTTAACTTAAATTTTTTAAACAGCTTATTTCATGATATTATTAAAGAGAAAGAAAAAAAGTCTTGAGTATCTTTGAGAAAATCTAAAGTCTTGCAACTTACTCTTCTCAGATGAATGGGTACAGTCCTAAAACAAAATATTTTATTTACTTAGTGAGTAACCAAGCTGACCAAAATGTGTATGACCAACACTGACCAAAGCTGAGAGCTACAATTAAAGAAAGACCTGTCCAGGGCGCCTGGGTAGCTGAATCAGTTAAGCATCCAGTTCTTGATTTGGCTCAGGTCAAGATCTCACAGTTCATGAGTCCAAGCCTCCCGCTTAGGATTCGCCCTCTCTCTCTCTGCCACTCCCGTGCATGCATGCACTTGTGCACATTCTCTCTCAAAATAAATGAACTTAGAAAAAATAAATAAAAAAGAACTGTCCAAACACCTATCAATAATGTATGGTATTTCTCATTAAGACAAATTTAATTAGAACTTACCACATGGGAATTAAATTTCTCCAGTAAGTTTTCCAGAAACTTCTTTGAAGAGAGAAGAGAAGCTTTGTTCAGCTGTTCTTGTCTTAAGTCATAGTCATCATGCATGGGCTATTGATTAACAACAGTGATAATTCATGAGCAACCCCACATGCTGGCATCACACAAAAATCATTTATAGAGAGTATTCATTAAATACTAAAACAATTAAAAACCACAGCCTTTAAGATTGAAGGCAGAAAGGAAACTCGTGATAAGACAAGCAAGCAAGTGATGATTTCCCCCAGGGCCTGAAGAGGCTTCACAGATAATGAACCTGAGTATCCGCAGGGAGTACTGCACCAGGCACTCTCTCAAAAGTCTAGGTCTCCTCCTTAAAAGGCAGATGGCACCCATTTCTTCTCTCCCAATTTTATAATTTAAATTTAAAATGATAAAACTTAGCATTTATTTACTTATACTTTTAAACAGCATTTAAAAGCAGGTACTAAATGAGCAGCAGTACTTCTCTGTCCCTTTGACTAATGGAATAAAGGAGAATGGAAAACGGATTCTAGCATGAGGATTAGGAGTAAAGATCCAACCCTAACTTTGCTACTGACTACAGCTGACTGAAGGCAAGGTTAATTGCTCTAACTCTGAGTTTCCCTTTCCTCACCAAGTGGCATTAATAGAACTCAGCTCACAGGACCATCATGAAGCTTAAATGAGCTAATTCATGTAAAAAAAAAAAAAATTATACAGCCCAAACCTAATGTGCTTATTTCACATTACAGTAGTTTATGTTCTAGTTATCCCACTAATTCTTTTAATGGAGTAAAGATAGAAAATTCACTTTGGGGAATAAATATAAGACTTTATATAAATGATTACTTAAGTTTATTCTGTATCAGTGAGCTTGCCTACAGCACTTTATATGAGATATAAAGTCCCACTGCTATAGACAACATTAAAGTTAATCAAGAACTTCAAAAGTTATGCTGAACAACTCATTGCTTCTCCTCCCATACAAACTGCCACCAAGTTAGACCTTTATCTTCAGCCGTCAAATGTGCCTTCTTTAGCCCCATCCTACTTCATCGTATTTCTTACATATTTAGTCTACCTGCCTCTAACTTTACCTCTTATAAATAGTCTACACATACCATCAATGGGCTTTCAGAGGTTCAAATCTAGTATTATGCTCCTCTGCTGAAAAATCTTTCAGGTTGCTCCTTACTAAAGGATACAAATCTAGCTTCTTTGTCTGATACAAAGGTTCCTGATAATTTTCTCTACATACATCTCTAACTTTAACTCCTAATCCCACACACATACATGCTTCATGACCATTTCAATTATGTGCTGTGTCTCGAACATGCCTTTGTATATGCTATAGCATTTCCCAGGAAAGGCACCTCACAGAGGGAAAATACTTGTCTATCCTTTAAGACTGAGATCAAGTGTAACATCTTCCAGAAAAACTGTTCTAGAATCTTTTCCTCCCCACAAAACCAAAACTGAGTGCTGCTTTTTAGGGATCAGGTGACCTCTATCTACTACTTTAGACTATACACATATGCCTACTTTACTAGACTGTTAGCCGTTTCAAGGAAGGAAGGAACTTTGTATTTCTAGTAGACAGCACAGTGTCTGGTTTATAGGATGTGCTTAAAAAAACACATTTATTTAAATAAGTGACTATGAGGACAATTTAGGAAATAAGGAAACAGTAAAATTAATTGGTACAATGAAAATCTAGGTTTGTGTAAATTTAAATCATCAATCAACTTAAGAAAAACCAGTCTCCTTTTAAAAACCACTACTTACACACATGAGGGCACAGAGCATATCAACAGCTGCATGGATTACTCCATTGTTGCTCCTCTTGAGTGCTTTTACTACCTTTACTCCTAGACGTTCCCGAAACCTTGTTGAACAAAAAAAAAGGCACTTAATAACAATATTAGAGCATTATTTTATTGCTTAATGTAACATAAGTTTTTTTTTTAAGTTTATACTGCATTCGGCAAGTACATATTTTATCTTGAGAAAGAGAGATAGAGAGCCTAAGTGGGGACAGAGCAGAGAGAGGGAAAGGGGGGTGAGAGGGAATGGAGGAGGAGGGGGAGAGAGAGAGAGAGAGAATGAATGAATCCCAAATAGGCCCTATGCTGCTGGCACAGAGCCCAGTGCAGGGATTAATCCTACCAACCATGAGATCATGACCTGAGCCAAGCTCAACAGTCAGATGTTCAACCACTAAGTCACCCAGGTGCCCCAGCCAAGTATGTATTTTATTTATTTTTTAAGTATATTTATTTACTTTGAGAAACAATGTCTGCGGGTAAGGGGCAAACAGAGAGGGAGAGGGAGAGTTATTTGTATTCTGTAAAAAAAAGTTCAAAGACAACTTACTTTGGAAGCTGAGTGAAGGCCAGAAAACCAGCTTTGGAAGCCACAAGCCTCCTCACAGCCTGAAATTGACTCTCAAGTTCTGCATTTGAAGCAACAACATCTCCCTCTTGGGACAATAATGCTGTTATGGCATTATTGATCAATTTTTCTTTGTTTTCTGAGAAGAGGCCCTAGGTAAAGGAAGAATGGTTCAAAAAAGTTTCCACACCAAAAGTTAACGACAATGAACAAATTATAATACAATTCATCTTACATCCTGCGTTACTGCGTGCAGAACTCCACTATATGAAATATTAGCGTTGAACCTGAATACAGCATCCGCAAAGTTGCCATCTGTAAGATGAAAAGGTTCAAAAAGATTCAGAAGTTTGCATTTGTAGTTTTTAAATTATTAAGTAGATAGACGGAAATGTAATTACACTTAAATCAATACTTACTTGGAGGTGTGGCCAAAAATCTGAGATGAAGGCTCTCCACTTCCTCATCTACAGGCATGCTGAGTAACCCCCATCGCTGACCTTTATGAGTTGTTGTCATTTTTACACAAACATCTCTGTTGCCAGAGGCTCTTACTCCATCCAACAAACTTGCTAATAAGGAATCTCTAAGCAAGGTAAAAAAATAAAGATTTTAGGATTGATAATTAAGGGCAATTTTGACTCAGAATACAGCATAGGCCCTTTAACAGATAACCTGCTCAGGGAGGGCACTCCAAGTCCAAGGAGAAGCACAAAAGAAAGAGCCTGGAGTTCCAATACTAGCTCTGCACTTTGCAATCAAATACCTTGTACAAGCACTGTAAATATAACATTTTTGTTTTAAGATTTTTAACAACAGTTTCACCAAGATACAACCTACAAATAAAAAATTCATCCAATTAAAATGTACAGCTTAGGAATTAGTAAAGGGGTACCTGGGTGGCTCAGTCATTAAGCATCTGACTTTGGCTCAGGTCATGATCTCACAGTTCGTGAGTTTAAACCCCGAATCAGGTGAGCATGAGCCCTGGATCAAGAGAGTTCGAGCCCTGTTCTAGGTAAGTAAAGCCCCACTTAGGGTAAAACAGGAGCCCTGCTTTGGGTGAAACACAAGCCCCGCTTCTCTTTCTCTCTGTCCTTTGTGGGAATTATCTCTCTCTGCCCCNAACACACACACACACACACACACCAAAAAGAAAGGCACTTTTTGGGATGGGCACTGGGTATCATATGTAAGAGATGAATTACCAAGTTCTACTCCTGAAACCAAGACTACACTGTATGTTTATTCACTTGAACTTAAATAAGTAAATAATAAAAACATTTTTCTGAATGAATGAATAAAATCTTGGTAAATTTATACAAATGTGCACCTATCCATTGTAGCATACTTCCATCACCCCCCAAAAACTTCCTTGTATCCATTTGCAAAAGGCTCCCCAGCCTCCAGACAACCACTTATTTTCTATCTATTTAGTTTTGCTTTTTCAAATAACTTCATCAAGAGAATGAAAAAGAAAGCCACAGGCTGGGAAAAAATATTTATAAAAGCCCTATCTGATAAAGGTCCATTATCCAAAATGATCCAAAGTCCTCTTAAAGTCAACAAAAAGACAAACAACTCAATTAAAATATGATCCAAAGTCCTAATAGACCGACACCTCACCAAAAATGATACAGATGGCAAATAAACATACGAGAAGGTACTCAACATATAGGTCATCAGGGAAATGCACACTGAAACAAGATGACACCACACACTTACTAAAATGGCCAAAACTGAATACCAACAATACCAAATGCTGGTATGGAGCAACAGGAAGACTCTTTCACTGCTAGCTGGAATATAAAATTCACAGCCACTTCTGAAAGACAGTTTGGCAGTTTCTTACAAAACTCAACATCCTCTTACCATATGATCCAGTGATCACACTCCTTAGTACTTACACAAAAGATGAAAACTTACATCCACACAAAACAAGCACTCAGATTTTTATAGCAGCTTTAATGGAAGAAACCAAGAGGTCCTTCAGTAAGCAAATGTATAAATAAACCATGGTATGTCCAGACAATGGATTATTAAGTGTTAAAAGAAATGAGCTATCCAGGAATGAAAAGACATGGAGAAAATGAAAGAAGCCAATGTGAAAAACCTACATACTGTACAATTCTAACTATGACACTATAGAAAAAGCGAAACTTTGGAAGACAGTAAAAAGATGAGGGGGAGGGAGAGATGAAATTAGTGAGGCATTAGGATTGGGATTTCCTAATCCAAAGTATTTTACTGCTAGAGAGGATCTGTGGAGATTTTTAGGGCAGTGAAAAGTCTGCATGGTACTATAATAGTAGACAAATATCATTATATATTTGTTCCAACCTGTAGGTTCATCAATTTTAACACATGTATCACTCTGGTAGGGGATGCTGGTAAAGGGGAAGGCTCTGCTACTTAGAAGGCAGGAGACAGATTGTAGGAGGTACATGAGAAATCTCTAGAACTTTGGCTCATTTTTACTATAAACCTCAAAATGCTCTAAAAAATAGTCTATTAAAAATTCATATAAACAGAATAGTATGTAGCTTTTTGTGTCTTATTTTATAGATCACATATTTTTAAGGTTCAGTCCTTTTTATTGATAGTATTCCACTATATGAATACTCAACATGTTTGCCTACTTATTCACCAGGTGATACATTTATCATTGGTTTCTATTCTTAGCTATTAGAAGTAATGTTATTGTAAACATTCACATACAAGTTTTATGTGGGCATATGTTTTCATTTCTCTTGAGGTAGACACCCAGGAGTAGAACTGTTTGGTGATATGACAACTTTATGTTTAAGAAATTGCTCAACTATTTTTCAAAAGTTTATGACTACATTCTCCCACCAGCAATGTATGAGAATTCACATGCTTGCCAACAATTGGCACTAACAGCCTTTTTGATATTATCCATTTTAGTGCACATGTAGGTTTTACTTTTCCTCAATAAATCATGATCCTTTCATGTGTTTATTTACCATTCATGTATTTTATCTGGTGAGGTGTCTATTTGAATACTTTGCCTATTTATTGGGGGGGGGGGTTAGTATGGAGTTAAAAGAGTTCTTTATATATTCTAGGAGCAAATCTTTTATTACCTATGTTTTCCAAATATTTTCTCCCTGTCTGTGGCTTGTCTTGTCCTTTTCTTAATGGGGTCAAAGTTTTAAATTTTGAAAAAGTCTAATTACTCAGACTTTTATGAATTATGTATTTGGTACTGTATCTAAGAAACCTTTTCCTCAGGCACCTGGGTGGTTGAGTTGGTTAAGCGTCTGACTTGGTTTCAGCTCAAATCATGATCTCACAATTTGGGGGATGGAGCTCTGTGTCGGGCTCTGTGCTGACAGTGTGGAGCCTGCTTGGGATTTTCTCTCTCTTCTCTCTATGCCCCTTCCCATTTGCATGCACTTACACTTACACCCTTTTGCTCTCAAAATAAAGAGAAGAACGAATGAACAAATGAAAGATTTTCCTAATCCAAAGTCACAAAGAAATTGCTTTACTTTTTGCATATAAACTTTATTGGGATCAGGATCAAACAATGTACTGTACATAAAGCACATGACAAACTGTAAATGCTGAGATCCCTCCCCTGATTAGAACATGTGCACTTTCCCCCTGCCCCCCCGAAGTTCTCTTCCTTGAATTCAAGACAGGAAAAAATACCACCTTTTTGCTTCAAATGTCATTTTTGTTGAACTTAGATCAAAAGCTTTCCAAGGTTAAAAAAAAAAAAAAAAAAGTTACTGGTCATACTACAGGAAGTGACAGGACTTCAATAAGGCTGCATTGTGAACAGTGGCAAAATGTACCGAAACCGTTTCAACTACGCTTTAAAAAGAGACTCAGTCTCCATCTTTTTAAACAGCATAAAAGAACTGCCTGGAATATAAAAGCCGTGAATCCCATGACAATGACTTAGTATATGAAGTGAGTGTGAGTCATTCACAGTACAGATAGCATTCAAGTTCTTCACCTTACAGAAGGAGTTGATGAGCTATAGCATCTCACAGGTTTTCACAGCAACAGCCAAGTCACAGTAATATAATCAGGCTTATCACACTGGAAAATTAGTAAGTAGCCTAATGATGCTAACTTATAAAAACCTAAGGTAAGAGCAAATTTAAAGTAACTTGCTGCTATTATTCAAACAATTTAACAAGAAAAAGTGAAAGGTGATAATTTAAAATAGTTTATTTAAAAGCATAAGTTACAGAAATACACTTTATTTTCATCATTTCATTTAAAATCAAAACACCATTTTTATTCTTTTTAGAAATTTGAAAACTGTATTGTCATTATTTATTATTATTATTGTTTTTAATATTTATTCATTTTTGAGAAATGGAGACAGAGCACGAGCAGGGGAGAGGTAGAGAGAGAGGGAGACACAGAATTTGAAGCAGGCTCCAGGCTCGGAGCTGTCAGCACAGAGCCCAACATGGGGCTCTAATCCATGGACCGCGAGACCATTACCTGAGCTGCAGTCAGACACTCAACCAACTGAGCCAGTCAGGTGCCCCTACTATTATTTTTTAATGTTTATTTTAATTTTTGAGAGACAGAGTGTGAGTGGGGGAAGGACAGACAGAAGAGAGAGACAGAGACAGAGACACAGAATCTCAAGTAGGCTCCAAGCTTGATGCACAGAGCCCGACACAGGGCTCAACCTCTCAAGCCGTGAGATCATGACCCGAGCCTAAGTTGATGCTTAACTGATTGAGCCACACAGGTACCCCAGTGAATTGTTATTTTAAATATGCAACAAAATGATGCTGCCTTTCCGAAGTTATACGAGTTTAAAGATCTAGATCATAACTCTTTGTTTTTCCTTTTTGATGGAACATTCTGCCTTGCACATACTAGGATCTCCAAAGCTGGATAAATTAAAGAAAATACCTCTCTGTTGAAGAATATTTCCGTATTTGCCCTTTTATAAACTCAATTGAAAAAAGCTGTGGATTTTCTGAGTCACAAACCAATGCAAATACCTAGTGAAAACAAAAAAACAAGTTCAACAAATGGTAGTTTTATGATATTTCCTTAGAAGAACTACAGACAATCCCTTTTAGCTTACAAAAGCCCATATTTAAAAAACTGTTTACAGGATCAGAATTTAAAAGCTGCTTAAAAGTCTCACTCAGACTGTCATACATTACTGAATACAAAGTTCTATTTGTTGTATACTTGGAAACCAAATTTTGTAAGTCACTGTTCTAAGTACAATAAATAATGTGAAATATTAAATAGGTTCTCCTTATTTTCCATTCGTTAGACATGAAAAAATACTAAAATAAAATATCATCCTAATTTATCAACAGGAAGAAATCTCACTTAAGCTCACTTAAATCTCAAACTTACTTCTCCTAAAGGCTTCAGAGTTGCAATATTATATGTCGCTGGATCACGTTCTACTAAACATGTTTCTGTAAGTGCTAGAACTCGTTTCACAGGCTCCTTCAAACAAAATTGAAACATTAAAAAGTTATTAAAGAAAAAGGTCAAAATCAGATGAACAAACTATTTTTTTTTAACATAGAGTCTTACCGAATGCCTAGGTGATATTTTTTGGACTATAAACTCTGCTAACGATGTGATGGATTCATCAGTACTGTATTTTCCAAAGCGAAGATTCAAATATTGTTCAAATTCTAAAGGTTCTTTTCTGATGCGCAATGAAATACCTATGTAGTTGCCAGCATGATCTATTGCACTTTTGATAATTTCTTCTCTTTGCTCTGAAGCAAATAAATGCTGTACAAATTTTGAAATGTGAAAAGTCAGGGTTAAAACAACTATAATGCGACCATTTTGAATCAATTCACAGGAAGGGCAGCAATTCTCAAGAAAAAACAACGGTAGTGTATCTTATCAAAGGGAAGTAAGCTGTGTGTTCTGTTTGAACCACTAAGTTAAAATCACAGTCTGGGATACAGAGTCTTGCAAATAACTAACTAAATGGAAATTATTTCATAACTTTCAGGGTCTTGTTCCCATCATCATGTGGCAAACAGAATGCTGGGGCTTCCAAAAGGGGTCCCAGAGACTCCAGCCAAGTCCAGTGGGGGTAGTGGGTACTACGTGGGTAGGATTCCCAGTTTCGACTAAAGTAGCTCTGGTTTAACGTTTTTATATAGTGGGCTTTCTCGAAGATTACTTTGAGGAATGTTTACAGGTTTACAAGTCACTGGCTGAGGGATATTACAAATCAACCTCCAAGAGCACATTTACAAAGGATTAAGGTATTGCTATCTGCATTTGATGCCTAGAAACCAGAAATGCTAAATGTGCTGCCAAGGACAGGAGAGGAGAGTGCCATGCAATTAAGAATTGTCCTGTCCATATGCCAATACCTCCCCCCTGCTGATTAACACTGGTTGAGATCACATTTTAAAACCTGATTTTAGGGGTGACTGGCTGGCTCAGTCGGCTGAGTGGGCAACTCTTGATCTCGGGGTTGTGAGTTCAGGTCCCACACTGCGGTTCAGGTCCCAGCTGCTTATAATAGTTACTATTTATGCAGAAGGTACCAGATAAGGGTTTGCTGAATAAATCTATCATGGTATCATATTTATAGTAAATTAAGTCATTTTAGCTACCATCTTTTAAAAGGTACAGTATGCTTAGAAAACGGATGATTAAAACTAAAACTACCTGATGCCATGAAAGCAATAAAAACTGCTGGTTAACTGAGGAAGTATCAAACCATTCTATCCTTAATGTTTACTTTACACGCTATAAGGCTGGGTTTAATTACTATGATATAGTTGTCCCGTTAAGGTCTGCAAGGCTACACTCCTGTAATTAGGTATGGTTTCCACAAGGGGTTAATCATTACAAATTTCCACTGTCCATGGAAGAGATAAGCCTTTGGATGGGGCACATCAACAACAGGCTTTAGGCGGCTCTAGGGTGGCAAAGGAACCTAATTTTATCTTTGGGCCTAGATCTTTTGGGTCTAGACTCAGAGGTAACAAAATGTCTAGATATGTGTTCCTAGATGAGGGACACTAGAATTGTACCCATCACCCAGGCAAAAGTGAAATCCAAGATGGGAAAAAGGCTTCTAACACTGAAGAGCTGACATATTTTGTACATCACATAGCTCAGCACCCCTCCCCAATCATCATTCCTTTCTGCTACACTGTAGCCTCTTGGGTTATCAAAAAGTTCCAGGCTTGCCCTGGCTCTGCTACCCAGAGAAGGATCTATAGAACACTAAATCATAAAGCAGTTGTTCCCAGGCCACTAAGAGATCTATAGAAATTAAAATTCTCACGAGTAAGGAAACTTGTGAGGTCAACTGAGCCTTTCCTTGTGGAGACTCTAGTGCTCATCTTTGAGATATGAGATTTAATTAAGGAAGGCAAAATGCTTATTAAAAAAAAAAAAGATGGTCTTCATCTAGAACTCAGTCTATTGCCAATTAACAAATAGGGTCTGAGCATCTTAAGTGGCCTCCACTGTACCTCACAATTCACATAGAATTTAGAAATTTAAGACAAAAACATGCAATGAACTCCAAATTTGAAGTTTCAATGAATACTCAGACTTCAGATTACAAACAGCTGGGGAAAGGAGGAAAGACTATAAAAACAAAAGATCTTAAATTACTTTTTCAAAGAAAGCTTTGAATCTTTCCGTTAAGACACTGATATAATGAAATTAACAACTGTAACTACCATTTACTGAATACTAAGCCACATATTATGCTAAGCATTTTACATAAATTATCTTACAGAATCCTAATAACAAAAACCTATGACACACATATTACTCTTGTCACTTTAGAGCGCTCCAAGTTGGGATTCAAGCTCAGGTCTCTTTGATAACAAAGCCTGTACTCTTAATATTATACTTTTTTCCAAAAGACATGTGAAATTTGAAAAGGAAGTGTAAAAAAACCCAGCTTTCCTTCGTATGGTTATGCCTCTTTTTACATGGCTTTTTAAAAATACTACTTACCAATCTACTAAATCCTCCATAAAGTATACAAAATCCTCCTTGATAATCGGAGAGGTCTACAAAGCCTTCAATGTTTCTATAGTCATAGGAACAGAGGACTCTGTTGGTTGCAGGGTTAATTTGGTCAAAGCCTCCAGGAGTGACTTCTAAAACAACAGGTTTTCTCGTATCGCTCCAGTGGTGCTTATAGCAGTTATACCTCTAGAGAGAGAATCAGCATTACTTTTAGGTTCATTTTTAAGCTTACCATAAAATAAAATCACATAGAATTATATGTCACTGCCAAAACCACCAGAAATCTAAACAATATTATAAATACTTAGAGCTACTATCCAAATTGGTTTTGTTTTTTGAGAGTGAGAGTGAGTGTGTGAGCAGGGGTGAGGCAGAGGGAGAAAAGAGAGAAAGAGAGAGAGAGAGAGAGAGAGAGAGAGAGAATGAATCTTAAGCAGGCTCCACACCCAGCACAGAGCCCTCATTAGGGCTCGAACCATGAACCGTGAGATCATGACCTGAGCTGGAAAGAAGAGTCGGACACTTAACTGACTCAGCCACCCAGACATCTCCACTAGCCAAATTGTTAAACGTATTAATTTTAACTATTTGGAGGCTTGTATTTAAGTAAGAATGTTCACTCAAAATGAAGAAACTATGTCCTTTTTTAAATTAACTAAAGTTCAGGTTATAATATTTTGTGAAATAATTTTAAGTCAGTCTTATGCAAATCTATTTAAAAAAAGGAAATCCTAAAAAATACTCAGAAATTTTTACTGGGGAAAAAAAAGACTTCAACTTTCGTTGATACATGTTTTTTTAATTCAACTTACATATGGAAAAGAGCTAAATTACATTTTGGAATAGTTACAGTATTCAATTTAAACAACAGGAGCTGGTTCAGTATACTAATCCAAATTTTCTTCCTACACACACAAATACGCTGAAGCCTCAGTTTATCCTTACATTTTTCTAATCACACCAAAGGTGTAAATTTGATTACATTAGTAAGTAAAATTCTACCTAGATGACATCCTTTGTAAATTAAAGTATCTACTATCAGAATGGGAGAGGGGCGACTGGGTGGCTCAGTCAGTTAAGTGTCCAACTCCTGATTTTAACTCAGATCATGATCTCATGGTTTGTGAGATCAAGCCCTGAAATGGGCTCTGCATGGACAGCATGGAGCCTGCTTGGGATTCTCTCACTCCCCCTCTCTCTCTCTCTGCCTTTCCCCTGTGAGCATACACATGTTCTCTCTCTCTCTCTCAAAATAAACATTTTTTAAAAACATTTTAAAAATAAGTGATTAGAATTGTTAACATCCATTTACCACCCAGCTTTATTCTTAAAAAGAAAAAAAAGCATTAGGCAAGGTTGCTAACCAAAATATGATCCAAGAGAAAATAATTCAAATAAAGACAAAATGAGGCAAGAGAAAATAAAAATAACCAAGTATCAGATGTGAAATGACTATCCCCTGAACCACCCACTTTTCCACCCAACAATACAAAGAGGAGCACTAGTCAGTTACATGACTCTGAAGGCAAAAGTAAATTGGATGCTCAAAAGTTACAACTATTTCTGGGGTGCCTGGGTGGTTCAGTCAGTTAAGCACCAGACTTCAGCTCAGGATCTCACAGTTGTGGATTCGAGTCCCGCATCAGCCTCTGTGCTGACAGTCAGAGCCTGGAGCCTGCTTCTGATTCTATGTCTCCCTCTCTCTCTGACCTTCCGCCACTTGCTCACTCTCACGTGCTCTCTAATAAATAAACATTAAAAGAAACTAAAAAAAAAAAAAAAAAGAGTACAACTATTTCTAATACTGAAATGAGAGAAACTGTCTTTCAAGTGTTTAGAAAAGCGAGTAAGGCATTAATAAACACCTCTTTCAAAACCCCAACCCTGAACCCAGCAATGAGCCTCAGTTTGGCTCAGGAACACAGGACATCAAGTCCCCTCAGCACTACTACTGATCCATGACATAATGCACATTACCGTTCCATAAAAGGAATTCTGCAGAACAACAAAGGGCCTGCATTAACCCAAGAATATATTTAGAACCTTGATTCTAAAGTAAAGGTTGGAGCAGTGCCAATCCTCTCCAGAAGAAGGAAAGCCACGAAAATGGTGGTGCTTTCCCAAACTATACGTGTTCATGTACCCCAACCCACTCTGCAGGACAGCCTCTATTCCTCCCAGCTGATAATCAATGGCCATAACGAGCTGTGCTGATGGAAACACATCATTATCCCTCAGGATTACAGAGGCTAAGAGAGGCTTAGAGACCTAATGTAGAGTATATCTCAAATCGATGGCCTGAGCGTCAAATTCAATTTATGCAAGAGTGTGCGGCAACAGAGCAATGAGGGAGGGGAAGGTGCCATTTATTCCTGATATAAAATTAACTTCACTATCTTTAGTGACATTGTTTTGAAACATATTAAGGTGCTGAAATTAACTGATATAAGGGGAAGCTTATAAACAAAATCTAAAGTATGCTTTTGGAAGCCATGGTTTTCCAAACAGATGAGGAATACGGAAAACTCAAATGCCAAAATGAAAGAAATTGTAATTTATAGAAATCTGACTGGGGCTCATAAGGAACAAGAAACAAGAAGCTTGCCAACTGCCATTAATCTATTTTAAATGAGTCCTGAGCCAGTCAGTTGCTTGATTTGAGATCAGGGAGGCTTCTGGAATGCTAAAACTAGCAGCACATCCATAGAAAGGATGAGGGCTTAAAAGACAGGGAGATGGTGCTGCCAGCTTCTCAGAATTCAATTCCTGCCTTTTACTGGAAGAGACAGAATTCTGAAGTGCTATCAGTTTAGGCATTTTTCTGCCCATATCCTCGTTATAAAAGCAATACCTTCTCATGGAAAGAAATTCAGTATTTCAAGAGAGTGGAAAAAAAAAAAAGCATAGACTCCCATTTCCACTCCTCAGAAATCTCTGATTTAGTTTAAATGCTGTTGTAACGTGATTACAGATCACCTGAGAAAGTTAGGAAGATTCTGATAAGTAACCATGACTTCCTCCAAGATGTCAGTGTACCATGCAAAGCCTTACTAGCAGCCAGGTACAGTGCAGAAACATATAATAAGGCAGTTTGGATACACCCTAAAGTTCTTAAAACCTTAATACCTCTGAAATAGAAAAACCCTACACCAAATAAGTACTGCATGTTCCAAGGGATATTACCCACAGTGTGATACTTAGGATTGCTCTTGAGAATATTGAATAAAAAGTACCTGAGTGGGTAAAGCATTGTTTTTATTGCTCCACAGTTCTGCCTGAAGATGTTTTTCCTTATCATAAGCATTAACAGTCATAAGTATAATTCCTCTTATTTGGGTTTCCTACTAAACTACATTCATCTATCACACAGTGCCAGAAACATTTAATGATGATTCCTTTCTTCCCTTCAGCTTTGCCATAAAAGGAACACACAGATCACAGATTTCTACATAATAATTTCTACATAATTAACGGGCAACATTAGATAAAATAAAAATAGATATTAATAAATGTTAAATACTTGCCCTTCCTGTGATTTTTCCTTCTGAAAAATCAGTTCTAAATCTCTGAAAGAGAAAACATAATCATAGTTTATGACAACCGACTGGTAAGGAAGATTCACAGTTCAGTCCTTTCTATCCAAAACACGTAAAATACCAACTTGATAACCTTAATACTAAAAAATATTATTGAAGATACAACTTAAGGCTGTTCAATAAAAGATATGGAACTTCACTGAAAAACAAGATAGATACAACACATGACTATTTTGCTCTATATATGCGCTTAAAAAGACTAAACACTCTCAAAATATAGGATTTTCCAGGCTTTCTATCAGAGACAGTGGAAGTTTCACCGAATCAAGTTAACAGTCAATAAGAAAAAATAAGCACTGCAGTCAGAGACTCAAAACATTAGTATCTGTACTATAATGTAACTGTTTCTTTTAAAAAAAAAAACAACCCAGAAATTTAGCTTATTAACATGGAACTATTCTTACCAATGCTTCTGTAAGAAGTTCTGTTCTGTGCTCTGTAGAAAATTTTAAAGTTTCTGACTTTTTCCCACTGCCTTTACGAAATGTGAGGTTGAATTCTGTTCCTTGTCCTTTTCCAACGGGACTGATGCTGCAAATGTCTCCATAAGGCCACTAACAAAAAGAAACTCTTTCAAATGATGCTATAATATGGTGAAATACAACACTGTCATTACTGCTTTAATTTCACAATAACTGATTAAATAACAAAATAACACAGAGGTCTAGAAGATGTCATGTCTTATAGTAATTCTATAACACAAATTCTTTTTAAGGTTTTCATTTATCAGGGACAACAATTAGAAAATCCAATCTGTATTCCAACTTTAATGATTACTGACATTAATCCAAAGCAATTAAAATACATAAAAGTGAAAAGAGGTGAGGAATATAAAATTTTATGATTACCTGCAGATGTGCTAATACAAACAAAAAGGAACATGTAAAACGTGTCTGATTTAGAAATAAAATAAACTGGAATATAAATATGTTTACTTATCCACATTCAAGCTAGTCTTGCCTTATAAACAGTAATCCTACTTCCATGACAAGGATTTTCCATGTACTGCACTGCAACTTAATTTACGTATACCTTTATTATAATATTAATACCACTTTTAGGACTATAATGAACTAATGTACCAATTTCACATAAAAGAAATGGCAATCAAAAGTAACATCAGAAAGTTATACTCCTTAGAGCCTAGGAATGAATAAATGCTCACCACCCGCTTTTATTTATTTATTTTTGGAACTGAGCACCAAGAATTATATAAGCATATCGATCTCCTTCAAAGTTGACTTTTCTAACCTAAAGTATGGATTTCAAGCCAGGGAAATCATGGGTCACATCCTGGCTTTTAAAATTCAAATGGAGTTCAAAACATGTCTAACAGCTTCTAACATGATTACCTGATTTGTTACTTCTAAGGTATTAGGATTATATGTAGTAATCGCATGGGTTCCAACTGAAAAGACACGCTTATACCTACAAAGAAAGACAATTACTTAAATTTAGTCTAAAATAAAAGAAACATTTTATAATAAAATATGATATTAATACAAAAGGAGTATTTCAATAAAGAGAAATGTATCGATTGATTAATGCTAACTAAATATAGCTTAGTTTTATATTCCCACATTTTTGATGTTCTAAAGTGTTACCGGGGAGAGCAGGTGCCATCCGGATACTGCCTACGGGCTGTGCTCTGCTCTCAGTGCATAAATTCATAGACAGACATGAATGGACAGCAAATGAAAATGGTACTGGAACAATGGAATCAGCAATTTTGTATAGGAAGCTTAGGGAGATGTTGTTTACTGTAGTCTGCCTCAAGTTGGGACAAAATTTAACAAACAAGAGGAGTATGGTTCCTGGAATGTGTGAAAGCTGCTAGTGAGCTCTATTCTCGTCTATCAGGAGAAGTAACTGAAATTAATGAAGCTCTTGAAGAAAATCCAGAACTTGTCAACAAATTTTATAACTCAGTAATCCTCAGAACTGAATGAATTAATGAGTGAAGGAGTATATAAGAAAAACATAAAATCTACTGAGGAATGAAAATGGAACCCCTAAATAAATTAGTATAAAACAAAATGACAAAAAAATAAATCAAGTGTTACTGGTATTAAAAACCCACTCACCAGGGCACCTAAGTAGCTCAGCTGGTTGAGTGACTTTGGCTCAGATCATGATCTCGCAGTTTGTGAGTTCGAATCACACATGGGGCTCTGTGCTGACAGCTCAGAGACTAGAGCCTGCTTTAGATTCTGTGTCTCCCTCTCTCTCTGCCCCTCCTCCGCTTGCATCCATCTCTCTCTCTCTCAAAAATAATTAAAAAAAACCACCTACCACTCACTTTACTGTGAACTGTAAGATCTTTAAGTAGAGACGTATGACCTATGCAAGCAAGCTTTTGTTGACTTAGTATACCTGAAGTTAAAAAGATACCACCCAAGGATGCCAATATTCTAAATGGGAAATTTTATTAAAAACAACAACAACAACCACACTGCACAGGACTAACTTTCAAAATACCGTTTCAACGAAACGATGGTGCAAACGAAGGAAAAGCTATGGCTTGTAACTGGTCAGTCACAACAATATTCTGGAATCTTAATTTCTATTTAAGCAACTACCTATTATAGTTAAGTGTTGCAATTTTATAGAAGTAAGGGAGCCTATACCACAGACAGGCAAGTTTCATTCGTCACTTTACTTCCTTCACTTAAAGTATCATATCTAAGGAGAAAAATCATTTGGATATCAATAATCCTTTAGGATAGAAATTCATAATGATAAAAAAACTAAAATAGAAAAAAATTACTGAAAAATAAAGAATTAGTTCTTTAAAACTAAAATAAGTACAGGGCCTCCTGAGTGGCTCAGTTAAGTGTCCAACTTTGGCTCAGGTCATTGTCTCATGGTTTGTGGGTTTGAGCCCCATGTCGAGCTCTGTGCTGACAAGCCTGGAGACTGCTTCAAATTCTGTGTCTCCCTCTCTCTCTCTCTTCCCCTTTCCCTCTTGTGCTCTGTCTCTCTCACTCTCTCTCTCAAAAATAAAAATATGGGGGCCCTGGGTGGCTCAGTCGGTTAAGCAACCGACTTCGGCTCAGGTCATGATCTCAGGGTTCGTGGGTTCAAGCCCCATGTCAGGCTCTGTGCTGACAGCTCAGAGCCTGGAGCCTGCTTTGGATTCTGTGTCTCCCCCTCTCTCTGACCCTCCCCTGCTTATAGTGTGTCTGTGTGTGTCTGTGTGTGTGTGTGTGTGTGTGTGTGTGTGTGTGTGTGTGTGTGTATGTCTCAGAAATAAATAAAACATTAAAAAAGTTCTTTAAATAAATAAAAATAAAAAATATGAAACACAGAATTAAGAATATAAGAATTCATAATCATATAGATGATATAATGTGTGTACTCTATGCAGATAAACTTGAAAATTATGAATAAACCAACACCTATACAGAATTTAAGAAAGCTGTAAAGAATTACAACCTACAAAAGAACCATGGCTCCAAGAAGGAGATGAATGCTTTAAAGGAACAGATAAATACCATGCTTCTTAAACTGTTCCAGGAAACAGACTAAGGACAGTTTCCCAATTCTTTTAGGGATACTAAAATCTGGTAAGACAACACAAAAAAGAAAAAAGATATGCCAATCTATTTTTAAAATAAGTTTTAGCAATAGGTGTGCCTGGGTAGCTCAGTTGGTTGAAGCATTCGATTTCAGCTCAGGTTATGACTGATCTGACAGTTTGTGAGTTCAAGCCTCTCACACTGGGGATCTCTGCTGTCAGCATAGAGCCTGCTTCAGATCCTTTGTCTCCCTCCTCTCTGCTCCTCCCTCCCCAGCTCGTATACATGATCTCAGAAATAAACATTAAAAAAAACAAAAGCGGGGCGCCTGGGTGGCTTAGTCGGTTAAGCGTCCGACTTTCGCTTAGGTCATGATCTCGCGGTTCGTGGGTTCGAGCCCCGCATCGGGCTCTGTACTGACTGCCAGCTCAGAGCCTGGAGCCTGTTTCAGTCTGTGACTCCCTCTCTCTCTGACCCTCCCCTGCTCACGCTGTCTCTCTCACTCTCCTAGAAATAAATTTAAAAAAATATTTTAAAAAAACCCAAAAAACAAAAGCAAGTATTAGAAATAAGAATCAAGTAGCATATGATCAAAGAAGATTCATTTTAGAAAAACAGATTTCAATATAAGAAAAATTTATCAATATAAATTCGTCATATTTACATAAGTATCTGTTAGTATTTTAGTTAAGAAATTTTTAAATTAGCAAAAACAGATGTTAAATACAATCAAATCCTTTTTTGATACCTATGGAGATCATGTTTTTCTGCTTTAAGTTATTAATACATTAAAAAGACATACATACCTTAAACAACAGCCATTATCAGACTGAACAGTAACACACTAGAAGAATTTTCACGGAGATCAAAAGAGGCCTTTCACAATTTTTTTACTGTCCGTTTTTTTCCCTAATTAGCATATTATATAATAAAAATCATAAAATTATTTCCACTTGGGAAAAAAGAAAACGACTGATTTTATTAATGTTTACCATATATTTATAATCTTTACCATATATTTACTTACAAAGTATTGCCTTGTTACAAATATTTTTTCCCTAATTTCACATGTCTAAAACAGAGTGGGATGGGCACCTTGGTGGCTCAGTCAGTTAAGTGTCCGACTTTTGATTTGGGCTCAGGTCATGATCTCACAGTTGGTTGAGTTTGAGCTACACATCAAGTGCTGTGCTAATAGTGTGGAGCCTGCTTGGGATTTTCTCTCTCCCTTTCTCTCTGCCCTCTCTTTCTCTCTCTCTGAAAATAAATAAATAAATTTAAAAAAAAATGGAGTGGGTAATGATCAAAAGAATGAGTACCTCCTTCTAACATAAAAGCATTCATTTGCTGCTTTCTAAAGCTAGGTGAGGGTTGAGAGATTGGTGAAGTATATATATGTGGATTAACCTAAACAGTGAGAAAGTCCAAAACTTCAGAGGCTTTATCAACTAACAAGAAAAAATAAGATCTTATTAAATCACTATCTGCCTTAAAAGATTACACAGTGAAATCAAATGTATGATAGAAATGTGAATCCACAATTCTAACTTTCAGAATCATCTTGAAAGCCAAACATGCCAATTTTTATAGTCCTGAAACAAAACTCTAGAATTTTTTTTCAATTTTTAAAAAACATTTACTTATCGGGGCGCCTGGGTGGCTTAGTCGGTTAAGCGTCCGACTTCCGCTTAGGTCATGATCTCGCGGTTCGTGGGTTCAAGCCGCGCGTCGGGCTCTGTGCTGACTGCCAGCTCAGAGCCTGGAGCCTATTTCAGAGTCTGTATCTCCCTCTCTCTTTGACCCTCCCCTGTTCACGCTGTCTCTCTCTCTCCTAGAAATAAAAATATTAAAAAGAAAAAAACAAAAACATTTACTTATTTTTGAGACAGAGAGAAACAGTGAGCAGGGGGAAGGGCAAAGAGAAGGAGACAGAATCTGAACCAGGCTCCAGGCTCTGAGCTGTCAGTACAGAACCCAATGCGGGGCTTGAACTCACAAAGCATGAGATCATGACCTGAGCCGAAGTCAGACCCTTAATCAACTAAGCCACCCAGGGGCCCCAAAACTATAGCATTTCTTTATTTTACTTTGGGAGCAAAAGAAAGAATTAAAGAAGAATTAAATGCCTGAAATGTTTTCAATGTCAACTGATACACATTCACTGATACTGATACTGTCACATTCAGTCTTAAAGGATCTCAACTAGCAAGATACTCTTTTTAATTATATACTAATTTCCTCCACACAACTAAAGCCCTTGACATCTTTCTTATGTAACTTTATTGTCTACATCAGTGCCATGCAAAGAACTTTCCAAGAAAATGGAACCCTTTTTTATCTACACTGTCTAATGAGGCAGCCATGAGCCACATGTAGCTATGAAGCACCTGAAATGTGGCTAATGCAAATGAATTTTAAATTTTATTTATGTGATTAAATTTAAACAGCCACAGGTGGTTAATGACTGCCAGATTGGAGAGAGCACATTCTAGATCCTTCAACATAAGGATCCTGGAGTTAAATGTCACTGGCCCAAAGAACTGTTAAGACTAACAAACTCAGAGCTATCTTTCAGGTAAATACTGATCTCTACAGCCTCCAGAAGAAGAAAGCTATAAGGCAACTTTGATTTCTCTTTCATTCTCCTCTCTCGGGCTTCTCATTCCATGAGAGCTCCCCCTGCCTCTGTCCTCTGGAATGGCTGCTGCATTTCCCTTTAAGTAGAGAACAAATACTTCTAGTTCATTAAAAACACCTTAATGAGCAGCCCTAAACCTTCAAACATTACCTATAAAGCCTCCTCGGATATCAGATTTAGAAATTAAAATCTGAATGATCTCACATGTATGGTACATTAGTCACAATACCTGCAAACTTAAGACTTTTTTCATATCTTTTACTCAGTCATTAGAGGCCTACATCATAAAGAATAGACAAAGATTCCCTAAGCTCAGGGAGGTACAGGTCTTCATGGTCTTTGAAACTAACTTCTCACATAGGACCCAGCACTGCATACAGCACATGCTCAGTGTTTATCAAATAGCTAAATAGGCCAATCTATCCAATAATATATCCACATGCATTCAAATCTATGACCTGCTCATTTACTCTTGCCTTTAAAATAGAATAGCAACTACTTTCACACCAGTTTTTTAATTCATAACCACTATAACATCAGGAAATGATTAAGGTCTTATTTTTATGCAAGATATTTATACAATATCCCCATTTTACTTGCTATCTGCAAAAAACACCATTTATAAATTATAATTTAATTTGCTATTCTTATGGGTTTGAATGAATTTGTTGGCTAATTCCTTAAAATTATCATATGAAGCTCTTATAAAAACCCAGCTATAGAAAAATCAAATAAAGGAATAGACTAAAAATTTTATTTTAGTATGACAAATTTATGATAGATGCCACATACATAATATGAAGAAATGTAAAAGCAAACACCTTTCCCCAAAATTGAGAAATTAATATTCATTACTGTCTTTACTTACTGCACATGTTTCCATTTTATTCAGGAAGTTATACATGTTGATTAAATGCCTATAGGGAATAGGCATTTTTCCCCTTCAAGTTTTCAGAACTCATACTTATTCTAATATGACAGCTTAATAATAAATATAATTTACATTACCCATTCACTGTTATTTAGAATCAGGAAATTGATCCTATTCAAAGAAATAAAAACAGGTTTGAGGCAACTGCCTTATCTGTGGTTCTTTTTGCTTCCATAACTATTGGTGATAAGAGTAAGTAAAAAGGTGCTAACGACTGTGCTGACTAAAAAGAAAGATAATCTGTAACAAAGAAAGACCACTAAAACAAAAGTTGGGGATGTAATCTAGTTTTGGATTTGACAGGTGATGTAAGGATTTTTTAATAGATTAAGCTGATATTAATTTACATTAAAATAAACACTCCTGTATTACTTAATTCCTGCAGATTAAAATGTTATTCTATTCTTATATGTTATTCTATTCTATTTTTAATTGATTTAGCTGATATTAATTTACATTAAAATAAACACTCCTGCAGATTAAAATGTTGTTCCATTCTTAAACATTCTAGTCCTCATAAATATTGCTTTCCTCTTTGAAAAAGTTTTTATAACATGATTTTTTCCCTTTTTTCCCTATGGGAAAATTTTTTTTAGGGAAAAAACCTAACATGTTAGATCAGATACTATTCATGGATTGACCCAACATTAAATAAGCACAGATCAGTGCTGGACACAAGGACATGGCAGTGAATGAGGGAGTCAGCCCCTCAAAGACTCAGCTTCATCCCAACATTTTAAGTATTATTAACTAATTCAGACATCTGAAATGAACTGCAAAGTAGTTAAGAGCTAAGGTACTTGTCAGTCATTGTTTCAAAGTTAATTCCAGACTTGAATACTCTTAACTAGCATGTATCAATTTTGTGTAAAATTTAGGCATTTTAGGCAAATTGTGTAACAATTAGAGGTATATACAGTAATGTCAACAGAAAGAGACTACAAAAATACTGGCCACCATCACAATACTCTTCTGCACAAAAATGCACTATCATTCAACCCTCTCAAAATAGAGAAAATTCAATGTTACTCTGTTTTAGTAGAGAAAAAGTTTATGTTTACTATTAAATAATGGTTGTCAAATTTCGTGAGGTCATAAAACTTTTGTGCATTACTCTTGAAGATCTTCAGTCTTTTCAGTAGATAGCCTATGCAATGCGCCTCAGATAAGCCAAACAGATCTAATCAGAGCTGGAAGACAGACTTAAAGTTACGTAGCCTACTCCTTGTAACATGTGGCTTGAACATTTACAGTACTCTGGGCAAAGTTGGCTAGTTTTAACTGTTCATTACTGATGCAAGGGAACTAGCTAATCTTCCTTAAAAGTAATTTTATTTCATGGTGCCTGCATGACTCAGTCTAGGTGTCTGACTCTTGATCTCAGCTCAGGTCTTGATCTCGGGGTCATGAGTTCAAGCCCAGTATTGTGTTCCACGCTGGGTGTGGAGCCTACTTAAAAAAAAAAAAAAAAAAAAAAAATTCTCTTTATTTTTCAGTACTGCAGATACTGCCCATTCTGCCTTAGAATTAAGCCAATATAGATTTCCCCACAATTTTCACTCTCTAGTCCAAGTTCTATCTTTCAGCTTCACATAGGGTGTAATTTTTCTGCCAACCAGACTTTCACTTTGAATCCTCTTTTCCTAAGCTGAACACCCTAGTTCCTTTGACCATTTTAAAGTAAGTTTTGGCAAACAATTTCTCAGAAGTCATTAGGATTCACACAGAACCTAGGGTTTTTCCTTTTATTATTAAAAGCTTGAAAATCCAGTTACTTTAATTAGATTTTAGTCCATCAAATAATTAAACTAAGGATAATCGAAGTACAAGGCGTCTCAAAGAGTTGGAAGATCAATGGTAAGCACTGCTAAAAGAGGCACTACAGCTTAACAGGTAGGCCCACCAGTTCTGGAGCCACACTGACTGAGTTCGAATGCTGTCTGGTTCATTCACTATGTATCCTGATAATCCGCTTGACTTCTCTAAGCTTCGGTTTCTCTATCTAAAAGATGTGGACAGTATATATACCTACTCATAATGTGAGGATGAAAAGAAATCTGTGTGGAGTATTGATCACTTGATATTTATAATTGATAAGCATGAGCTATTTTAACGTTTATTTTTGAGAGAGAGAGAGAGAGAGAGAGAGAGAGCACGAGTGGGGAAGAGGCAGAGAGAAGGGGAGACAGAATCAGAAGCAAGCTCCAGGCGCTGAGCTATCAGCACAGAGCCCAATGCGGGGCTAAACTTGTGAATTGGGAGATTATGACCGGAGCAGAAGTCAGACGCTTAACCAACTGAGCCACCCAGACACCCCAATGTTAGCTGTTCTTATTGGTTTTATTCTGTTGAATGGGGCTTAAAACTCCAGTAGAATCATTGAATTAGTTATAATTAGTATCATTATGTTTCCAGTAACCATGACTGCTAAATTCATACTTTATATAATAAAAATAACGGGGAAAGTGATCATTCCTATGCTATCATTCCTATTCCTATCATTCCTATCAGAGTATACTCTGATTCTGGTTAAACTCCACTTGAAAGATTAAATTCACACAAAATGGCTCATTCACATCAGAAGTTGTACTCCTCAGAAAAAGTGAGAAGGAACGTATAGTACATACTCTCTTTGCAAGTATCTAACCCAATAACTGAGTAAGAAACTGTCCCATTTCTTTCACAGGAAATAAAGGGCATCCCATGAAACAAAGGCTTAAATTTCATGATGCAAGGTATTTTTTCCAGTTCAGAGAGAGCTATTTTTCTTAAATACTTTAATTTTTAGAGCAGTTTTAGGTTCACAGCAAAATTAAGCAGAAGGTACAGAGATTTCCCAAACACTCCCTATCCCTACCCATGCACAGCCTCCCCTGTTATCAACATCCTCCAACCACAGGGGTGGGTATATTTGTTACAACTGCTGAACCTACAATGAGACATCATTATCAACCCAAGTCCAGTTTACAATCCGGTTCACTCTTTGTTTGTACATTCTATGGGTTTGATGAATGCATAGGACCTGTATCCACCATTACAGTATCATACAGAATAGTTTCACTGCCCTAAAAACCCTCTACACTCCACCTTTTATCCTTCCTTACCCCCTAAACCCTGGCAGCCACTCATGTTTTTATTGTCTCCAAAGTTCTTTCTGCCTTTACTGCAATGTCATACAGTTAGAATTATACAGTATGCAACCTTTTCAGACTGGTTTCTTTCACTTAAGTTTCTTCCATGTCTTTCCTGGGTTGATGGCGGATTTCGTTTTAGCCTTGAATAATATTCATTGTCTGCATACACCACAGTTTCGCCATCCATTCACTTACTGAATGATATCTTGTTTATTTCCAAGTTTTGATAATTATGGATAAAGCTGCTAGGAACATCTGTGTGAAGGCTTTCGTGTGGACCTAAGTTTTCAGCTCTTCTGAGTAAATATTACAGAATGTGATTGCGGGATCATACTGTAAGAAGATGCTGAGTGTTTTAAGAAACCACCAAACAGTCTTCCAAAGTGGCTGCACCATTTGGTATTCCCACCAGCACTGGATGAAAGTTCCCTTTGCTTCACATCCTCACCAGCATTCGGTGCTCAGTGTTCTGGATTTTGGCCAATCCAATAGTTGTACAGTGGTATCTCTACATCTGCATTTCCCTGATGACTTAAGATGTGAAGCATTTTTTCATATGTTTATCTGCCATCTGTATATCTCTTTGGTGAGATCCCTATGAAATCTTTAGTTCATTTTTTAAATTAGGTTTTCTTATTGTTGAATTTTAAGGATTCTTTTTGTATTCTGGGTAAAAGTCCTTTATCAAATGTCTTTTATAAATATTTTCTCCCAGCTTGTCTTTACAGTCTCTTCACAGGGTCTTTCACAAAGCAGAAGCTTTTAATTTTAATGAAGTCCAGCTTATCAATTCATTTTTTCATAGGTCACATGTTTGGTGCTCTATCTAAAAAGTCATCACCAAATACAAGAGTCATATAGATTTTCTCCCATGTTATTTTCTAAGAGTTCTATGTTTCACATTTAGGTCAGTGAAATATTTTGGGTTAATTTTTGTGAGAAGCATTAAGTCTGTGCTTAGACCCTTCCCCTCTACCTGCTCCTTTTTGCAGGTCCATGTTCAGGTGAACAGCATCATATGTTAAAAAGACGATCTCCTGCTCCTCAGAGCTAGCTTTTAATGTAACATTGTGTGTAAAATATAAAAATCTTGTAAAGCAGATACAATCCTATTTGCACTTCTGGGTGAAAAATGTTCAAATCCCAGACTAATAATAAGCACAAAGAATTGTATGAAGAAAATACAGAAAGAGTTCAGCATAAACTCATCTGAGGTTTAGAGGGTGGTAGCATCAAGAGCTAGGATTAAGAAAGCAAGAGGAAAAACCCTCAGAATTTCTAGGATTAGCAGAGTTGTGACATGTGTAAATACCAGGCAGCTAAAGAGAAGAGTATCTCTTCTTTTGTAGGATTCTAATTTTTACACATAAAGTATCAGAAATTTGCCATCTTCACTTTGAGTCACCTTTCCTATTTCCTATATCTAGTTACTGCACAGACTGTATATGAATGTCTTAAGGATCCACCATTTAATTTCATAGACTGATTACCATATATCCCAATGTATTAAAATCCATTTCAGATACTAAAATGCCACCCTTAAATTCAGAGCATTTGCTACAATTAATGTATGCAGATATCAAAGTGATCCACAAGTAAATGCACACATTTTACTTGTGATTTCCATCCAGAAAAAATGAAGAACATATATTTTGAACGTCACCCTCAAGTTTCCCAAAGTGAATCTGCACTTCTGCTTGAACTGAAACATATGCATTTCCTATTGAAAATGATTTGCTTAGGCCAAAAAAAGGAACTTTGCTCTTTCATGAAAGTAAAGTGCTTTTTACTCCTAAAAGCTTCTCCCCCCACCCCCCGCCCTTCCTGCTCCTTCCAGAGCAAATGTATGTACTTTGCAAGTGGGAAAATGACAAGTGTAGGAGAAAAGGCTACTTTGCCAGCCAAGGAGGCTATACTGATGGTGAACAGACCTGAACTGGTAAGAGCATTAGTAGTGGCTGCAAAATGAGACACGTGAAAACTATTACAAAGGCAACATAAAATGGGAACAAGGGAAATATGTTAAGAGGTAAAGATGGTAATTTAGGCATATCTTAAGAAAGAAAAATATTTTTCATCTTTACTGCTTACAGTTGCCTTTTTTGTAAAACTGACTAGCTGACTCTAAAATTCATATGAAAATGCAAGAGACCCAGAATAGCCAAATCCTGAAAGTGAAAAAAGTTAGAACCTCAAACTTCCTAGTTTTAAAACTTAATACAAAGCCACAGTAATCAAGACAGTATAGTGCTGACATAAGGACAGGCATATAGATCAATGAAACAAAACTGACAGTTCATAAACACACCTTTACATTTATGGCCAATTATTTTTGACAAGAGTGCCAAAACAATTCAATGGGGAAAGAATAATCTTTTCAACAAATGATGGTGGGACAACTGGATATTCACATGCTAAAGAATGAAGTTGGATTTCTTCTCCACTATATACAAAAATTAACCCAAAATCAATGCTATAAAATTCTTAGGATATAGGAGTAAATCTCTGAGACACTGGCTTAACAAATGGCTTCTTAGGAACACAAAAGCACAAACAGCAAAAGAAAAAGATAAACAATTTCATCAAAATAAAAAACCCTGTGCTTCAGTGGATAACTATCAAGAAAGTGAAAAGACAACCCATGAACTGAGAGAAAATTCCAGCTAATCATGTATTTGATAGCGACTTGTATTCAGAACATACAATGAACACTTACAACCCAATTAAAATGGGTAAATGATTTGAAATGACATCTTATGAAAGATATACAAATGGCCAACAAACATGCAAAAAGGTATTCAACACCTTAGTCATCAGGGAAGTGCAAAGTAAAACCATAACAAGAGGGGCATCTGGGTGGCTCAGTTGGTTGAACATTTGACTCTTGATTTCAGCTCAAGTCATGATCCCAGGGCCATGGGATCAAGCCCTGCGTTGGGTTCCATGCTATACATGGAGCCTGCTTAAGATTTTCTCTCCCCCTCCTCTACCTCTCCTTTGTGCACATGCATGCACGCATGCTTTCCTCTAAAATAAAAATTAAAAATCTTAAAATTAAAAAAATAGACATCACTTCATATCCACTAGGATAACTAAAATAAGACAATGACAAGTGTCGGTGAGGAGGTGGAGAAACTGGATTCCTCACATACTGTTAAGATTGTAAAATACTTCAGCCACTTTGAAAAAGCTTGGCTGTTCCTCAAAAAGTTAAATACAGAATTACCATATAACTCTATGTAACTCCATACAGTATCAATTCCACTCCTCGGTATGTACCAGACAGAAGAGGAAATACACATTCACCCATAAGGCACATAAACATTTAGAGCAGCATTATTCATAATAGTAAAAAAGTAGAAACAATACAAATGTCCATCAACTGATGAATGGATAAACAAAATGTGGTAAATCCATACAATGGAACATTACTTGGCAAAAAAAAAAAAAAAAATGAAGTACTCACACAAGCTACAATATGGATAAATCTTGAAAATATTAATGCTAAGTGAAAGAATAGTCACAAAAGACCACATATTTTATGATACTATTAATATAACATGTGCTAAATAAGCAAATCCTATGACAGAAAGTAGATTAGTGGCTGCCAGATGCTGGAAAGATGGGAAAAGAGAAGTAACTGCCAATTATTAGAGAAGACTTTTGGGGAGATTTAAAGTGTTCTAAAAACGGTTAATGGTNGGCCGGGAGGAGAGGGAGGTGGCCGGGAGGAGAGGGAGGTGGCCGGGAGGAGAGGGAGGTGGCCGGGAGGAGAGGGAGGTGGCCGGGAGAGAGAGAATCCCAAGCAAGCTCTGTGCTATCAGCACACAGAAGCCTGACACAAGGGCTTGATCCTACAAATCATGAGATTATGACCTGATGCTTAGCCAACTGAGCCACCCAGGTGCCCCTGAATGGTACAATTTTTTTTTTTTAATGTTTTATTTATTTCTAGGAGAGAGAGAGAGAGAGACAGCGTGAGCAGGGGAGGGTCAGAGAGAGAGGGAGTCACAGACTGAAACAGGCTCCAGGCTCTGAGCTGGCAGTCAGCACAGAGCCTGACGCGGGGCTCGAACCCACGAACCGCGAGATCATGACCTAAGCGAAAGTCGGATGCTTAACCGACTAAGCCACCCAGGCACCCCTGAATGGTACACTTTAAAAAGGTGAATTTTACATTGTGTAAGTTATATCTTAATAAAGCTGTTATAAAAACAAAGTTTCAAGGTGTTGATGATGGAAGCAAGGAAATGTACTGAGAGCACATAAAGAGTTCTCCAAATTATTACAAAAGAAAAAAATACTTAAGTCTTAGTCACAACTTTCCGAGAACATCAAAAAAATTTTTTCCCAGATCTGATCACATTTACAGACAAGCTCTCAAAGCAAATAAGTATTACAGTAAGTTTGTTCTTTAGAATTAATACATCAGTATGCTATAATTGCATTAAAAATATAAATTGTATTATGATGATCAATCTACCACTTGAGGAAAAAGTAAAAATCATCCCAATACATAATTTTTTAAGGCTGATTCAAAGAATTAAAGAGACTCAACACTATCCTGGATAGGTCAATTTTCTAACTTTGCTCAATGAAATTATATGAAGAGAAAATTTCAAGACAGATACTCTACAAGTCTAAAAGTTATAGTCCCTAATTCAGAAGCTCGTACAATTGAACTACTAAAAAGGAAACAAAATTAAACACTCTAATCTTTCACAATTAGTTTGCTGACGCAAACCAGAAACACTACAGAATTCACACGTTGCACCACTCTAAGAAGTTACTACACTATTACCTAAAAAATGAAAAGTTCACAAAGAGAACTAAAGGTATTGGCTTTGTGAACATGGCACGTTTTACCTGAGGCCTGATTTGGAATAATGTGGTCACCTATTTGTCACAGTGTGGGACATTCATTTTACTTATTACTACTTAAAAGGGCTAGAGAGGAAACTCTTTTGGTGATGGTCAACAGGTGCCATTCACTGAATACTCAACGTATTTAAGACAAAATTTTAAAAACTTCACACACCTCATGTCACTTCATTTAATCCTTACAGTAAAGATTTTACTTTATGCTTCGAACTACCACCCATTTTACAAAAAAGAAACAAACATCAACATCTTGGTCTGAGCAGGTAGCCTACTAAAAACTGTCACTGCCTCTCTCAAGGAACAGGTAAGATCAAATCCAATTTTCAAAATAGGCCTAAAAAAAGGTTACAAAGAACACTACTAGCATATTCTCTCTTGGAAGTCAAATGAACATGAAAATGGAGTGAACACACACAGACTATAACGTTATGTAGTTAATACTCTGCCACTACCATATAATTAACTGACAGCATCTAAAGAGGTAGATAGACAGTCTGTTTTCCTTTTAATTGGTACTTTTAATTCTTATTAACTTCTTCCCAACACAGAAGCAGAAAAACAGATATGTCAAGAGAAAAAAAGAACAATATATTCCAAGTGTAGCATTTGCATTTAAAATATGCACATATCCTTTTCAGAAGAGATGGGCTGAATGGCATAACTGAGGTGTGTGGTGGTACTCAAGATATTGAAAGTTATGTTTAAAATGATACTTCATAGGTGCACAGAAAAATAAAACCAATAGAAATACTTACTTTCCTCTCCATGAATGCTTTGTTGTATAGAAACATGCCAAATCCTTATTTTCCCTAATCATGTTCATTTTGTGCTGAAACCTAGAAGATAAAAATATGGCTGAATTTAGTACAGTTATCCCTCGAGTTTTTTCCAAATCCAACATACCATACTGTCAAAGCCTGCCATATGGTACTGATTTTAAGGCACAACTTATTCTATAAGACCATAGGTTGTAAGGGACAAGGACTGGTCTGTTCACCTATCTGTCACAGACTTTATTCAGCACACCATATTGTGACGGTCTGCTCCCATCCACCACACTGGGTTTCTTAAGGACAAAAATTGCCCTCAACATCCCAAGAGTGAAAAATGTAATAAAAAATTTTAAAGTAAATGAATCTTTAAATCTCACATTACCAAAAAACGCCTTGGCACAATACAAGCACCTAAAAATGTTTGCTAGGTGTCAAACCAATTCCAAAAAGGTTTTGCTGAGCTAAGTTCCAGCTATTCTGCTGTCACTGTCACATTAAAGGAGACCCACTATAAATAAGATTTAAGTTAAAAAAAAAAAAAACAGTATTTTCAGTAAAGAAGTAATCCATGTCCATAGTAAAAAAAATCTACAGTGCTCACATAGTAAATCTTAGTATCTGAAGCTAATCATCCTAGGCTCTCCTCTTCTAATTAGAATAGGCTTGTTTTAAACAAAATTTAGATTGTCAATTATACTGCTTAAGCCTGTTTTCACAAAATATTAAACTTCTTCTATGAAATTAAACTTTTTAAACACTATATGGTATTCCATTGTATGAATACACTAGAACAATGCTACTCAAACTGTAACTGCACACATCAAGCCAAGTTCAGATATTGACAGTGTTTAGAAACTTTTCTAGCAATTTGGTGTGTGGACTCCTCTGGCTGAAGAGTTATATAGACCAAACAATTCAGGACTCTGAAACTTGTGTGATGAATCATATGGGAATAGCTGCCTACCAGCCATATGTACAGGGACTATGTTACATGCAGTATTTTAAAAATTAGTTTATTGACTGTAACCCAGTAAGTATATAAAATCCAGACTCTACTTATTTCATGAGAAAATTTAAATTTAGCTAATCGTACAGGATAAATTGGTAGAATATTTTACTAATGAAAGGCTGATGCATTTTGAAAATACTACATAATTTGCTTCATACTGCATGAAATTTAAAAATGAATATGGCTGAGATGCCTTGGTGGCATGGTCCGTTAAGCATCTGTCTTTTGATTTCGGCTCTGGCTCTTGATTTCAGCTCAGGTCACGATCTCGCAGCCCCTGTTGGGCTCTGAGCTGATAAGGTGGAGCCTATAGGATTTTCCCTCCCTCTCTCTCTAAGCACTCGCTCTCTCTCTCAAAATAAATAAATAAACTTTTTAAAAAAATGAATATGGTCATTTATTTCATCTTTTGTGACTTGACTATCTCTCCTTACCCTCAATTAGAAACACAATTTTTAAAAAAATAGTAACAATAAAAAAATACTGGATACATACCAAAGTGTCAAAGCACATTGAATCATCAGAATCATGGTTCACTTAAACTTTCTTTATATCTTTATACACTTGTCTAATTGTTTTAATCAGCAAGTATTCTTTTCATAATTTTAATAAAACTGTTTTCATTCAGAAACATTTTTACAACAGCTTTTTGAGATACGATTCACACACCATAAAATGCACCCTTTTTAAGTGTACAAGTCAGGGGGTTTTTACTATATTCAGAGTTCTACAACCAATGCTGTTTTTAGAACATTTTTATCACCCCAAAAAGAAACCCTGTCAGCAGTCAGCAGTCACTCCTCATTCCCACTCACTCTCAGCACCTGGCAACCACTAATCTACCTTCTGTCACTATGACTCTGCCTATTTTAAACATCTCATAGAAATGTAACCATACAAAATGCAGTCTCTGTGACTGTCTTCTTTCATCTAGCATGACATTTTCAAAGTTCGTCCACATTCTGGCATGGATTAGTTTCCTTCTATTCTAGAAACATACCACATTTTGTTTATTCATCAGTTGATGGACAGTTGTGTTGTTTCTACTTTTTGGCTATTATGAATCATGCTGCTATGAACATTTGTGTGAACATGTTTTTATTTCTCTTGAGTATACAGACCTGCATGGTAAAAACATTTTAAAAGAGACCTCTATTTTGAAACTACTTTCTTCATTCCTACTACTTGCTTTGCATTAGCAAATTGGCAAGGGTCTCTATACTCTATGTAGAACAGTCTTCCCCTAAGGAAGCTCACACCTCCTTCAAATCTGTGTTCAAATGTCAGTTTTTTGTTTTGTTTTAAAGAGAGACAGAATGAGAGAGAGAGAGAGAGAGAGAGAGAGAATCTCAAGCAGGCTCCACACCCAGAGTGGGGTCTCTATCTCATGAGCATGATATCATGACCTGAATCAAAATCAAGAGTCGGATGCTCGGGGCGCCTGGGTGGCTCAGTCGGTTACGTGTCCGACTTCGACTCAGGTTATGATCTCACAGTTCATGGGTTTGAGCCCAGGGTTGGGCTCTGTGCTGACAGCCAGCTCAGAGCCTGGAGTCTGTTTCAGATTCTGTATCTCCCTCTCTCTCTAATCCTCCCCTGCTCACACTCTCTCTCTCCCCCTCCCTCTCTCAGAAATAAAACATAAAAAAAAAAAAAAAAAAAGAGTCAGATGCTCAACCGACTAAGCCACCCAGGTGCCCCCAGATGTCACTTTTATAAGAAGGTCTACCCTAACCTAACCATCCAGTTGTAAATTATAATCACTCTCCTCGTTTCACACTTTCAATCCTTCTGTTTATTTTTACTCTATGGTAACTTTCATATTCTAATGTGCAATTTATTAAATTTATTATCTAATTCTGCTACCATATCCAGAGAGAAGCGTTTTTGTCTGTTAAGCTCATTACATATACATTATATATACATAGGTTATGCCTTATAATAAATATATGTTAATAATTATATATTATTATAGGTTATATATTGTATGTGTATGTGTACACACACACACACACCACACACATATAAACATAAAACCTCACAGCCGACAAGAATGCCTAACACAAAACAGGTTCTCATCAAGTAAATGAGAATGCAGCAATCCCATGGAAATTCTGATGTCCATTTCAAACTTGATGTTCTAACAAGTACTCTTAAATAAAATTTTGTCAAACATTCTGAAAAAGCATCAACTCATGCTCTAAGGAATCAGAGAACCACAAGTAACAGCAAGGTTAGGGAAACCTTTACTGTTACCAGAGAGGAAATTACAGTCAACTGACATCTTCCTACTAGTATGTATGAAGGCAGCTAAATATAGTCCTGACAGTTGGTGTGTTTTGTAGCTTTTTTTTCCTGGATTATGTATGTGGGATGAAACAGGCAGCCAACTCAGACTTCGTAAACCAGCAAAAATTTCCTTAGCCTCCTCAATCATTTGCAGGAAATTATACTAATGAAAAAAAATGCAGGTAGGATCTCCGATAAAGTACCAAAAGAGTGAAAAATATAGGTCTACAGATATTCTCTTTCCCTTATATACAACTGAAGACTGGAATGAGAGAATGAAAAGGAAGACAGAAAAGATGATGCTGACATTAAAGAGTGGAGTTTGGATTCCTAGAGTCTTAAGTTATCTGCATGTCAGACTCTATACCAAAGGCCTACCTTAGGAAAAGTGACAAGAAAATGTATTTGAGTGAAGAGTAACTAGTATCGGTAAAGGACTTTAAATTTAAAATGGAAGGGTGAGAAAAATAATAAAGACTTTAAAATGATAGCCCCCAATGCCTGGGTGGCTCAGTTGGTTAAGCATCCAACTTCAGCTCAGGTCATGATCTCACGGTTCATGAGTTCTGAGCCCCACACAGGGCTCTGTGCTGACAGCTAGGAGCCTGGAGCCTGCTTCAGATTCTGTGTCTCCCTCTCTCTCTGAGCTTCTCAAAAATAAATAAAATCATGAAAAAATTGTTTAGTAAAAATAAGAAAGATAGTCCCTCAAAACTGAGAGCATGACTCAGAAAAACAAAAACAAAACATAGCAACAAAAAAAACTTAAGAACAATTTCCGTAAGTATCACTGACTTGGGGGGAATACGTAACTCAAACAGATCTTCTAGGAGGAGAATTATTTTCTTTTCTTTTTTTTGCACTTCCTAAGTATTTTATCTTTTTTTTTTAAAGTAGTTTATTGTCAAGCTGGTTTCCATGTAACACCCCGTGCTCATCCCAACAAGTGCCCTAGGAGGAGAACTAAAACATGTTAACATCAAGAAGGTTCATCTACGACTTTCTGGACACCTATGTATGTACTTGGTAGTGATGAAAGTGATAAGATATCTAAGTAGCCATGTCATCCAGAGAGTTCTTAGGTTAGATAAAAGGAAAAATGGAGAGAAGACCTAACACATTAATATAAAATTAAACTCCTGGAAGATACACAAATGGCCAACAGGTATATGAAAAGATGTTCAATGTCACTATCAGAGAAATCCAACTCAAAAGCAGGAGGTCACTTGTGGGGATAAGCACTGGGTGTTGTATGGAAACCAACTTGACAATAAACTATTTAAAAAAAAAAAAGCAGGAGATACCAATTCACACCTGTTACAATGGCTATTATCAAAACAAACAAATTCCGAAGACAATTTTGGCAAGGATGTAAAGAAACTGAACTTTTATACACTGTTGGTGGAAATGTCAAATGGTGTAGGCAGTATGAAAAACAGTATGGAAGTTTCTAAAAAAATTAAAAATCGAACTACCATAGGATCCAGGATTCAAACTTCCAGGTATTTATCCAAAAGAACTGAAATTAGGATCTTGAAGAGTCAACACTCCCATGTTCACTGCAGCATTACCTGTAAGAGCCAAGATGTGGAAACAACCTCAAATCCATCAACAGATGAATGGATAAAGAAAATGTGGCATACACATACAATGGGATATTATTCAGCCTTGAAAAAGAAAAAAATCCTGCAATATAGGAGATGAGTGAATTCTGGGGGACATTATGCTAAGTGAAGTCAGTCAGTCATAGCAGGACAAATACTGCATGACTCCACGCAGTATTATGGGAGTTATCTAAAACAGTCAAATTCTTAGAAACAGCCAGGAAATGGGGTGTGGGAGAAATGGGGAGGCGCTAATCAATGGGTATAAAGTTTCAGTTGTGCAAGATGATTAAATTCTAGAGATCTGCTGTACAGCATGGTGCCTATAGTTAACAATACTGTACCATACACTTAGAAATCTGTTCAGAGGACAGATCTCATGTTTTAAGTGTTCTTACCACAATAAAATAAAATTTAAGAAAATTTTAAACTATTCATCACCTGACCTGACAGAAGAAAATACTGATGCAGATAATCATGCTGACAGAAAAATACAATGGAAGAATAAAAAAGTACCTCAATTCTCTGGACGTCAGGAAAAGTTCCTATGGCCAAAATCAACACACCTAACAATTATGTCTAATATTTTAGGAAGCAACAAGTGAGAACTGCTTTAATCCTAATAACCACTAAAAAAGGCTAGTAAAATGGAAGTGCTCTTTATAAAAGAAAATTACTCCTCTCTGAAAAGCTTGCTTTTAACCATGTTATATATAGGCAGATATGTATATATCTGAGAGGTAAGAGAGGGAGGAGATACTCCCCTAGTAACCAAGTCAACCCCAGAAATAATGGAATAATTCAATGCTATTTATTACTAGCATCTGCAGAGCCTCATAATGGATATCAGGATAACGCTGTTTTTGAGCCCTCAGTAAAGATTATACTGAAATTGGGGAGGCATGGTGGCCCTAATAAAAATGTTTAGGACAAGTCCTGAAATTATGCAAAATCTGGGTTTTACTGCGTATTCCTTATGCTTTAGTGAGCCAGGCCCTATGCATTTATCTACCTCATTCTGTCCTACCATGGTACAGGTATGATGATCCCCTTTTTACTGACAAGAAAACCAAGTTAAAGAATTTATATCACTTCTCCAAGGTCACACAGCTGGTAAGTAAGTAGTTAGGCCAGACTTTGGACTCAATCTGTTTAACTCTACACTCCATGTATTTAACCTAAACAATATCTTCCCTCAAGTTTAGGAAATCAAAATAAAATTATGACCAGGTAATCACAGATTTATCATTTGACAGCACATTCTAGGATTAATTTAGAACGGAGTTCCAATTACCTTCAACAATTTCAAACAATGAAACAAACTGCCATACTCAACACAGGACAAAATTAAAGAAAAAGGAAGGCTCCAAGGCTGAAATACTCTACCATCTAAAAACAAACTTTCAAAATACTTCTGTCTATACATAAGCTTAAAAAAAATTTTTTTTTAAACAAAGGGTTCAAGACAAACATAAGATGACAGAAATTTGCTACTAGGATAGTCTTTAAGGAGTTCAAAAATATTCTCTTAACTAATGCTGAACTTTTAACAGATTAATGAGATCTGGGGTAGGACCTACCTCCCAACAGTGTAATATTAATCTCCAAATTTTCAAGTAAATCTACTTTATATTCTCTATAAAGCCTCAACCACTTTGTGATGCAGTCATTTCATCTAATGAAGGTAACTGGTCTGGAAACAGCACTCTTTCAGATCATGAGGATACTTCCAGACACACAGGTAACTCCTTAGCAGACAATGGCAATACACAAATACCAGAAAAATGCAGAAAAAAACAGGATAAGAATGTTCTGTACTACATACTATTCAAAGTGAGACTTGGAACACCTTCAAGAGAACCACTAGAAAATGAGTGAGTGAAGTCTAGGGGTCTTCCAATTTTACGATGTTCAAGTGATGATTTAATCTGGCAACACAAACTTGAAATACTTCCCTGTAGCACAGATACCAGACCACATCAACTTAACTAATGGCTAACACAAGAAACTACATTAATATACACACTAATTGGTTTTTAAATGTTTATTTTTGTGAGAGAGAGAACTCTCGAGCGAGCACACCAAGCGCGTGCGGGGGGGGGAGGGGCGGGGAGGAGAAAGAGACAGAGTGTGAGCTTGGGAGGGGCAGAGAGAAAGGGAGACATAGAATCAGAAGCAGACTCCAGGCTATGAGCTGTCAGCACAGAGCTCAAAGTGGGGCTTGAGCCTACCACCTGCAAGATCATGATGTGAGCCAAAGCTGGAGGTTTAAACAATTGAGCCACTCAGGCACCCTTGTACACAAACTAGTTTTAAGAATCACCAAGGTAAGTAAAAGTGGTGAATTTTTAAAATACTACTAATGGCTGAAGACAGATTAGTAATAACTGCCGTTTACAAGCTGCGTAACTTTGAAAAAAAGTTTCCTAACTTCTCGGAATCACAGTTCATCTATGAAAGGGAGAGAAGAGCATCCGCAGCAAAGGGCTTTGGTGTGGACTAAATGAGATACCTCAAATAAAGGAGAGAATGTGATACCTGGCTCAAAATAAGCACTCAAAAACATTAACTGCAATCATAATAGTTATTACTGTACTTTAAATATGCTACCCTAGGTATGAAATATTTCATATCTATTATTATTTCTTTCACTTTCAGGCTTACAGGGCCCTGTATCTCTTAAGGTGTTTTGGGGGAAAGTTACAATTATTCAATTACCTGATCTTAAGTCTTTTCTCTATTAATTTCAATCCTTATACTATTTAATGTATATTACCAACAAGTATCAGGTGGAATTTCTACTTTCAAAAGTAAAGAGTTTTATGATCTTAATCAGTATTCACAGTTCTGCCCATTCAAAATTAAGTACAGCAAAGGGCACCTGGGTGGCTCAGTCAGTTGAGCGTCTGACTCTAGACTTCTGCTCAGGTCATGATCCCAGGGTGATGGGATTGAGCTCCGTGTGGGGCTCAGCACTGAGCCTGGAGCCTGGTTAAGATTATCTCTCTCCTTCTACCCCTCTTCCATTTGCACATGTGCACACATGCTCTCTTTATCATTAAAAAAGAAAAGAAAAGCTATAGCAATATATATTTCTCTTAAGCTGGATGGAGTATGAGGGTGTCATTTATTATACATTGTTATTTTACTCTTCCAATTTATCTTACCTAAAATGGTTTTTAAGGTTTTTTTTAGATGTTTTATTTATTTCTGAGAGAGAGAGAGCGCGCTCGCATGAGCAGCGGAGGGTCAGAGAGAGGGAGATACAGATTCTGAAACAGGCTCCAGGCTCTGAGCTGGCTGTCAGCACAGAGCCCAACACGGGGCTCAAACCCACGAACTGTGAGATCATGACCTGAGCTGAAGTCAGACGCTCAACAGACTGAGTCACCCAGGTGCCCCAAAGGGTTTTTAAAAAGAAAAAAATGTATGACAGGTCAAGATAATCATGATAAATGAATTTTTTTTTAATTTATTTTTGAGAGACAGAGTACGAGCAGAGGAGGGGCAGAGAGAGAGAGAGAGAGAGAGAGAGAGAGAGAGAGAGAGAGACACAGAATCTGAAGCAGGCTCCAGGCTCTGAGCTGTCAGCTCTGGTGGGGGGGAGGGCCTCAAACCCACCAACTAAGAGATCATAACCTGAGCCAAAGTCAGTGCTTAACCAACTTTCACACACAGGCACGATAGATGAAATTTTTAAAAAGTATGTAAGTCAACTATAACCTAACATTTAACTTTTCTTTATTTCAACTTTTTTTCCTATAAAATACTACCATTTTACAAGTCAATGTTAACTTACTACATTATAAATATCCCCTACTTAGGCATTTGGAATTTCACTTGTTAGAAATATTTTACATGAAACCAACATAACATTTTTGTTCTTTAATCATTTTTTAAATATTAATTTTGAGAGAGAGAGAGAGTGTGTGTGCACAGGGGAAGGGCAGAGAGAGAGAAGGAGACAAGAGGATCTGAAGCAGGCTCTACACTGACAGCAGCGTAGAACTCAAAAACCATGAAATCATGACCTGAGCCAAAGACCGACGCTTAACCAACTCTTGAGTTTGGCTCAGGTCATGATCTCACAGGTTCAACGGTTCGAGTCCTGCATCAGGCGGTTCGAGTCCTGCATCAGGCTCCCTGCTGACAGTACAGAGTCTGCTGGGGATTCTCTCTCTTTCTGCCTCTCCCATGCCCCATCCCTCAGCTCTCAAAATGAATAAAAACCTAAAAAAATAAATTTATGTTTGACACTTACAAGTTAACTATGGTTTGAGAAACTTTTGGAAAAAAGAACTTCCCTCCCTAAAAACAATTTATGCTCCATTTAATATTTACATATTTCTCCATTAGTATTTACGAATTTCTTTAATAATGGTTCTAAAAGTGGTTCTAAAATTGTTGCTCATAGGCAAAAACTCATAAGCAACCATAATTCCCATTAATAGTGATGAAAAATCTGCAACATTTTTTGGTTTATTTATTTTTGAGAGACAGAGAGCATGCATGGGAGGGGCAGAGAGGGGGCGACAGAAGATCCGAAGTGGACTCTGTGCTGAGAAGAGACAACCAGATGCAGGCTCAAACTCACAAAAGGGCAGATCATGACCTGAGCCAAAGCCAGACACTTAACAGACTGAATCACCCAGGCCCCCCAAAATCTGCAACATTTCTAGTATCAAGCCCCTCAAGCATCAAGCAGGTAATAGCAGTTAACAGTCCTTATAGGCACATTCTCTAAATAGCAATGAAGTATCCAACTAAGAACATGTAAAAATTGTTAGAGGAGATCTTGGTAGCAGCTGCATCATCAGCACTTGCCACCCTGCCAGTTGCTGAGATACTACTCAAGTTAGCAAGAATATATCTGTCCAAACTAATTACTGCTTAAATTTCATCTTCACTCCTGCAATAGTATTCCCTCTTCAAATTCTCAAAGACCTACCCTTTTATTTTTTTGATGAGAAAATACAAGCTTCCATTTCCTTTGTTACTTAATCACATTGGAAGCATCTCAAATTTTTGCAAGTTGGCTTCACCTGTTTTCATTCCAAATCTAAATATTACACCACCTCCAGAGCTTTTTTTCTGCAACTTTGCAGTTTGTTGTTTTGAGAAAATTGTTCTTCTAGGGGTTAAAAAGTCAAATTCAGGGCAACATAGGCATTTTGGCTAGATTCACCCTATTCAATGAGTTCCTTTGCTTCATGCTTTCCAACAACATTTAATGTTCTTAACATTCTCTAATTTATTATTGGCAGTAAAACTGGCAATCCACTTAAGATCATTTATGAATAAAATGAGAAAGATCTTTCCGAAAATACAATTTTGACACAAAACCACAGGACCTGAGAGTCCACACTCAGCAGGTGCCTACATCAAATTGATACTAAGAACAAAGAGCAGGTTAAACTGCCTGGATACCACAGGCCCCCAAGTAGACAGATTACAGCCAAGCTGTAAGCAAAAGAGTTTGCACACATAGCAAAACTAAGTGTATGTGCAAGTCTTAAGTAAAAACAGAGCCCTCAGTTAGCCAGACATGGATGAAATACTCAGAAAAATACAGATCTGCCTCAACTTTATACGGGGTTACATCCTGATAAGCCCATACTCTGCTGAAAATGCATTTAATACACATAACTTATTGAACATCATAGCTTTGCCTCGCCTACCTTACATGCACTCAGAACACTTGTACTAGCCTACAGTTGGGCAAAATCATCTAATCAAAGCCTATTTTATACTGAAGTATTGAATATCTCATGAAATTTACTGAATACCATACTGAAGGTGAAGAAAAGAATGGTTCTGTTATCAGTTGTTCACCCTTGTGACAGTGTGGCTGGCTGGGAGCTGTGGCTCGCTGCCACTACGCAGCATCATGAGGGTATGGTACCACACAATGCTAGCCTGAAAAAAACTACCAAATTTCCAAGTATGGTTTCAACTGAATACATACCACTTTCACCCCATCATAAAGTTGAAAATTTTTAGGTCAAACTGTTGTTAAGTTGGGGATTCTTTTGTGATACACAAGTGAATAAATTAAGTAAACGGCTTTAATAAAGGCTATCTGCCTTTTAAACACACATTTTGCATGACGGAGAGTAATTTTTATGCAATTACAACTTGGGAGAGAAATGGTAAGATACTGATTTTTCCACTTTGAATCTGTAAAACGAAGAATCAACTCCACTTTCAAGTAATGAATTAAAAACATGAGTTTGCTTGAAATGCATTAAAAATAAGATGGACAGAAATATGAAAAAGTACAGTAAGTGTTAACGTGAAAATCTTCGGAGATGAGTATATGAATATGTAATGTAAAGTTCTTTCAACTTGGCTGTAGATGAAAAACTTATTTGGGGGAAAACTGCATTTACTTTTATTTTCTGACCAAATTCTCCTGTAAGAGAAATGTTGGTTTTCTGCTACATTGTAACACTACACCGGAAAATATGATATACAGTCACATGATAGGAGCTAATTTATCAACTTAATATTTCCTCATACAACTATAGCCTATAAAAAATGCAGGGAGGGGGCACCTGGGTGGCTCAGTCGGTTAGGGGTCTGACTTCGGCTCGGGTCATGATCTCGCAGTTTGTGAGTTCGGGCCCCGTGTCGGGCTCTGTGCTGACAGCTAGTTCAGAGCCTGGAGCCTGTTTCGGATTCTGTGTCTCCCTCTCCCTCTGACCCTCCCCTGCTCATGCTGTCTCTTTCTCTCTCAGAAATAAATAAACTTAAAAAAAAAAAAAAATGCAGGGAGAAGGAGAACCACTGCTAAGGCAAAGGCTAATCTTGAGTAATAACCAAAGAGAGAACCCCTTAATACTAGCTTCTTAAAGGCTTAGTTTTATTTGTAACTGAATTCAGAATCTGAATGGCTAGTTTAGTTTCAAATAAAAAGTAAAAATATAGGTAACATTCCAATTTTAGTAGATGTGTTGCCAAAGCAAGCACAAAGTATAGTTAACAGAACATTAATTTTTACCCAGATTAAAAAGCTACAACTAGACGGTTTTAGAATGTGGGGGAAAACAGATACCAACTTTAATCTTTTTTTAATTTTCAGCTTCCTATTTTAATATAGAACACAAGTACAGGTAAAAGCACTTCCTTATAAACAAATAACGAATCAGTAAATGTAACTTATATAATACCTACTGTATAGGGATCTTTGTTCAATAGCTATAAAATAGATCACAAAATAAAGTTTTAGTACATCCTACCTTAGCTTCTTAACTTGAAGAACCCACTAACTCCAGAGGTAAGTGTGGTGGGCAAAGAAAGCCAGTGGTATTCTCAAATTTCAGCTGACAAACAGATCTCCAAATAATTGCCCAAAAGTTACAATACTGAAACCTCTTCACTGTCTGCCATATCAAAATGAGCTTTTAAATACTTCCAAAATAATCTAAGATCCACCTACCCATTTTTTAAAAAATCCATTCCTTTCCAGTTAGAACCCAGGTATATACTCATGAAAAAAGGGCAAGGGAAACTCAAAAACAAACCCTTAATCTAAAGAAACACTTTTAATATTATCTTAATCAGGTGAAGGGCAAGCATATTTATCAGAGCAGTTAATTTTATTGGCCTTTCCTATTCAATATAAGTCAAATATTGAAAAAAAAAATCCTGTCTTTCTTTATATTTTAATCACATGTAAGCTGATTTCATCTGAGAAATTAATTCTTACTTTTCACAAAACAGACCTCTATCTGTTTTAACAAAAAAAAAAAAAGGTTTTTTTCCAAGAAAGACACATGATTAGGACTCTCCTTTCCAAAACTTAAAAATGCCCTGAAAAAATTCACCTAAAAAACTCAAACATGCTCACTTAAGCAATACCATGAAATCAATGTCACTGACTATTTTCATATTTTTAGTTTGTGCACATTCATGAAAATTTTTAGACATAATTTTATCTCTGCAGCTAAACTTACTTTTGCAAGAACAAAACACACTAGTTCAGTAAGCTCTTTTTCAGCTCATGAACAGGTACTTAATAATCTTGCTCAATAGACCCTAATGGATAAAAGAAACTTTTAATTGCCATGTTTAACTTGTTGCTGTTTTTTCTATCACTATAGTAAATGCTTAATACGGGATTAATTTCCCAAGCATATTACAAATACATCTTAAAGAAATTTTCTAGTAAGCATCCTAATATGCAAATACACTATTAAAAGACAAGGAGTTGGGGCACCTGACTCCTGATGTAGGTTCAGGTCATGATTTCTCTGTTGGTGACATTGAGCCCTGCGCTGGGCTCTGCACTGACAGCACAGAGCCTGCTTGGGATTCTCTTTCTGCCCTTCCCTGCTCATGCTCTCCTTCTCTCACAAAATAAACAAACGTTTAAAAAAAAAAAAAAAAAAAACAAGGAGTTAGGGCTGCTGCAATCTCCCTTTCACCCAACACAAAATAGCAACATTTAAGTTTTCCTTTAGCTCTTTCTGAGAGTTCTCTAATATTCCTAACTGTCCCATAGTTCTTCACATTTTACAGAACACTCTCAAATCAGTTAAAAAAAAAAAAAAAATAAAAGGAAAATTCCACTTTTAAAATTAAACCCAGTAGATCTAAGGCTGGGGGTAAGGGAATGGCTTTAACTACTCTTAAGATTTGATAAACATCCAAAATATATTCTGCATCTTAACTAGAAGTTTGAGGGAAAGAAAAACCTCCTAGCACTAGATGACTAAGAAATACATGTCTGAAATCCATACAGAAGAATTTAAATATAATTAGTATAGAATTTATGAAATATTAGGGAAATCTCCTACATTCATAACCTTATCAATCCTTCCATTATGTCAAAATATCAAATTCTGGGGCACCTAGGTGGCTCAGCTGGTTAAGCAGTCGACTCTTGATTTCAGCTCAGGTCACAATCTCATGGTCTGTGATNCTGGTACACTGCCTTGTTCATTCTCTCTCAAAATAAATAAACTTAAAAAAAAAAAAAAGATCACATTTTTACTCAGCAACCGCACAGAGATATTACCTACAGCCATGTGCTAAATATGTGAACACTGCTTAGGCAGTGTGGTCTACTTTAAAAAAAATTTTTTTTTAATTAAAAAAATGTATGTTTGTTTATTTTTGAGAAAAACAGAGCATGAGTGGGGGAGGAGCAGAGAGAGAGGGAGACAAAGAAAGGCTCCAGGCTCTGAGCCGTCAGCACAGAGCCCTATGCAGGACTCAAACCCACAAACGGGGAGATCATGACCTGAGCTGAAGTCAGATGCTTAACCAACTGAGTCACCCAGGCGCCCCAGTGTGGTCTACTTTTAAGGGCAACTTAGAATGCTGCAGCTATAAAACCCACTGAATTAACTGTTGTTTCAGAGATTACTGTTCTTCATAAGCAGTCCATAAAAGCACAATTTAAAACTCAAATATGCAAGCTGTTGAATAAAGTTAGGAGCATGTGAAAAGAACTACTAGCAAATTAGGTTTATTTTTATTGATAAACATCTTAGTGAACTACACTTAAATGTACTTTGCTAAGGCAACTGTGTCTAAGTTAGCAAAGATGATCACAATCATGTTGGCTTAAGTTACTTACTACAAAAATATCCCTGTATCACTGACTCTCAAAGAAGTTGCCACAATTAGGAATCATACCATACTCTAAGAGACGTTACTGATTGGCATGTGCTGAGCATTTGAAAAACTGCTGAAGCAGAAAAACGTGTTGAAAACTACTGACTACAATTTTTTTTAAATGCTTTATTTATTTCTGAGAGAGAGAGAGAGTGTGTGTGTGAGCAGGAGAGGGTCAGAAAGAGAGGGAGATACAGAATCTGAAGCAGGCTCCAGGCTCTGAGCTAGCTGTCAGCACACAGCCCAACACGGGGCTCGAACCCATGAACTGTGAGATTATGATCTAAAGCTGAAGTCGGACACCCAACCGACTGAGCCACTCAGGTGCTCCCTGACCACAATTTTAAAGCAATGGTTGGGACAGGATGCTGCTCCATGAGACACTATAATTAGAAATACTACATTAGTTCCCCCTGCCCCTTAACCATAGGAAATGTGTTCTAAGACCCCTAGAAGATGCCTGAAACCACATGGTATCAAACCTTATACAGATTAGGTCTTTATACATACATACATACCTATAATAAAGTTTAATTTATAAATTAGGCATAGTAACAGATTAACAATAATAAGACAGAACAATTAAAACAACATGCTGCAGTAAGTTATGGGAAGGTGGTCCTTCAAAATATCTTCTTGTACTATCAGCCTCCTCCTGATTTGAGATAAAATGCCTATGTGATGAGATTACATGAGGGGAATGACACAGGCACTGTGACATATAGCATTAGGCTACTACTGACCTTCTGACATCAGAAGGATCATCTGATTCTTGACTGCTATTGACCTCAAGTAACTGAAACTGAGGAAAGCGTATAAAGGGGGATGGGGGAACTACTGTACTATGATTGAATGGATGGGGCTAGATACTCCTCAATGTACAAAAAGTCCCACAGGTTGAAGAACTACCCTCAACTGACTTTCCAATATCAAGTGGGCATTTAGTGACATCCATAAAAACCTACTTATAACTAATGCCAATTTTAATTCTGCATTAAATATAAATCACAGAGTACATTTTGCAGAATTTAATGTGCATATAATTTTCTAGGAATGCCCTTATCATGTAAGTGGAAAGATTATACTTTGAGTCCTCTTGGCTTTTGTTTCAGAGTGTCTATACTTTGTCTTCATTTTTGAAAAATATTTTTGCTGTTTCTTTCAGTACTTTAAAATTATCACTCAACTGTCTTCTTGATTGCATGGTTTCTCTGCTTTAACTCTTTGTTCCTCTGTATAAGTTTTGTGGTTTGTTTGGGTTTTTTTTTTTTTTTTGGCTACCTTCAAGGTTTTCTTTCTCCTTTGTATACATCAGTTTAAATATGATGTCAAGGTGTATTTTGAGTTCGGAGTGGGAAGGGAGGAAGGGTATTTTTCTTGCTTGTTCTCTAAGATTCTGGATCTATGGTTTGATGTCTGACATTAATTTTGGAAACTTTTCTGCTATTATTTCCTCAAACATTTCAGTATTTCTTCAGCTCTGTTCTTTCTTCTTCTGTGATTCCAATCATCATATATTAAAATGTCTGATACTATCCCCAAGCTCTTGGGTGTTCTGGGTTTTTTAACTTTGTGTTTCAGTTGGGCAGTTTCTTCTATCATCTATAAGTTTACAGATTCCTTCCTTGGCTATGTCAATTCTGATAAGCCCCAAAGCATTCTTCTTTACTGTGTACTCATTCCTCTAGCATTTCTTTTGATTCTTTCCTATAGTTTCTATCAGCTGAAACTACTCATCTCATTTTGCACACGGTCCACTTTTCTGTTCAACATTTAACATATTATAGTCATTTTAAACTGCCTATCAGATAACAGCATCTAAGTTAATCTGAGTGTACTTCTGAAAATTGCTTTCTCTTGAGGGTATTTTTTGTCTTTTTGTTTTTTTGGCCATTTAGCATGCCTCCTAATTTTTGGTTGAAAATTGGACATGTATAGAACAAGAGAGACTAAGGCAAATGAATTTGTAACTGAAAATGGGCTTGTCTTTACTAGGTCTTTAGGGCAGAGTTGTGATCTCTTTAGGAGTTAGGCTGGGTTTATGATCTGCTGTTGCTATGGTTATTCTCAGTGTACCACAGGCTTCAAATACACGCAGAATTCCTGGTGCCTATGGTGGGGGACGGTTTACTAAAGCAATGTCTATTGGATCCTTTGTGCTGTGCCTCTGCATAATATAGTTCCTCACCTAGTAATACTCTTGCATTTACTTGTTATACAAAACTTCTTATGGTGGCAGGGGGTTGTGGTTCAATTAATTTTCAGTCATAGGCAGACACAAGATCTCTGGATCTCAGGTATGATCTTGTTGACCTGGCTGTAATTTTAAGCTCAGTGCCCCTCCCTGAGAAGATTCTTTCCCCTTTTCTGGTCTTCCCCCAGTCCAATGAATGCTCACTAACAGGGCCTGCAGAGATATCCTTCCTTCCACAGATTAAGGTTTTTGTTCCATAAAAGAAGCAAAGAGAAAGAATCAGTTTTGTGCCCCTCTGGAAAACTCTGCTGCTGTTCCCCTCCTCTAAGTCAGCACCACAACAGACATTTTCCAATCTTTCCTAGGAATGCCCAGTGAGTTTGTGGAGAAAGAGCATGGAAGAAGGTACACTCAGCCTTCATCAATTTGTCAGCTATTCTAGCTCAACTTTTCTCGCCAATACCCAGCTGTGTTCAATGAAAGTGAATCTGAATGTAGATCTACTCTCAAATTCTGGCCTAGTAGTTTGCTCTGTGACCTCAGTTTTTTAACAGGTTACAAAAAAAAAAAGTCATGAATTGAAAGTTAGTCCCATTCTTTTTTGGTGGAATAGTGAAAGCAAAGCTTCTTTTTATCCCAGGACCAAAGCCAGAGGTGATTATGTTATTTAAAAACTATTTTACAACAACAAAACAGTGTTAAAAATTATTTGGAATAAAAAGTGGGTCTTTATTACACTTAATGAAATTGAGAAACACTGACTTAAAGATTTTCTTTCAAAATAACTCCCCTTTAACCACTGCTAGACATTACAGTCAACACTTAGGCCTAAAACTATTAGCAACCAAATTTTTGTTATAGTTTATCTGCACAGCCTTACATCTGATTTACTCATTTTAAGTACCTCAATCAGAGAAGCAGGGGAAAAGTGCAATGGAAATCTCAAAAATCACCTGTGTAAACAGAACTGGTTAAGGAACTGAGCCAAATTAGTTAAAACAGGTCCTTTTTTTTTTAACTGTAATTTAGTATACATTGAGAACCAGATCCCACCATCAACCTTTTTACAAATTTAATAAAGCCAGCATTGTTACATCCAACTTAGAAACCAGCCTTTTTATTTGTGGATAAAGTTAAATACTTAAAAATAACTCCTGAGTTTGTACTGACAGTGTTCATATATTTCATAGACTATTTACTACTGCCACTTTAGAAAAAGAGGAATATCCATTGCCTCCCAATGGAATAGAAATGCTGGTATTTTCCATGAACTGAACTATAGACTTAAGGTTCTTGACATTCCTCTCTCTTAACCCTCTGACTCCTCTTTTCCTCCCTTAATATGTTCTATTTCCTGTTTTCAAGCTAGGAATACAGTGTAACATTTTCTAAACAGGACTTATGTCCCACTGCGATATTAACAGCAAAAGCCAAGTTTGAGATACAGCTGCTTCAACACTTTCGTATTACCTTTAAAATCTTGACAAGGTTTTAGGTTATATAGTAAATTGAGTTAAACAATAAATCACTTTCCAGAAACCAAAGAAATATGAGTCAAGTCCTTTTCAGATACGGAGTTTCTGACAGTTTTCTAAAAAAATTTTTTTTTAATTTTTTAGGGCAGGTGCTACTTCTTATCCCCACAGACTCAGAGCGTACTGATAACATACTACAAAACCTAGCCACCATAATTTCCTCAACCTCTGCAGACAGTATTTTCAAACCTAGAAATCTATCACCCCTATAAAGTAAAAAAGAAAATACAGTAACAACCACTGGGGTAGACCCTGAAGGAATATTCTGAATTTTCTCCCCAAAGACATTACACTCCAAGAGGCTCAAAATAACCCTGTAAAGTCCTTAATAGATGTAAAAACATCATGCAGTGAGGCTCTCCTTTTTGAGGGGAATCACGGTAGGGTAAAAGGGAAAACAGAGAAGGGAAGAGAGAAATCATTACTTTGGGAAACCATGGCCACATCAAGGGGAGATTTTTTTAATCCCGCCCCAACAACTGATAAAGAATACAATCTCAAGCCATCAACTGATAAACCAATCTCAAGACAAGAGTGATTAACTGAACACCCTGCACTAAAACAGTTCAAGGGAAGACACTCTTCAGAGTACCGAGTCAAATCTGCGTTTAACCGCTACTTCACTGAGTGTTTCAGTCCTACTTCACCCAATCCAAAGGCCACATTCAGAGGCAAAACCACAACAGTGAAGGAAAAGGCCACTGAAAATGAGCTCTCCTGCAAGAAAGGAAAAATCTTCGGGGATAAACTTGTTTTTGGAAAAAGGAGAGACTGGGGGGGAAAAGACACGGTGCTCCCCATCTCTTAATAAAACGAAGCAAAACTAAGCAAAGTTTAAAAGTCTGCACC
>NW_027527940.1:1075615-1076080 GCF_008692635.1 Crocuta crocuta | reverse complement strand
AGGGTGTCCAGCCCAAAGTGTGTTCAAACTAGAAGGCTGGAAGGGAATCCCGAGGGCGGAGCCCAGAGAGGAGTCACGGGTGTGTAGGAGTAAGGATGTACAGAGGGAATCTAGGAGCCAAGGTGGGTAGGAAACGAAAAAGCAAGCCAAAAGAGAGGAGTGGGGTTGAACAAGGCAGCACCCTGGGAGACTGTCACTTGGACACAGGGGATCCGACGGGAAGAACGAAACCAGCTGCCTTGGGGGAGGGTAATCTGCTTTCCTTAGCAGCTGGGGGCTGCGGCGGCCAAGACACCACCCCTCTTTTTTCCTGTCCTTAGCCCCCGCAAGTATCCGTGGCGTGAGGAGGGGGTAAGAGAGAGCCCCAAGAGGCCGGTGCCCAGAGCGGTTTACCTTCGCGGAAGGCTGGAGAGTCTCCAGCCCGAGCTCCTTCCGCCGCCGGCTTCGCGTCCAGAGTGAGACGAG
>NW_027527940.1:930898-1075544 GCF_008692635.1 Crocuta crocuta | reverse complement strand
GCACTCCGGCCTCCTCCTCCTCCTCCTCCTCCTCCTCCTCACCACTTCCCCTTTCCCCGGTCGGGGCCCTGTAGCTCCGCTGCCGCGGGTTCCTGGTGCCGCGGCGGCGCGGCCTCCCCGCCCCCTCCGCCTCCTCCCTCTGCCTCTCAGAGGCTCACTCTGGAGGCCGCCATCTTCGCTGAGGCTTTCAGCAACCGTGCTCTAATACGCCTGCGTCGCCACCGCCCAGGCTGTCACGAGACCCGGTCAGCTGATTTCAATTCTTCCGCCTTCTGTCCCGCCCCCCCGCAGGCATTTCTCGGCTCTCCCCATCCCATTCGCCCCCTTTCCCAGAAATTCCGCGTTCTACCGGCCCGCCCGCCCCCAGAAGTTACACATGCGCAGAGTGAGGAGGCCTGCTGTAGGATCCAGAGTCCACGCAGCGCGTGAGACGGGTCCGCCCCCTCGGTGCGTGCCGAGAAGTACCCGCCCCGGTGCGCGCGCGCCCGCGCGGGTAGAGCCACGCCCCTCCGGCGTGTTCTCCTAAGGTCACGCCCCTCGGCATGTGGCTCTGAGTCCTTCCGGCTGTTGTGTTGCGGCCCGGATACTTACACTGTTAAGCTCGAGAAGTCCTGTTTTAAAGCCTTTCGGCAGCTTCGCGCTGGACTTCAAGTGCGGTGGAATATCCGCAAGGCAATCCGAAGCGTTAGCTTACTATCCGGTTTGGCTGAATTGCGAGCCAGCACGTTCACCACTAAGACTTCCAGAACGACAGTTGAGGGCTTAAATTTTTGCAGTTCTGGGAAGTCGCCAAGACTAAAGCTTAGGAGATGCCTACGGCTTTTCCTCGATGGTAGGGCCGAGAAAATAATACTGATAGCTCCATTTGTTGTGGGCTCATCACGTGCCAAGCATTTTATTTGCATTAGTTAATCCTCAACTCTGAAGTAGGAATTATCTTCGTCTTGCAGATAAATTAAGGCCCCTTCCCACGATAATGGAGTTGGTGTTTGAACCCTAGCAGTGTGACTTAATGCTCTTGTGCCCTCAATAGCCTCTCCCTGAACAAATACATAGGAGCTGGAGGAGGGGTGTCAGGTTAAAGAGCCGACGTTATGCGTTTACCTATGAGCAAAAGTTAAAGGAACTTCAGTCTCCCCTCCCAGACCTGAACTCTAAAGACCCCGTTTCGAAAACAAATTGTACAACTGCAAACTTCAACAGATGGATGGGGGTGACTTGAATGGACACTTTGTTTTATGAGGGTTAAAGGTGTCTGATAATAGGCTTAATATTTTGCAGAGCAATGCTGAAATTGACTTCTCAGAGTCCCTTTCAATGTTTTTAGAGATGGTGATCGCAGGGTGAACAATGTAGACAGTGGTTTTTACAGGTTTTGCTTCTTGGTTCTATTGACCTTTTGCCCTACCTTGGGGTAGAAAAAGACTGCATTTAAGCTTAGAGTAGTTTTTCCTGTATTGCAGCAGTAAGATAAGGTCCATGTAAGGGGTGGGGCCAGGAATAGATGGGTGTGGACCGAACCCTAAGCAGAAGAGAAGGGTAGAAGAAAAAAATTGGAGGGTTTAGTAAAGGAGCCTTCTTGTCTTATCCTATGGAAACAGAAATTTGTCTTTATGTGGCATTTTATAGGTTGTAAAGCCTTCCAATAATTACAGAAGTCAGTATGGAGTGTATTATTTTTATTTTATAAAGGAAGCAAACCCAGAGAGTCCAAGAGACTTGCACAAGGTGACCTAACTCCTAAAGGTTAAGCAGAGTGATAGTCGGAGGACTTGTAACATCAAAGCCAGTGACATAGTAAACCTCCACACTGCCTCTCTATTCAATATTTGAGACAAATAAAATCGGCCTCGGAGTTGGGAGGAGACTTAGGCGTACTGAAATGCCCCTAACCACAGCAGTGGAAAATCAAATACCTTCCAAGACATTTTTTGCTAATTTTTAGAAACTATCTTATCTGTATTCAGCCAACTTGACCTCTCTTTCATGAGCACTTTGGGTTTTTTTGTTCTTGTTGTTTTGCCTATCTGTAACATTTCTTTAAGTATTTACCTATACAGCTAATCACCTATGTCACTCTGTCCTCTGCTTATCACTCTGACTACCCCAGCCACAGCTTCCCATCTTCAGAAACCATATTCCTCATGCTTTCCGCTGTTGCTTACAGGATGTGGTTTCAAGCCTTTTCACAATTGCCTTGGTTGCTCTTAATTTGATTTGTACAAGTTTGTCAGTATCCTTCTTAAAACACTAGAGCTAAACACAAGAGTCAGGAAGGATAGGAGGACTTGTCCCTTCTTTCCCTTCCATTAAATCAGTACCACCCTACACACTCTTTTTTTTTAATAGTCTTTTGTCAATGGTTTCCATAGAACACCCAGTGCTCATCCCCACAAGTGCCCTCCTCCATGCCCATCACCCCCCTTCCCCTCTCCCCCACCCCCAGCAGCCCTCAGTTTGTTCTCAGCATTCAAGAGTGTCTCATGGTTTGCCTCCCTCCCTCTCCCCAACTATTTTTCCCCTTCTCCTCTCCAATGATCCTCTGTTAAGTTCCTCCTAATCCACCTATACATGCAAACATGTGATATCTGTCCTTCTCTGCTTGACTTATTTCGCTCAGCATAACACCTCAAGGTCCATCCATGTTGCTACAAATGGCCAGATTTCATTCTTTCTCATTGCCATGTAGTATTAAAGAAAACCAAAACAGGAGGCATCACAATCCCAGACTTTAGCCTCTATTACAAAGCTGTAATCATCAAGACAGTATGGTATTGGCACAAAAACAGATGCATAGACCAATGGAATAGAGTAGAGAACTCAGAATTGGTCTCACAAATGTATGGCCAACTAATCCTACACACTCTTTTTAAAAAGTGTGACAAGTACAAGGCAGGCCCCTCAGACTTCTCTTTCTGGATTTGTCTTTTTACTCAAAATTTAAATTTGCATTAGCTTTCTTGACATGTTCATAGTACACACAAATCAAATTTAGTTAGGAAAGCGGAACACGGAAGATGCCCTTCTAAATTGTGTGGTATATATAGTGACAATATTTCACAGCTTTTAGATATCAATAGCTTTTATCAGTTGTATAAGTTAGTTTACAAGGCAGGAGAAGTTTTAGATTTTAGGGACCCCACAAGATGGTCAAACACCTTGTTAAACTCCCAGTTGTTGTTAAATTGTCCTTCCCTGGGGCGCCTGAGTGACTCAGTTGGTTAAGTGTCTAACTCTTGATTTCAGCTCAGGTCATTTTCTCACAGTTGGTGAGTTCAAGCCCCTGGTCAGGCTCTGCACTGTCAGTGTAGAGGTTGCTTGGGATTCTCTCTCTTTCTCTTTCTCTTTCCATCCGCACCCCTCTCAAAATAAATAAACTTAAAAAATAAAATAAAACATAAATTGTCCTTCCTAATTCTATCACTGTCCAGATCCAGAATAAATCTCTAGGAACTCTACATAATTTAGCAAGATCTGAACTGTTTATAGTACAGTAGCCACTAACCCCATGTAGCTCCTGAATACTTGAAATAAAGCTAAAATACACACCAGATTTAATAGTAAAATATTGCATTAATAAGTTTAATGTTGATTACATGTTGAAAGAATATTTTGGATATATATATGTATATATATATATGGTTAAAAATACATTATTTAATTTCACTTGTTTCCTTTTTTTTCAAATGTAGCTACTGGAAAATGTAAAATTTTATAGGTGGCTCCTATTATATTTCTCTTGGACAGTGCTGGCTTAGAAAGTCTTGTGCAAACATACAGTCAGAAAATACTTTTCAATTAACAAGCTTGAAGCTCCCACAGAATCATATTCTACTGGACTTCATTTTAATTTTCTATGTGGCTGGTTTTTGTTTATTTTTCTCAAGGTTTATCTTACCACATATAGTTTTTTTGTGTTCCTCTATGCAATTCTAATAATTGTATAGACTTGAAAATATTACCAGCATGACAAATGATGATAGCACAAGGATTCCTTGATATATATGCATATGGATGTACACATACATAGTTTTCACAATTAAAAATAAATAAATAAATCATAGGTGTGCCTAGGTGGCTCAGTTGGTTAAGCATCTGACTCTTGATGTCAGCTAAGAAGTCTTGATCTCAGGCTTGACTTCAATCCCCGAGTTGGGCTCTGAGCTGGGCATGGGGCATACTTGAAACCAACCAATCAGTCAATTCAACCAATCAATCATTGCCTGGCTTCCCCTGCTCAATTAATATTATCCCAGGAACTCTAATTTTATTATTAACATGAATGAAAATGTCTTTTTTAAAAGTATAATTATGTTCACATTTAAAGGATTTTGAACTTATATTACCAAAAGCATGCTTTCATTTAATTACAGAAAATTATTGAGTTCTGACCATATTTTCAGGGTTGGATCAAAAGGGAAAATGAACTACCTGGTGTGTGGTTTAACAATTTGAAACCATTATTGAAATACTAATTTATTAAGGAAAAGGACTTCTGTATTCTTTTATTATACTTAACCCTAGATACTTTTTTGTTTTGCAGTCTATACATTGCTGAGGATTTTCCACTTCAAATGTTCTTACTAGTTAATGCAAACACTTCCAATATTACAAGATTTGAGGAAAATTCAAGAGGCTTATGTATGTTTTTACATAAAGGATTTTGCAGTAAACAAGATTTCCAATCTGTTATGAAATTGCTACATTCAGACATTTTTACTCATCAGCCCTTCATGGAAATATAAGGTGGTAAAAGATCACAGGCAATTCCCTGATCTTCTTTGAACTTCAATTCCCTCATCTGTAAACTAGAGATATTGATATATTGAGAGACAGTAGTGAGAGCTAAAATAACTTAACTTAGTAAGAGCACCTGCCTACCAAGCACCCGATACTTGCTAATTTCCTCCCAATAGCTAATCTCAAGGTCTCCAACTGGTTTATATAATCCTTGTGCTTGATTTTCCTCTGTCTGGCCACGACAAGGTAAACAGACATTTAAACTATTAATTCACAAAACAGGGGAAGTTCAAGTGTTCATTCTTGACAACTGTATCTGCATACTCTTACCATGAAAAATCATAAAATAGTTCATGTCAAAAAGGTGTCATTATTTTTTTGTTTCTTACAAGAGAACACAGAGTCGACTAGCTAAAGTCATACATGAATGTTAAGGATGCAAAAAGACCTAGATGCATGCAGTGTTCATCTGTACAATATTTGAGTAATGAGCCAAATACTGATCATGAAGTTCTTAGAATGCCAATGGCCCATTCACAAGGAAATCAAGGTGAGAAAACATCATCTAAAGTTAATTAGGTACAGAGAAGCTTCTACTTCCCATTGATTTCATCAAAATTCATCACAACTACAAGGAGAAGATGTCTATCTGTTGATATTGGATGATGACTTGTTCATATTATATTCATCTAAGAACATAAAACTTAATTACACAGTTAAATTCTTGCTGACTTTGTGCATATAAAGATATGACTGCCATTTCTGTGTTAAAACTTAATTTTGCCCAAAAAATGACTATCTTTTTTTCCCCTTCTGAGCACCAGTAAATCAGGTGGCAGCTGCTTACCTAGCATAAAGCAAATAAAACTAATATATAGGAAGTAGTATTTCAAGCTCAGCTACTGGTTCTCAAAACTATCCTGCCGATATTTTGCAAGAAATAAATAGTAAATCATTGTAAAGCAAAATAAAAGGTACCTACTAAGAAATGCAATTTCAAAAAAATTTTACTGATATAAAAGTAACTCGCATACTTAGACATTGCAGTCACCCAAATTTAAAAAATTGTAGACATTGGGTCTATTACAGTTCTGCCTGTCAGACAAAACTTTGAGAGTGGAAAGCAATGTACTGTACTCAAAGAAACAATGGCTTAGTTACAGCAAGTAAGGTCCCACTTTTTTCCCATTTGTGATTATCTTCTGACAAATGTATTCACTTACTTGGGAAGATACATTTTTCCTTATCTTTCTTTTATCTTGTAACTGTTCAAATCCCAATTCCAACACTTATTAGCTACTTATTCTTTGAACCTCAATTTCCTTACCAATGAAAGGAAGGTAATATACATATAAACAACAGTTGTTTTGAGGATTAAGAGTCAAGACACACTATCTGATAATGATGGACCAATATTATTTAATATTATAAATCCATATAATAGAAGAATCAAAATCACAAACTTAAAAATGGGATAAGGGAGAGGGAAATAGTCTAACTGTGCCAAGTCCTTGTCTTTCATAATAGGGAATAAATTAATGCTGTCTAAATGTTAAAAACCAAGAAAGAAGGGCGAAAGAAGACTTTTTATGGAGCATTTAGTAAGCACCATTCATGTTCCCTAAGAGTTAACTTCCTCTTTTCCTTATATACCTTTTAGTCTCTTTCTTTGTAATTCTAGAAGCAAATAATGCAATATTTGGGGCAGTGCTGGATTACACAGTAGGCAGTTTAAACAAGTGCTTAGGGCACCAGCAAAGCAAAGACTCCAAAGATGAAAGAAACCTAAAAAGGATTTGCTATTTAATGTTTTATTAAAAGCATCAAAATAATAATCATGGGAAAAATCAGAATTTGGTTGAGTTCCCTTCACTTATTTCATGGGTGTAGAACTGAGGACTTCTAATGACCTAAATCCAGCTCTGAGTTTGGGAGATTGGTTTTTTTAATCTGCAAATACATATTCATGGAATAGGAGACTTTATATTACTATGTTGAAAATGGAAGTTGAAGACAAGCATGAGAGAGCAAAGAAGAGTTGTAAGGGAGGGGTATTACTGTGCACTGAGTGTTTATCCTACAGCCCGATCTGTTACAACATGTTGTTACCTGTTTTGTATAGATGAGAAAGTCTCCAAGGTTCAAACGGTTTATGGGACTGCCCAAAGTCCCCCAGTTAAGTAAATGACAGAGTTAGAATTTAAATCACCATCCTCCTGGGGCACCTGGGTGCCTCAGTCAGTTAAGCATCAGACTTCAGCTCAGGTCTTGATCTCACAACTGGTGAGTTCAAGTCCCATATCCAGCTCTGAGCCAACAGATTGGAGCCTGCTTCAGATTCTGTGTCTCCCTCTCGGGTTTCTGCCCTCCCCTGCTTGCACTCTCTCTCTTTCTCTTTCTCAAAACTGAAAATTAAAAAAAATTTTTTTAAATATTCATATCTGCCTGGTTCCAAAGCCAGGATTTTCCAAGAGTAATTTGATGACTGTTTTTAATTACATGTGACATGGTACAGTTTGAGCAAATAGAATAGACAACTTCTTCTGGCCCTTCCTCTGTACTCCTTAGGAACTTAAAGATTTCTGCTATGACCAGAACACAAATTGTGTGGTGATTATTATTAGTAGGTAGAGGAAAAGATGACTAAGGGAGTCCCAGATGGTTTTAGGAGAATTAACAAATAATAAACACAGAATTTCCACCAGAGAGAAAATGTATACAGTAATAGCTAGTTAGAAGTTTAGGGGTTAAATTTTTCATGAGGGTCATTAACATTTCTAAACCAAGGAATTTCCAACATATAGTCTTATATACAGGCTGAATTGTAGCATGTATGGTCTGATAACAGAATCTTTCAAAAATTGTATGAATAGCTTAGACTAAGGAATGCTTTAAAAGTTCACCGAATCACTAAGTTTAATCATTCTGCTTTTCTACATAATCTTAGAAGACATATATTTTCTAATGTGGATTTCATTAACCTATGTGTCTGTGTGTAAAGATTCATTACTTGAAAAACTATGTAACTATTAGTAAACTATGTCTGCCATAAGATATGTCTCTACATACATTAAATAATTTAAGATTATTTACCAATATTAAAACAAAATAGTTCATATTTCTCAATTTAAATCTCTGTCAACAACCAAATTCCTTCTAAAACATGAATAATCTTGGGTTTTGCAAAAATGTTCCCAATGAATAATACAGAGAGAAATTTAAATAAATGATGACTCCATGGTGCCTTAGGTCTGAAAGAAGCAAAATGTGGTAAATCATTATTTGGCACCTCCCCCTCAAAAAGTCGTTAATTTGTTATTAAGGATTTCTGTTCTATCTCAAGAGGCTAAGGAAAAGATATTCCAGATAATCCACAATTTTAGTTAAGTTTGGACCAGTTTTCAAAGAAATATATCCTATCTTAAGTCTATCATTCATTGAATAGTTACTCTGTGTACTGTTCTATGGACTTTATCTATTTATGTTATGAACTTTGTTATTTTTTATATGTTTATTTATTTTTGAGAGAGATAGAGAAAGACAGAGGGAAAGAATGAGGAAGGAGTGGAGAGAGAGAGAGAGAGAGGCAGACACAGAATTCAAAGCAAGCTCCAGGCTGCCAACTGTCAGGACAGAGCCTGATGCGGGGCTCTAACCCACGGACCTAACCCATGAGATCATGACCTGAGCCAAAGTCGGACACTTAACTAACCGAGCCACCCAGGCACCCTTATGCTATGAAATTTAATACATCATCTGATTTAATTTTCATTACACTCCTGTTAAGGAAAATGCTATTATTATCCCCATTTAGTAGGTGGGGAATCCATGACTTTAGAGGAGGTATTTAGCTTTCCCAATGTCTTGTGACTAAAAGCTACAGAGCCTTTCCAACCAGGTCCCTTGGGTTTCAAAATCCATGCTCCAAGCCAATTACTTTCATTTAACACATGAGCTCTAGTAGCTATGATTTCCTCTTTCCTTGATCATTACCAAGTCACTTCTGGTTATAATTCTACTAAAAATTTATGTTAGAGATTTGTAAATAAAGGATAATTCTTCCACAATTTATGGTATGTTTTTTCAAAATAACATGGAAGAACTACAATTGCATCTTATTCTTATCAACATCACTTGTAATACTCTGTTATCTTGTATTAAAATTTGACCTATAGGTAAATGAACTCCTCAAAAATATTGTTTGTAATTTTAAATAACAGAAAATATAACTTACCCTCATTTACAGTCTCCCTCAGTTCCAGCCCATTAATAGCCTAAATTAGGAGTAAAAGAAATAGAAAGTAAATAGTCTGTTTCTAGTGAAATCAAATAAATGACAAGGGGGAAATGAAACTGCAAAATAATCAAAAATCAACTGAAATTAAACTGCATAGGATTAAAACTGGTGGAGTAAAGAGGATATTTTCATATTTTTCTTTTAAATAAAAAGTAAAATGATTGTACCTTAGGATTTAGTTTTTACATTATCAGTTGACTTGCACCCAGAGTCCATGTCTATGTGGTATCAGGTATATTAAGAAATTAGGTCCTTGGAGCTGTTGGTTCTTTTTGTTTCCCTTAGTGTTACTTCTTAACTCATTCACCTGTTCTTCCACTTGTCAAAAGGTGTCTTGGGAAAAAGAGAAGGACTAGTTCAACACAAGGAATAATCTCCCAATGTTTTAAGAAGTGAGCAGATGAATATATTATCACAGCCCTTAAGGGTGGTAACAGCCCACAAAGGATTAGCATGGAGCGCTGGTTTTTCCTCAAACATATGTAATTGCCCTTTCTAATTTACTCTCTCTCCATCTGTATTTGTTTTCTATTGACTTCACTTTTTTTTGAGAGAGAAAGAGAGTGGGGGAGGGGCAGAGGGAGCCAGAGAGAGAGAAAATCTTAAGCAGGCTCCACGCCCAACCCAGAGCCCAACTGGGGGGCGGGGGAGGGTATGATGGGGAGGGGTTGATCCCAGGACCCTGAGAGCGTGACCTGAGCTGAAATCAAGAGTTGGATGCTTAAATGACTGAACCAACCAGGGGCTCCTTTACATCACTTTTTAATCGCTCCCCTAACTTGACTCAAAGGAACTTTTACATAAAAAATGACCAAAAGGCCTTCAGCCATCAACAGAGTTGAAGAGGCCTACTACGTAGTCCATTACTTGGGCAACATTTATTACAAAAACACCCTGATTAACATTGTAAGAATCTGCATTGACTTAGGTGGCATTTGATTATACAGTTTCAGATGATTAGAGTGTTTTTTGTTGAAAAAGGCAAGTAATCCTTCCTTGTTGCTGTCCCTTCGTGTCTGTGGTGCTGAATATCTCTTCCACTGCAGGAGTCCTGGATGATGGCAAATCCAGGGCCACAAACCAGACAGTAGGGAGTGGTGGCTCCAGTGTCTGAGAAGAAAGCCTGACTTCCTCTAGCTCAGAATGCCATAAGCATTACGACAAGTCATCAGTGTGAACTCATGGCCCTGGGGGCTCACTCAAGCCTCTAGCAATTTGGACTAATGACCTCCAGTTCTTCCCGGGGAAGGGTCGGAGTGAACCCTAGACCCTAACAAGCCTCTGAATTGGAGGTTGTTTGTCTCGGTTTGCATCAACCCTTGATTCTGTCTGTCAGATAGTGTTAACACAGTTTTAGGAATGAATGAAAAAAACAATGAAAAAGAATCAATATAAGAAAATTCCCAGAGAAGTCATGAAGATCACAATAGGATTTGTTGACAATAGTTAAGGGTGCTCTGTTGAACAAGGATAGAGATTTTACAAAACATTAATTTTTACCATACTACACAAAATAACTACAAAACATATGTAGTAGGAAGCTAATAAATAATTTCACTTCTGCCTTTCTGAGGAACTGTTTTGATACCCATCCAAATAGCCTTCAAAGCCTGCATTTGGTCTCTGTCCCATTCTGCTTTCTGTTATCCCTCTTTCCTCTTTGTGACCCAGTACATGACATGAACAGAAACTGTCTAGGATCATTAAAGCAAGCTGTTGCAGAAGCAGGGATGTTGATTCAGCATTTGGCCAAAGAATAGAAGGCTGTTCAGTGAAAGCCTTGATTTCATTTTTGTTAGGCCAGCAAACAAGAGCAGCACACTGGCTTTCCTGATAAAAAGAACAAAGAAAACAAACCAATACCTTTTGCTGACATTTCTCTTTCTAATGCAAAGAAGGGAGGTGTTTTCTCCCTTTTCCACCCTTTTCTGGCATCGAGAAGTCTAGAGGAGCCAGACCAAGACTATAGTCCATTCTCTGATATTAGAAGCTGAAAAACAAAATCCATAAATGTAAATAAATAAAATCAATGATTGTTTTTCTCCCAGCTCTTCACTTCTGACCCTATTCTGCTCTACTTTCTTCTCTTCCCACGGTGTTCCACTTTGTTATTTGCTCAACACAATTCTCTTTATAAGTGAGACTCATTAGAGAGGAAAGATGTTTACTGCTTTGTAAACTTCCTGCTGTCATAAGCAGCGTCCTGGCTTATAGTTCTGAGCTGAGGTTGCTGAGAAAAGGCCTTCCACGATCCAGTTACAATGTCTAGTCACTCTATAGCCTACCATTTTCTTGCTTTTTTTCCCCTAAAGTGTCAACACTGTGTATTTCACAAGCCCCATTTTCTATAGGGGAGGGAGTTTGAATCCAAAGATAAAGGACAGAAGTCTCCCTCTGTTTTTATACCAAGTTGGATAAAACCTCCAATACCCTGGGCAAGGGGTTTGCTCTAGAGAATAAAGAAGTCGTCACCTTGCTGTCTTTGGGTAAAATATTTTGATACTCTCCCACAAAGACAGTATCAGCACCAGCATATGTTATAATTTTTAGAATTATGCTTGGTCTGAACCAGCTCTGTCCTTGTTAGTAGCAGAAGACTTCAAAAACAATTTGGCTTACATAGATTCTTTTTTTTCTTACTGCTGCCTGGAAGGAGCTATCATGGTTTTCCTTTGCCATCTCTGTCTGTTTCTTCACTTGCTCCGTATTGTCTGTTGTCCCCAGTGCCCTCGCCTGGGGATTTTTGCTGCAATTTTCCTTCACTAGGAAGTTTTCTTAGACTTCATTAAAAAGAGCACTAGCTTTCCTAAAATACATTAGATACAAAGAAGAAAGGGTCTTTTCTTGTAGAAATTACCAGCGAGGTAAATGGCCATATTACCTGTATTGAGATTATAAAAACTTGTCTATCTTAACTATTTTAGAATTAATAGAATGTCATTTTTCTTAAACCTGTTAATACATTTCACATATGTTCACTTCTCAGTACTCATTAAAGCTGTCTGACAAAGAGTGGGGCAGGCATTTCAAGCGCTTTGCTCAGAGTGACCCAGGAATTCATCCTCGCAGGGATCCTGCTGAAATCAGAGGAAAACTTTGATGATAAAAATGTTGCTGGCGGGGTGCCTGGGTGGTGACTCAGTGAGTTAAGACTGCAGCTCAGGTCATGATCTCACGGTTTGTGTGTTCAAGCCCCACGTTGGGCTCTGTGCTGACAGCTCAGGGCCTGGAGCCTGCTTCAGATTCTGTGTCTCCCTTTCTCTCTGCCCCTCCCCTGCTCATGCTCTGTCTCTGTCTCTCAAAAATACATAAACATTAAAAAAGACTTTTTTTAATGTCACTGGCTGTCCCTCCTCCTTGATCAATGAAGAACACGGTCACAGCCTGCAATTCATTTTCAAGAGGGAGAGAGTTAGGCAAGTTACCCAGTCTCTCTGTCTCAGTTTCCATATCTTTAAAAAATTTTTTAATATTTATTTATTTTTGAGAGACAGAGAGCAAGCAGATGTGGGGCAGAGAGAGAGGGAGACAGAGAATCCAAAGCAGGCTCCAGGCTCTAAGCTGTCAGCACAGAGCCCAATGCAGGGCTTGAACTCACAAGCTATGAGATCAGGACCTGAGGCAGAAGTAGGACCTTTAACTGACTGAGCCACCTAGACTCCCCTCCTCATCTTAAAATGAAAAAAAGAACACATACTTCATAGAGTTATAGTGAAAATCTCTCTCTCTATATATATGCACTATCCATAGTGCACATCTTAAGTGCATAGAACAGTACCCGGAACATAGCAAGAGCACAATAAATACTGCTCTACTACTAGTACTACAATTGGAATTATAATTTGTTTCATTGAAGCACCACAAAGGCTAAACTCAGCTCCCTAAAAAGATGACACAAAGTTGTTAGCTTTTCAATTTTTCAGCATGTCTTTTTAAAATCCCAGGTATTCAGGAAATACAAATCAAAACTACACTGAGATACCACCTCACGCCGGTCAGAGTGGTTAAAATGAACATATCAGGAGACTATAGACGCTGGCGAGGACATTGAGAAACGGACACCCTCCTATACTGTTGGTGGGAATGGAAGCTGGTGCAACCCCTCTGGAAAACAGTGTGGAGGTTCCTCAAAAAATTAACACTAGAATTCCCCTATGACCCAACAATAACACTGCTAGGAATTTACCCAAGGGATACAGGAGTGCTGATGCGTAGGGGCACATGTACCCCAATGTGCATAGCAGCACTCTCAACAATAGCCAAAAGATGGAAAGAGCCTAAGTGTCCATCAACAGATGAATGGATCAAGAAGATGTGGTTTATCTATACCATGGAATACTACATGGCAATGAGAAAGAATGAAATCTGGCCATGTGTAGCAACGTGGATAGAACTTGAGGGTGTTATGCTGAAGGAAATAAGTCAGGCAGAGAAGGACAGATACCACATATTTGCATGTATAGGAGGATTAGGAGGAAGCTAATGGAGGACCATGGGGGAGAAGAAGGGGAAAAATAGTTGGGGAGAGGGAGGGAGGCAAACCATGAGACACTCTTGAATGCCAAGAACAAACTGAGGGCTGATGGGGGTGGGAGAGAGGGGAAGGAGGGTGATGGGCATGGGGGAGGGCACTTGTTGGGATGAACACTGGGTGTTATATGGAAACCAACTTGACAATAAACTATTTAAAAAATAAAATAAAATTTAAAAAATAAATAAGTAAATTAAAGAAAATGTAAAAGAAAAAAATAAATAAAATTCCAGCTATTCCAGGATGTTACGAGAATGAGAACTAGAAAGCATCAGGACCACTCCATGATCTTGAGTATGTTACATGCATACATAGATGTATACATGTATAATGGATACATGTATGTGTATATGTATATATACATGTTATATAATGTATATATAACAAATATAACTATATTACATGCATATAGTTAATTTTTACAGAAATGGTAGCAAACCATATTCAGTTCAGTAGCTTACATTTTTAATTAATAATATATCTCCAAAATTAGTTTCATTTGTCTCATTCTTTGTGAAGGCTGAAAATTATTCCACTGGACAGATTAACCATAATTCAATTTCTCTCACTAATGGACTTTTAGGTTGCTTCCATTCCAGTCTTTTGCCTTTAAAAAAAGGCTGAAATGAACACCATAGGTCATTTCAAAAAATGCGGAAGAATATCTCTTGACTTTTTTTATTATTCAGTTTGTTACAATTCTTTCTCACTCTGCTATAAATTGTAGCCTTCCTGTGGCTTAGAATATTCCTATCATTATTTTTTTGGTAATGTGTGCACACAATATCTTTAACATGTGTAATATGTTATATATTACATATGCCAAGCTTGTAGCAAAAATAAAGTACATGAACACATGGATAATGTCTGCAAAGATTTCCTGCAAACAACCACTCCTAGTTCTGGTATTGATTCTCTTAAGTGTCAATTCTGTGATATAAGTGTTCTATCCCTTTAATGACTACAGTCTCCAGTCATGTTTTGTCCTAGATCTTCTGTGAGTTGGATTCACTTGCTAGATCCCTTGATCATCTCTCGTACCCTATATTTTATTGCTTTTGTCTCCAGAAATGAAGATGGTGAGCTGTGGTTTTTTCTTTTAGTTATCTCCAAAAGTAAGGAAGTTCTTCTAAACATATTGAAGACCAAGGAATTTCCAATGAGAGTAAAGCAATTCTGAGGAATTCAAGATAAATAATTAGTGTTGAAAACACAAATATAAAGTTCCATTGCAGAAAGGATTATATTCAACTGCATTAAAGAGAGAGAGAGAGAGAGAGAGAGAGAGAGAGAGGATGATACAGGTTGAGAAGTACCAGTAAGTTCAACCATGAGCATTAAGTTCAGGATGGGCATAGCTAAGACTCAGTTTTATACCTAACCATAGAACAGTCCCAAATAATAATAACAGTAGCTGATGTTTATTGAGTACTTACTTTCTTCAAGCACTGTTCTAATAACACTATACATGCATTATGTTATTTAATCCTTCAGAACCTTGTAAGAGAAATGGAATTACTAGTTCTTATTTGATAGATAAGAAAATGTGTCCCAAATCATATAATATAGGTAGAGTTAGTATTCACTCCTAATACCTTTAACCATTTCACTTTATAAAGAAAATATGTATTTTTTGAAGTTTCAATTTTTAATTCTAATTGTCTTCTGGCTTTTTTACTTCCTTGCTTCTTTCATTTCGAATGCAACTATTTCTGAGTTCAACAAACATCTGGTAAAGAATAAGTTGAAACACATGTGGTTTAAGCTGATTTCTAATTACTGAGATTCTACTCAGATTGTGGAAACCTTATATTCCTGAATAAAATTAGATTGCCATATTTCCATTTTGCTTATTTTTGAAGTATTACCTATCAATTTCTTCCAGTATAGGTTTATATGCCTAATTGGTTTACCAAAAACAATTTCTCTGAAGAAAATGGAATGTAGTAAAATCAACTGACATTGTAATTTGTCTGTATGCAACATTTCTTACTTGGCACATCTCCAAAGGCAAGGGAATCAAAAGTAAAAATGAACTATTGGGACCTCATCAAGATAAAAAGCTTCCGCACGACAAAGGAAACAATCTATAAAACTAATAGGCAACCAATGGAATGGGAAAAGATAGTTGCAAATGACATATCAGATAAAGGGCTAGTACCCAAAATCTATAAGGAACTCACCAAACTCCACACCTGAAAAACAAATTGTCCAGTGAAGAAGTGGGCAGAAGACACAACAAGACACTTCTCCAAAAGGATATCCAGATGGCCAACAGACGCATGAAACAATGCTCAGCATCCCTCATCACCAGGGAAATACAAATTAAAACCACACTGAGATACCACCTCACACCAGTCAGAGTGGCTACAATGAACACATCAGGAGACTCTAGATGCTGGTGAGGATGTGGAGAAACGGGCACCCTCCTACACTGCTGGTGAGAATGTAAACTGGTGCAGCCCCTCTGAAAAACAGTGTGGAGGTTCCTCAAAACAAAATTAACAATAGAACTCCCCTATGACCCAGCAACAGCACTGCTAGGAATCTACCCAAGGGATACAGAAATGCTGATGCATAGGAGCACATGTACCCCAATGTTCATAGCAGCACTCTCAACAATAGCCAAATCATGGAAAGAGCCTAAATGTCCATCAACTGATGAATGGATAAAGATCAACTGATGAATGGATAAAGAAGATGTGATTTATATATACAATGGAATACTACACGGCAATGAGAAAGAATGAAATCTGGCCATTTGTAGCAATGTGGATGGAACTCGAGGGTGTTATGCTGAGCGAAATAAGTCAGGCAGAGAAAAACAGATCCCATATGTTTTCACTTATAAGTTGAACAGGAGAAACTTAATAGAGGACCACAGGGGAGGGGAACAGGGGAAAAAAATAGTTAAGGAGAGGGAGGAAGGCAAACCATAAGAGACTCTTAAATACCGAGAACAAACTGAGGGCTGATGGGGTCGGGGAGAGGTGAAGGGGGGTGATGGGCATGGAGGAGGGCACTTGTTGGAATGAGCACTGGATGTTACATAGATACCATTTGACAATAAACTATAATAATAATAATAAAAAGATATTTGGCTATAAAGCCATCTACAAATGCCAGCAATAGCCAAGTTCATAGAAGAGATCAGGTATGATTATTATTTGCTTCCACATTTCGGAAAGAAATCAGCTCTGTGGTTTTATTTCTTACAAAGTCCACTACATCAACATGAAGAATTTGGCTGAGTGTGAGGAGAAGAAGGAGGAGGGACTAAAACAAGAGTTTCAGTTTGAAATTGCAAACTAGTTTTTGTTCATTGTAACTAGTCTAACAATACAGAGAGATAGCAAAACAAAATCAATAGATATATATCACCCACCTTTCTCCAAGTCCATCCACTTGAGGTTATAAACATTCTGTTTATCTTCCAAGCTTTTTTCTATACTTCTACAAGCACCTACATACATCTAGACATATATAGCTTTGTTTTTTTTTTTACAAAAGTGGGATGATACTATATACGTTCCTCTAAATCATGTTTTTCCCTAACTGAAGACATTTCTCCAGGTCAATGCATATAAATCTAACTCAGTAATTTTGAGCATTACACATTATTCTACAATAAGTTGTACCATAATTCTATTCCCTTATTGATGGATATTCAGGTTATTTCCAGGTTCTTGCCATTCCAAACAATGCTGTCCGATACTTTCTTGTTTCCAATACTCGAAGAAATATATATACACACATGAATTTTTAAAGAACTTGGTCTAAAATCGTGTACTAAAAATTGGTCCTCTTGCAAGAAACATAGTTCAGATACATGGTCAGGTAATGGGCAAATGCAATTCTCACACTGTTAACAGCACCATACAAGGTATGCTTTTAGTAAGCTTATACTTTACACTGTCCTCTTTGATTGAATTTTTCCAATCCAGTCAGGAGTAGTGAGTGCTTTTACTTTTTATAAGAAAATTCATTTCCATTTAAACATTTTTGAATAATCAGGTACTTTCAGGATTCTTACCATTGTTTAAAGATATAGCTGAAGCAAAGGTAATTTTGATTTGATACTGTCACAATTTCTTATATGTGGGATTTATTTTCCCCTGCATCTAAATTTGTCATTGGAGTAAATTGGATACTTTATACTTTGGGGACCAGTAATAGACAGTAATTACTTTGTTGAGTCTTAGCCTTGCCTGATCCAACCTAAACACTCCCAGTACTCTCATTCTTTATTACAGTTTTTATTTTCCAGCCCACAAAGTGTTTCCCCCTCTTTTAGCTTTTTAACAGTTTTATTAATGTACAATGTACATATAATAAAAGTCACCCATCTTAAGTGCGCAATTCAATGTATTTTAGTAAACTCATATGGTTGTACAACGATCACCACAATCTGGTTTTGGAATATTTCAATCCCGCCAAAAAGTTTCCATTTGTGTTAATTCCCTGCTCCCACTTTTAGCCTTAGGCCAAAAGGCTTGATTTGCTCTCTGTCTCTGTGGATTTGCCTTTTCTAGAATTTCACATAAATGGAATCATACAACATGCGGTCTTCTGTGTCTGGTTTCTTTAACATGTCTCAAAAGTTTACCCACACTGTTGCATATGTCAGCAATTAATTGGGGTTTTTTTCCTGGAAGTACTTCATCATATGGATATACTACAATTTGCTGGTGCTTTTACTAGCTGATGGGCATTTGTATTGTTTCCTGTTTCTGGTGACTGTGAATAAAGCTACAGTGAACATTCTTGTACAAATCTTTAGTTGGGCATGTTTTCATTTTTTTTGGGTAGATACCTAGGTGTGGAATTGCTCAGTTGTATGATAGAATGACAAAAATTATGTCTAATGTCAATGTTATTGTTTGCATATGATTTTTACATATTATCTGCCTATAATAGATATACTTTATTTACATCACCCATAAATCATTATATATTATCTCTTTTTTCCTTCTTTGTTATTCTTGGCCTTTTTAAGGTTTAGAGATAATATTCCCAGACAGAGATAATATTCTATTTTTTTCTTTAAAAAAAATTTTTTTTTTACATTTATTTATTTTTGAGAGAGACAGAGAGACAGAGCATGAGCGGGGAGGGGCTGAGAGAAGGAGACACAGAATCCCAAACAGGCTCCAGGCTCTGAACAAGCGTTCAGCACAGAGCCTGACACGGGGCTCAAACCCACGAACTGAGAGATCATGACCTTAGCTGAAGTCAGACATGTAATGGACTGAGCCCTCCAGGTGTCCCAGAGATAATATTCTAAAAAGGAAGGGATCTATGATTCTGCTTGCCCTCATTTCCTTAACAAAGCATTTATTTCCTCATGTACATTTAATTCACTTCTCAAAACACTTCCATTTAATATCCTATTACACTTCTCCACTGAAGTAGTTATTGTGTCTGTTTTTACACATTACTGAACTCATCACAAGACTATGAACTCTAACATTGTTTCTCATAGATTGTCTGAGAACAGGACAGGAATTACATTATGCAATCCTTGTTAATAATAGATATTGGTTGCTATTTATTGTGTTTATCATGTGCCAGGTACTTTGCTAGTTGGTTTGCAGGCATCAACTCAATTAATCTTCAACAAATTCTATGAAATAGATAATGTTATCATTCACATTTTACAGATAAAGAAACTGAGATTAGAGAGCTTGTTCAGAAGTTGAGACAGCTAGCAGGTGATTATTGTAAAGGCACGAAGAACAGTGAAAAAGCTCTGAAGAACATGACTTCTGACTAGCTGGTCAGAATTCCTGCTTTTTTTATTGTTGCTAAGTGCTAGGATTAGGACCGACTTTTCTGTCACCACAAAGAAGGCAATACTTTATAGGATCAACTATTAGGCAGGGGAAATACTAAATTATACTTTGGTGTACCCAAATTCACAAAGTTCTCACAATTTGCATCAGAAATTGGAGTAATGTCTGGTGAGGATCAGGAACCTCTTTAGCCAGAGTGGAAATGTTTCCAGGTGCAATTTGTTTCCTCCTTAAGTAAATTTAGCAAGGTTTTTCAAAAACGTGCCCTCCCCCCACCCTCCAACCAAATGAATGAGCATCACTTGGGAACTAAACTCAAGGCAAATTCTAGGATCTTACCCTGTGCTTACTGAATTAGAGTCTCTGTGGGTGGGGACCAACAATCTGGCATAACAAGTCTTCTAGGTGGTTCTGATGTGAACTCACCTTTGAGAATTCCTGGACCACAACGTGGTAGTAGTTTAAAGCATGAAATTTGGAATCAGACTACACAGATGAAAATCACATATCTATCATTAACTAGCTCTCTGAGAAAGGTGAATATAGGCAGGTTATTAAAACCCTCTATGTATCTCAGTCTCCTCAACTGAAAAATGGGGCTAGTAATTTTTTCATGTTTGTGGAGACTAGACACCAGTTAATATTTGTGAGAAATTTAGAGAAGTGCTTGGCACATGATACATACAGTAAAACCTTGGTTGGCAAGCATAATTCATTCCAGAACCATGCTTGTAATCCAAATCACTTTTATTTTTTATTTTTACTTTTTATAGTTTATTGTCAAATTAGTTTCCATATAACACCCAGTGCTCATCCCCACAAGTGCCCTCCTCCATGCCCATCACCCCCCTTCTCCTCTCCTCCACCCCCATCAGCCCTCAGTTTGTTCTCAGCATTCAAGAGTCTCTCATGGTTTGCCTCCCTCCCTCTCCCCAACTATTTTTTCCCCTTCTCCTCCCCCATGGTACTCTGTTAAGTTTCTTCTGTTCAGCTTATAAGTGAAAACATATGGTATCTGTCCTTCTCTGCCTGACTTATTTCGCTCAGCATAACACCCTCGCGTTCCATCCATGTTGCAACACATGGCCAGATTTCATTCTTTCTCATTGCCATGTAGTATTCCATGGTATAGATAAACCACATCTTCTTGATCCATTCATCAGTTGATGGACATTTAGGCTCTTTCCATGACTTGGCTATCGTGGAGAGTGCTGCTATGAACATTGGGGTACATGTGCCCCTATGCATCAGCACTCCTGTATCCCTTGAGTAAATTCCTAGCAGTGCTATTGCTGGATCATAGGGGAGTTCTACTGTTAAGTTTTTGAGGAATCTCCATGCTGTTTTCCAGAGGGGCTGTACCAGTTTACATTCCCACCAATAGTGTAGGAGGGAGTCCATTTCTCCACATCCTCACCAGCGTCTAGAGTCTCCTGATGTGTTCATTTTAGCCACTCTGACTGGCGTGAGGTGGTATCTCAGTGTGGTTTTGATTTGTATTTCTCTGATGAGGAGGGACGCTGAGCATCGTTTCATGTGTCTGATGGCCATCTGGATGTTCTCTTTGGAGAAGTGCCTTGTCTTATCTTCTGCCCATTTCTTCACTGGACTATTTGTTTTTCAGGTGTGGAGTTTGGTGAGTTCCTTATAGATTTTGGGTACTAGCCCTTTATCTGACATGTCATTTGCAACTATCTTTTCCCATTCCATTGGTTGCCTATTAGTTTTATAGATTGTTTCCTTTGCCATGCAGAAGCTTTTTATCTTAATGAGGTCCCGATAGTTCATTTTTGCTCTTGATTCTCTTACCTTTGGAGATGTGTCAAGTAAGAAATTGCTGCAGTTGAGGTCAAGGAGGTTGTTTCCTGCTTCTCCTCGAGGGTTTTGACAGTTTCCTGTCTCACATTCAGGTCCCTCATCCATTTTGAGTTGATTTTTGTGTATGTTGTAAGAAAGTGATCTAGTTTCATTCTTCTGCATGTTGCTGTCCAGTTCTCCCAGCACCATCTGTTAAAGAGGCTGTCTTTCTTCCATTGGATACTCTTTTCTGCCAAACCTCTTTATATCAAAGTGATTTCCCCATAAGAAATAATGGAAACTCAGATGACTCATTCCACAACCCAAGAATATTCATATAAAAATGAATACTGTAATATAATATGAAATAATAAAGAAAATACAAAATATAAAGAAAAAATGAACAAATTAACCTGCACTTACCTTTGAAAACCTTTGTGGCTGGTGTGAGGGAGTAAAGAGGGAGGAGGGTTATTGTGTAGGATTACTTTCACTATCACTAACAGAATCACTGCTATCTGTTGGCTCAATGGAATCTTTTTCTCTTCCTACAACTTTAACAAAGAACCTATCCAATGACCTAGAATGAAGTAAAGTATTTCTAAAGGTGTAANGTTGCTGTCCAGTTCTCCCAGCATCATCTGTTAAAGAGGCTGTCTTTCTTCCATTGGATACTCTTTTCTGCCAAACCTCTTTATATCAAAGTGATTTCCCCATAAGAAATAATGGAAACTCAGATGACTCATTCCACAACCCAAGAATATTCATATAAAAATGAATACTGTAATATAATATGAAATAATAAAGAAAATACAAAATATAAAGAAAAAATGAACAAATTAACCTGCACTTACCTTTGAAAACCTTTGTGGCTGGTGTGAGGGAGTAAAGAGGGAGGAGGGTTATTGTGTAGGATTACTTTCACTATCACTAACAGAATCACTGCTATCTGTTGGCTCAATGGAATCTTTTTCTCTTCCTACAACTTTAACAAAGAACCTATCCAATGACCTAGAATGAAGTAAAGTATTTCTAAAGGTGTAACCTGTATGGAAAAGCAAAGGACTGTCCATAGGTGCTTTGAAGTGATTAAAAAAAAAAAACTCTAGTGCCAGTTGTGGGCACCTTCCAACATTCTGAAAAACCACTAATTTCTGCCAAACACTATAGCCTGAGACCAAGCGTCGAAGCATGGNTAACCTGCACTTACCTTTGAAAACCTTTGTGGCTGGTGTGAGGGAGTAAAGAGGGAGGAGGGTTATTGTGTAGGATTACTTTCACTATCACTAACAGAATCACTGCTATCTGTTGGCTCAATGGAATCTTTTTCTCTTCCTACAACTTTAACAAAGAACCTATCCAATGACCTAGAATGAAGTAAAGTATTTCTAAAGGTGTAACCTGTATGGAAAAGCAAAGGACTGTCCATAGGTGCTTTGAAGTGATTAAAAAAAAAAAACTCTAGTGCCAGTTGTGGGCACCTTCCAACATTCTGAAAAACCACTAATTTCTGCCAAACACTATAGCCTGAGACCAAGCGTCGAAGCATGGGAGACGACCACCCACAAACAAATACAGAGAGAGAGAGAGAGAGAGCCATCAGCTCAGTTGTAATCATGTGACATTCAGTGTCACATACTACTGGTATTGAAGACATCACTTGTTTATGTTAAAATTCATAGGAATGTTTGCTTGTCTTGTGGAACACTCACAGAACAAGTTACTCACAATCCAAGGTTTTACTGTACTCGGAAAGTGTTTCCTACTATTATTTTTCTAGAATTGTGGCAATATCCTTCTTAATGGAGGAATCTACAAATTCCAATAGAGGAACAAACAAATATCTCACATCAAACAAATATCATATTCATGTATGCATTCATTCATCAAATAGTGAAAATTTATTAAGTTGAAGACATAATTTTATGTTCTGCACACTTTCAGGTACTAACTCATAATCTTAGAAGACACATTTGAAGGCCACCTGGTGGCTCAGTCGGTTAAGCGTATGGCTTCGACTCAGGTCATGATCTCACCATTCCCAAGTTTGAGCCCTGTGTTGGGCTCTGTGCTGACAGCTCAAAACCCAGATCCTGCTTCAGTTTCTGTATCTCCCTCTCTGCCTCTCCCCCAGTCACACTCTGTCATTCTCTCTCAAAAATAAACATTAAAAATAACACATTTAAGAGTACAATATTGCTTAGCAGACCATATGATGGTACCCAGAATAGGACGGAATGCTAAAAAAGATAAAACAAAGCAAAACAAAAACAGAAACAAAAAACAAAAATCCAAATCACTCCACATTAAAGAAAAGAGTATCTGTTTAACAAAAAACAGGACAGAAGATATACATACTATCCCCCCATCAGTGAGGATTCCTAACTTTGCTCTGACTTTGTTCCTAACTATAATATTTTCTTACAGAAAATGATGGGCTGCTTAGTGTATATGCTAATTTAGTTTTGGTTAAAATAACCCCTTCATTTTTTAAAAAATTTTTTAAAATGTTTATTTATTTTTGAGAGAGACACAGTGTGTGAATGGAGGAGGGGCAGAGAGGGAGACACAGAATCCAAAGCAGGCTCTAGGCTCTGGGCTTTCAGCACAGGGCCTGACATGGGGCTGGAACTCACAAACCATGAGATCATGACCTGAGCCGAAGTTGGACACTTAACCAACTGAGCCACCCAAGAACTCCTAAAAACACTTTTATTTTAAAGGAGTGTGTACGATGAAGGATATAATTCTACCAACCGATTTTGCCGTCTCCATTTTATTTCCATTAAACCACTTGCCTAGAAATCTCCATGAAACTTACGTTTGTTTGACGTTTTTACCTGTCCTGCACTGACCCAGTTACCATCATCTGGTCTCTTAATGAATGTAATTCACTGTTAACTATGGCTCTTAAGATTATTCAGTAACACATGTAACTGTGCTGCATAATGTCTTAAGCCAGGATATTTTCAATAAATATTCGAATGAATGCACAAATAAATGATGTGCTATTTGCTTGAAATGGGATATGTATTTGCTTCCCTATTGGGATTATGTATATCTTTTCCATCATTTTACTTTTGATCCATGTGTATTATATTTAAGCAGCTTCTTCCAGATGGCATAGAGTTGGGTCACATTATTTAATCCATCCCAACATTTCCCATTTTTAAATTAATATGTTTAGATCATTTACATTTATGTTATTATTGATATTGTTAAAAGATAAGCTGAAACAAATTAAAAATTTTAAGAGTTTATTTGAGCAAAGATGGATTCAAATCAGGGCATTATCCAATCTAGCCAAAAGGAAAAAGCTCTAAAGAGCTGTGTAAAATTAAAGACTAATAGCCAGAAGAGAGTGGGAACAAAAAGTTTTACTAAGCAAAAAAGCAAGTTGGTTATTGGAAAGTTACTTTTCCTTAGGGAATGGGTCTATCAGGCAGATTACCTAACTAGTACCTACCAGGCAACTCCTGATTGGCTGGTTTAAGATTCTATTTCTAGGAGAGCTGAAACTGTGATTAAGTGTAAGTTTAGTCATGGGGGGCTTAATGTAAGTGATACCTTTTTGGGCCTGTCATCTTGTTTTTCACCCATCTGTTTGGATTTAGATTGATGGTACTCCAAATTCTGGTGTTTTACACACACACACACACACACACACACACACACACACCAACCTGCCTGTTCCTATTTACTTTCCAGAGTCTTCACATAGTTGTTCCGTGCCTTCTCCCCAGGTTCTAAGGCTATATTCAGTGGGAGGCAATAAATGAAGCATGCTTACTCCATCTACTTACAATTGGAACTTTGGAGATAATTATTTTTAAAGTTCCCCTTAAATCTGAGGGTCAGATTGCGAGTTTCTGATGGTCACATTAATGTTCCTATCAAGTCACAGAATCTCAAATTTGCCACAATCCAACCAACTTATAGAAATATCTTCCTTCAGAAATTAATATAAGCAAAAACAACTCTTCAGGACTTTCAGGATGAGTTGTCTTAAAACCTTTCCCAGTGCTGCCTCAAGCTCAAGTTTTCCAGAGTTAGGACATGCTTAGGGTGAGTATGCACAATAGATTTTTCCAAGACCAAATCAGACAGAATCTCTAGGCTGGCAGATGGCTGATGTCACAAAATTGTATCTATTTTTTTCCAACAAATATCATGGGTCAGATCCTGTTGTGAGTATTTGGGATGTAGCAGTCAATAAGAAAATGGCCCTTACTTCTAGTGGGTATTGGGGTTGGGAAGGAAGAAAGACAATAGACACACTGACAAATAAATAAATCAAATAGTTTCAGTTAGTGATAAGTGTTGGGAAGAAATAAAAACAGGGTAATGGGCTACAGAGTGAAGGGGGTGGAGGGAATCGTGGCTACCTTACCCAGAAGGTCAGGAAAGCCTCTCCAGGAAGCATTTGAATTGCCGCCGGAATGTTGACATGGAGGAAAACTGGAGAAGATGTGGGAGAGGAAGTATCCAGGAAAAGAGAAATGAAATGGTCTCACCACAGAGTTTAAATCTAGAAGAAAAGTTGTTGTTTTTCTGAAGCAGCTAGAGACCTTAATCAATCCTCAAACTATCCATTAGCAATAAACCACCCCAGAATTTGACTGACATAACCCACTCCCTTAATAATGCTTTTTTTGCAGATCAATGAAAGTCCAAGTTCTGGCCCAATATTAAGGGAATAAGGATGGGGAATTTTACCTGGAAATGGTGTTTTAAAATGAAGGAGGCGGATCATTAGATTGTGGATTAAAAAAAATCCAGATTGTCTCATTCATTCATTCATTCATAAGAAATATTGAAACATAATTTGCATTTTGAATCCTATTTTTTAAACTATGAAAGCAAGCATACAAATACCATTTTTGGGCAGTAGGTGGCTGACTACACCCACAAACTAGTGGTTGAGTCCTCTGCAACCTCACAAATATTTGGGAAAGGAGCTGGCCCCAGTTTCTTGAATCACAAAGATTAGACCTTTTAAAGGGTATATATCAAGGCTACATACAAATGTTGGAACAATAGGAAATTTCTCTATTCTGATACCACTGAAAGTGCCCCCTCATGTAAATACATATTTAAGAGGTGCTGGGCCGCGAGAAAGAATATTTTAGCGAATGAAACATCTTAGCCTCAGTCCTGCAGGATCTAAGTTACCATATGTGAAGCTTACAGACATGGACACTGGTCTTAAATTAGGAATGTTGAAAGGAGGTGGGTGGAGTGGGGATGACTTTGAAGCCCTTAACTACTCTCTGGATTTAAAAGTAATAGGCAGTGTACTTAAGCAGTTTGGTAGGAAAAGGCAATAAAGCCTTCAAAAATGGCACTTTTAGACATGACATGGTTTTGTGACATCAGCCATCGTTCAGCCTTGAGATTCTGTTTGGTTTGGTCTTAGAAAAGTCTACAACATCGTGGATGCTCATCCCAAACATCTCTGAGCTAAAGAGGAACTTCTGAGTCTGCAGGGATTCATTTCTAGCAGCCCTTCTCCAGAGTCCTGAGAATTTTCTTTTCTCAGAATTTGTTTTTTAACTGCTGAAGGAAAATAATTATATAAGTATTTTGGATTAGTGGCAGATTTGAGATTCTGTGATGTGACAGAAACTTTAACATCACAGTCAGAAACTTGGAACCTAATCCCCAGATTAAGGTGACCTCTAAAAACAATTATTCCTAGAGTTCCAGTTACAAATAAGATGGAGTAATCACAACACTTTGTATCTTCTCTCTCACTAAGTTTAACTATAAAACCCAACAGAATGCATAAAACAAATACCTTAAGACTCTGGAAAGTACTGATTGGGGAAAAACACCAGAATTTGGAATACCATCAATCAGAATCCAGACATATCAATAATAACATCAATAAATGATTTGAATATTCCAATTTGAAAACAAAAATTCTCAGACTGGATAAAGAAACATGATCCAACTCTGTGCCATCTACAAGAAACCCAATTCCAGTGTAATGATATACATAGGTTAAAGTAAAAGGATGGAATAAAATAAACCATGTACACACTAGTCAAGAGAGCTGAGTTGGCTGTATTGGTGTCAGACCTATCTGACTTCAGAGAAAAGAAAATTCCTGGTGATAAAAGAGTTAGCTAACCAAGAAGCCATAACAACTCTGTATATGCAACAACAGATTGTCAAAATACATGAGGCAAAAACTGACAGAATTGAAAGGAGAAGGACACATCTATAATTAGAGTTGGAGACATCAACACTCCTCTCTTAGTAATGGATTTAATAGAATACCAAAGATATAGAGTAACTGAATGATGCCATCAACCAGCTGATATTTGAAAAGAGCCCACCTAAATACAAAAGAAAATACATTCTTTTCAGTGCACATGGAATATTTATCAAGATAGATCATACTCCAAATCATAAAACAAACTTTAAAAAATTTTTAAAAATTCAATACATACGAAGTATACTCTCAAACCATAGTGAAAGTAAACTATCAATCAATAAAAGAAATACAACAGAAAAATCTCTAAGCATTTGAGTTAATCAAGATACTTCCAAATAACCAATGGCTGAAAAAGAAAGTTCCAGGATAAATTACAATATATTTTGGATGAAATGAAAATGAGGGGTGCCTGGGTGGCTCAGTTGGTTAAGATTCAGACTTCAGCTCAGATCATGATCTCACGGTTCATGAGTTTGAGTCCCACATCCGTCTCTGTGCTGACAGCTCAGAGCCTGGGGACTGCTTTGGATTCTGTGTCTCCCTCTTTTTCTGCCCCTCCCCAACTCACACACTGTCTCTCTCTCTCTCTCTCAAAAATAAACATTAAAAAAAGAAATGAAAAAGAATATAACATTAAAATTGGTGAGATGCAGCTAAAGGAATGCTTAGAGGAAAATTTATAGCATCAAAATGCTTTTATTAGAAAAGAAGAAAGTAGTCAAATCAGTTAAGAAAGTAATCAAGTCAGTTACTTGCTTTACTTTAAGAGACTAGAAAAAACAAAACCAAACTAAATCCAAAACAAGGCTAACAAAGGAGAATAGAATTAAGCCACAAATTAGTACAATTTAAACAGAAAATAGAGAAAACGAATTAAAGTAAAGGCTGGTTTTTGAGGGCAATACACTTGAATAACTTCTTTATTTTTATTTATTTATTTTTTTACTTTAGAAACAGAGAGAGCATGTGTGATTAGGGGAGGGCACAGAGGGGCAGAGGGAGAGAGAAACAGAATCTTAAGCAGGCTCTGTGCTTGGCATGGAGTCCAATGTGTGGCTCAATCCCATGACACTGGGATCATGACCTGGAAACAAAATCAAAAGTCAGATGCTCAACTGAGCTACCTAGGTACCCCCCAACTGCATAACTTATAGTAAGACTGACAAAGAAAAACAGAAGGTGCAAGTTACAAATATCAGACTCTGTAGATATTAAAAGGTTAATAAGAGAATATTATTAATAACTCAATTCATGTAAATCCAATGCCTTAGATGAAATGGACCAATTTCAGCTCAACCAAGATAAAATATATAACTTGGGTTGTCCCATAACTATTAAAGACATTAAATTTGTAGTTAAACAACTTCCAAAAAGAAATTGCCTAGCCCTGATGTTTCCACAGATGAATTCTAGGAACACTTGAAGGAGAAATGGCACCAATTCTACACAATAACCTCCATGAAATAGAAAAAGGGGGAACATGTCACAAGTCATTTTATGAGGCCAGTATTACTCTGATACCAAAAGTAGACAAAGAAAGGTAAGAAAAGAAAAATAACTATGGACCTATATTTCTCATGAGCATGGATATAAAAATGTTTAATAAAATATTACCAAATTGAATTGAGGGATATATAAAAAGGATAATACATCATACTAAGTAGAGTTTATCCCAGGACCGAAGGTTCAATTTTCAGTTAACTATCAATGCTACCCACAATTTCAACAATATAAAGAAGAAAACCTTTATGAGCATCATCTGCAGAAAAGCACTAAATAAATTTTAAAGATCATTATGAACAAAAACTTGCAGCAAACTAGTATTAGAGGGGAATTTCTTCAACCTGCTAAAGACTATCTACAAAAAAAAATCTACAGCAAATATCATGCTTAATAGTGAAATGCTTTCCCCCAAACTCAGGAATAAGTTAAGGATGTCCATTCCCACCACTTTTATTCAGCATTGTATTGAAATTTTTAACCAGGACAATGAGGCAAGAAAAAAGAAAAAGATACAGAGATTGAAAGGAAAAATACAAAACTGTTCCTATTCTCGGATCTCAGATAATATGATTCTGTAAGTAGAAAATCTCAAGCAATCTATAAAGAACTCCTGAAACTACTAAGTGTTTAGCAGAGTTGCAACATATAGTCAATACTCAAAAACCAATTATATACTAGCAATGAACAACTAGAAGGCAAAATATTTAAAAATACAATTTACAATAGCTCAAAAAATTAAATACTTTGGTCTAGATCTAACAAAACATGCTGATAAGAGAAATAAAATAAGACGTATTTATGAAAAAAGTATACCATATTCTTGGACTGGAAGACTCAACAAAGCAAAGATAGCATTTTCTCCCTAAATTGAACTATAGACTTAATACAATACCAATCCAAGGACAAGCAGGATTTTTGGTAGATATAGACAAAATGATTCTAACATTTACATGAAAAAGTAAAGAAACTAGAAGAGGTAAAACAAGTTTTTAAAGGAAGAATAAATTTGGAGCAGTCTGTAGAAAGAACATTTTGTACTTCAACAGAAAACTATGAATTGTCTATAACATACTTTTCTACTTTATCAGATTCTGATTCTAAGGGAGGTATTTTATAATTCTGCAAGACAGATGGGCATTCTGTTTCATTTGGTAGAGGTTCGAATGTAGTCCCTCACACTCTGGGAAAACCAATTTCTTCTCCATGTGTAATTCATTTTGATATTCCTTTACTCCATATAAATGTGTGCTCTTTTGACATTTCCTCTGAATGATTAATAACATTTGTTTGGTTCACTTCTTAGCAAGTAACATAAAACTTAACGTGTGTTCAATTTTAGATCTGTATGAGCCATGCTTTTATCTCTTTCTGAAAATTTTTTAACAAATCACACTACCTCACTTCAAAACTCATTAGAAAGCTCCAGTAATCGAGACAGTGTGGTATTAAAAGGACAGACACAGATCAGTTGAACAGAATGGAAAGTCCAGAAATAGACTCACATATATAATTTACAACTTAGACCAAGATGCAAAAGCCACTTAAAGTATTAAAAACAGTCTTTGGGGTGCCTGGCTGGCTCAGTCAGTAGAGCATGTGATTCTTGATCTTGGAGTCATGAGTTTGAGCCCCACTTTCGGCATAGAGATTACTTTAAATCAATCAATCAATCAATCAAATAGTCTTTTCAACAAATGGTGTTGGAACAAGTGGACATCCATGGATTGAAAAAAAGAGAGAGAAGGGGTGCCTAAATGGCTCCGTTGGTTGAGCGTTAGACTTTGGCTCAGGTCATAATCTCGCAATTATGAGTTTTAGCCCNGTCCATGTGACCTGGAGCCTGCTTTAAATTCTGTGTGTCTTTCTCTGCTCCTCACCTGCTTGCACTCTATTTCTTTCTGTATCAAAATTAAATAAATATTAAAAAAAACAAGAGAGAAGCACTTTAACCAGAAANAATTCTGTGTGTCTTTCTCTGCTCCTCACCTGCTTGCACTCTATTTCTTTTTGTATCAAAATTAAATAAATATTAAAAAAAAACAAGAGAGAAGCACTTTAACCAGAACCTTATAAAATACATAACAATTAAATCAAAACAGGCCAGAAACCTAAATATAAAATATCAAACTGTACAATTTTTAGGAAAAAACATAGAATACTTTGGATTTAGTGATGAATTCTTACTTATGACACCAAAAACATAATCCTTAAAAATATATAAAGTTGATAAATCGAGCTTCATCATAATAAAAAACTTTTGCTCTGCTAAAGACCTAGGGAATCTGGGTGGCTCAGGCAGTTAAACATCTGACTCTTGATCTCAGCCAAGGTCATGACCTCATGAGTTGGAGCCCTGTGTCAGACTCTGTGCTGACAGCACAGTACCTGCTGGGGATTCTCTCTTTCTTTCTGCCCCTCCACCGCTAGCACGTGCTCTCTCTGTCGCTCTCTCTCAAAATAAATAAAATTTAAAAAAAAACAACTTTCAATACCCAACAATAAGTAAACAAACTCTCAATTAAAAATCCACCAAAGACATGAGTGGACACTTCACCAACAAGATAAAATGGATGGCAAATAGGCACATGAAAAAAATGTTCAACATCATAAGCTATCAGGGAAGCTCCAGTAATCTGTGAGATACCATTACATTTTGGAGTGGTGAAAATAAGAATTTCTGACAATACCAGGTGCTACTGAATTTGTGAAGCAACCAGCAACTCAGAAGTCTTATACACTGCTGCTGGTGGGAATGCAGAATGGTACAGCCACTCTGAAAAACAAATAGTTTCTTAGAAACTTATAAACATAAACTTACTGAATGACCCCCAAACTCTACTCTTGGTACCTGCTTTGAGAAATGAAAACATATTCACACAGAAACCTTTACACAAATATTTATCATAGTTCTATTTGTAATTGCCTGCTTTTGAAGACAACACAATTTCCCTTCAATGGGTGAATAGAAACTAAGTGTGGTAAACCTGTACCAAGGAATACTACTCTGAGGTAAAAAGTAACAAATTCTTGATACACATAACATCTTGGATGAATCTTAAAAGCATGAGGAGTGCAAAAGTAAAAAATAAAGCCCCTTTATTTTTTTAAGTTTACTTGAGAGAGAGTGCACAAGTGGGGAGGGGCAAAGAGAGAGGAAGAGAGAGAATCCCAAGCAGGTTCCGCACTGTCAGCACGGGGCCCAATATGGGGCTCAAACCCATGAATTGTGAGCTCATGACCTGAGCTGAAATCAAGAGTTGGACACTTAACTGACTGAGCCACCCAGGCGCCCCTGTCCCGCCCCCCCTTTTTTAAAAAAAAACCTTAAAGAGAAGGAGTAGGTTGAAGCTAAATTCCACATTCCCCAATCAGAATTATCACTTTTTGCTCAGTTCTCTATCTTGTTCCACCGAAAAGACAGTTTTTGAATGAGCCTAAGAAAAAAGTCTTTTGTGGACACATACTTGAATACTATAGTCTTATACTTTAAAAAGTGATTATTGTTGAGCTATGACCTGTTATTTATCTGTAGCATATACAATTGGGAACATAAACTAGGTCTATCACACAAAAATATAATTGCAATTCATCAAAAACTTAACTGATTAATAACAGTTTCATTACTGGACATATATGAGTATATATTCCACCAATATATCTATATAACTTTAAATTGTAACTACATTTCACTGAAATTAATTAAAATTCAAAAGACATGCTCTTTTTAAGTTTCCATTAGTGCATTTTATATGAAACTGGTGAACTGACCAATAAAACAATTTTGAGCTGTATTTTACTGATACTAATATACTATATTTCCCTAAAGTTATTCAATATTTAATGATTCATTTTCTTTTACTCATTTGGAAATGTATATACACACACAGGCACACAAATATAGATGTATATATTTTATTTATTTATTTATTTATTTATTACAGAATGAACTAATTCAGTGTTGGGGATAAGGAACCAGTTCCAGAATCTAGAATTTCTATCACAGAATGGTGGCATGACCTAACAGATCCCTTAGTCTGCTTTCCAGTATTCCACCTCCCAAATGAAAATGTGAGATGTGATTAATTACATGTGTTTCTTTTCTGCTCCCGGGAATCCATAAGTCTAATTATGCTAATTATAATGCTAGCTACCATTGCACTAGGTTATTTACATGTCATCTCATTGGATTGTCGTAACAGCTTTATGAAATAGACATTATATGTAGATATGTTAATTATTAGACAACTTGAGTTTCTTCAGTTCATTTCCAGCTCTGACATCCTACACACCATGACCTGACAAAGCCCACGGTCCTCATTCCTGCTGGGCTCCCAGCAAGTATGCGTTCAGGTATGCGTGCTAACAGCTGCCTTCTCTATGTCTTCTGCTGCCATTCTGACAATGTCAGCTGTTGGGTCTCAGTCTCTTATGCTTCTCAGCTCCCTCTATCATCCTATAGGTTTCCAGTGGTGTTGTACATGGTCTGTCTAAAAATTTTTTTAAAAATTTTTTATGTTTTACTTATTCTTGAATGAGGGAGGGGCAGAGCAAGACAGGGACATAGAATCTGAACCGGGTTCCAGGCTCTGAGCTGTCAGCACAGAGTCCGACATGGCTCGAACTTACAAGTGGCGAGATCATGACCTAAGCCAAAGTCGGAAGCTCAACTGACTGAGCCACCCAGGTGCCCCGTCTGTATGAAATATTAATCTTGCCCAAATTCAATTCCAATGAGTACTTTCTCTCCAATTCAATTACCTACTGAATGGGTCACATTTTATTTGTGGGAGCTTGAGCCATTCTAGAAATCAAAGTCAAAAATCCTTCTATCCTTCTAGGTCTTCCCTGCCCACACTCCATTCAGCCCCATAAAAACCTCAGATCCCGGCCGTCTCTCCATTATCCTTTTGGTGCAGGCTCCACATTCTTCCCTCTTCTCTTCCTTTGTCCAGCTTGAAATTCACACTTCATTACTTGACTTTCTTAATGCTAGTCCCTCTTTTTTATAGCTGGAAATGTTTTTTGGGCTGATTCCTTCTTCCCTTGATGCAGTGACCTCCAGTCTTGTTCCATTCTCTCCCTTTTTTCTCTTTACATTCTGTACTTTTTCTTCCTTATGCCCCATGAGTTCATCATCTCACTGATTGTTCTTTATCCTACCAAGTCACTAAAAGTTGCTTTCTGGAGGGTTGTTAATATTAGTTCAACGTAACTAATGTAAACAAAATTGCTTAAATCCCTAGCCAGTTTGCTTCAGTTCAAACTGCATATCATTCAGTAAGGTTTCCCTTGGAAAGTGATTTGCATTTCCTTTTTTTGTGTATTGTCCTTTGTCAGTTTTTTGACTGGATTGTTGGCTTTCCTCTTATTAATTTCTAAGAGCTCCTTAGCTGCAAAGGAAAGGAAAAAAGCCCACCATCACTTATGTTTCCCCTTTCTACTCAGGTGTGTCATTTGTTGTTTGTTAACTTGGTTTATGCTATTTTGTTCCATGCTCTAATTTTTAATATGTATCTTGTTTTTTTATTAATCCCATAATCACTCATAATCAGTTTTAAAAAGCCTTTGAATTGTTTCCTTGGCTGTGCAGAAGCTTTTAATCTTGATGAGGTCCCAATCATTTATTTTTGCTCTTGATTCCTTTGCTTTTGGGGATGTGTCAAGTAAGAAGTTGCTGCAGAAAATTAATAGGCAACCAACGGAATGGGAAAAGATAGTTGCAAATGACATATCAGATAAAGGGTTAATATCCAGAATATATAAGGAACTCATCAAACTACACGCCCGAAACACAAACAACCCAGTGAAGAAATGGGCAGAAGATATGAACAGACACTTCTCCAAAGAGGACATCCAGATGGCCAACAGACACATGAAACGATGTTCAGCATCCCTCCTCATCAGGGAAATACAAATCAAAACCACACTGAGATACCACCTCACGCCAGTCAGAGTGGCTAAAATGAGCAAATCAGAGAACTCTAGATGCTGGCGAGGATGTGGAGAAACGGGCACCCTCCTACACTGTTGGTGGGAATGTAAACTGGTACAGCCCCTCTGGAAAACAGTGTGGAGGTTCCTCAGGAAACTAACAATAGAACTCCCCTATGACCCAGCAATAGCACTGCTAGGAATTTACCCAAGGGATACAGAAATGCTGATGCATAGGAGCACATGTACCCCAATGTTCATAGCAGCACTCTCCACAATAGCTAAAACATGGAAAGAGCCTAAGTGTCCATCAACAGATGAATGGATCAAGAAGATGTGGTTTATCTATACCATGGAATACTACATGGCAATGAGAAACAATGAAATCTGGCCATGTGTAGCAACATGGATGGACCTTGAGGGTGTTATGCTGAGCGAAATAAGTCAGGCAGAGAAGGACAAATATCATATGTTTGCACGTATAGGAGGATTAGGAGGAACTTGACGGAGGAACAAGGGGGAGAAGAAGGGCGGAAATGGTGGGGGAAAGGGAGAGAGGCAAACCATGAGAGACTTTTGAATGCTGACAAAAACTGAGGACTGATGGATGTGGGGGGAGGGGGGGATGGGCATGGAGGACACTTGTGGGGATGAGCACTGAGTGTTATGTGGAAACTAATTTGACAATAAACTATTAAAAAAAAAAAAAAGCCTTTGAAAAGCTTTTCCTATTCCAGATTATATATAATCTGTATAATATATGTTTCCTTGGTATACTGCATATGATTTCCTTAAAAAATATCAATGTATAATTCATCTGAAAATTATTTCTCATATGCTTTCTAAATAGCTAGCCAGTTTCTCAGCCTGTCTTTTCACGGAAATACCACCTGTTTCTTATATTAATTTATATTATTTGCACATATTTCTGGAATTTATATTCTTTTCCTATGACTGGGCTGCCTATTCACGAACCTGTACAAAACCAATTTAATTCCTCCAGAGTTATAAAAATCATCATTGCATATGCATACCTACTTTTATGCCATAATACCTTTGGTAGACATATTATGGTTTCTAGAAATTATGTATATAAATTTCCTATTCTCTTGATCCATCACAAAGTATCTCTTGTACCTTTTTGACTTTCCATGAAGTAAGAAGCAACGGATGATAACAAGTTAGGTATTCCTTTGTGCCTCAGTTTCCTTATTGTGGGAAATTAGATGAATTAATTCATATTTCTCTCTTGGAATGAGCAAACAATAAGTACTCAGTGTTAGCTATTATTAATAACATGAGTAACTTAGGACTCCTTCCCTCTGCCTCTTTTTCCACTTTTCTATCTGTAACCTCCTCCAAACTTGAGAACATTCACCATCTCATCTGTAATCATAATTAATCCTATACGCTTTGTTTTTTGTTTGAATCTAAAATTGGTAATATTGGGGCACCTAGGTGGCTCAGTCAGTTAAGCATCAGCTCAGGTCATGACCTCAGTTTGTGAGTTTGAACTCCAAGTCAGTCTCTGAGCTGACAATGCAAAGCTTGCTTGCGATTCTCTGTCTCCCTCTTTCTCTGTCCCTCCTCTATGTGCATGCTCTCTCTCAAAAATAAATAAACAATTTTAAAAAATTAAAAAATAATAAAATTGGTATTATCAATGCACAGTATTTCCATTATTGTGATTAGTTAATGTTGCCCATTATTCTATGATTTCAGTATCTTTATTTTTACATTTTTTTGGTCATATGTCTTCATCAAGTCACTAAAATCATCTATCTTCTTAAACATATCCCGGCCATGATAAGAGATACAATGTAATTATTGAAGATACATTTTGCAGATTCTTCAGCCTTCTTTTTTCAATCTGGACCAGCTACTCTCTGGGCTGGATGCCAGCCTCATCCTGACTCCCTTCTACTCTGGTCTTGGGTTGAAGCCAGTGTTCTTGGATCTCAAATCTTTACCTTTCCTGGATTTTATTCTTGTTTTGGCTGAGAATATCTTCCAGTAATTTTCCTGAAAGCGTGTGTCAGAAATAAAGCTTTTGAAATTTTACATGTCTGAAAGTGACCTTATTTTCCCTCTTACTTGCCATGTTTACTAGGTATGGAATGTTATGTTCATAATTATTTTTCTCAGAGAGTTGAAGCTACAGCATCCAGGGATTCTAAGATGAAACACAGTCTTATTCCCTTGCAGGACATATTTTCCCCCTCTCTGAGGAATCTTAGGGTATTCTCTATACGCTAGGAGTTAAGAACTTTCTTGAAGACCTGCCACTATCTGGGTTGTTTTTGTTTTGTTTTTTAATGTTTGTTTATTTTGGAGAGAGATGAGCATGAACAGGGGAGGAGCAGAGAGAGAGAGGGAGACACAAAATCCAAAGCAGGCTCCAGGTACTGAGCCCTCAGCACAGAGCCCTGACAGCCCAATACAGGGCTCACACTCATGAAACATGAGATCATGACCTGAACTGAAGTCGACTCAACTGACTGAGCTACCCAGGTGTCCCTTGTTTTGTTTGAACTCCTCTTGGGTCATGATTATATGAGTGTATACAACTGTCAAAAATCAGAAAGAAACATGGTGTCTTGAATCAGATTGCAATATCAGGGGGAAGAAATCCCATAATACTTGAAGCCTGTGCTACAACATTCAACATTAGATCATACCATTATATAGAATTTCTCTAATTAGTTTGCATTTATATATTTAATGTTTTGATCTTCATCCAAGGTAGGAAATCTTAAACTTTCTTTTGGGCCCTGAAACCTTATGGCTTTTTGGTGCAATCTAAACTGCTTTCCAGAATAATTTTAAATTAAAAAACATTTTTTAAATTTGTTTCTGAGAAAGAGAGAGAGAGAGAGAGAGAGAGAGAGAGAGAGCATGAACAGGGGAGGGTCAGAGAGAGAGAGATACAGAATCTGAAACAGGCTCCAGGCTCTGAGCTGGCTGTCAGCACACAGCCTGATGCAGGGCTTGAATACATGAACCGGAGATCATGACCTGAGCCAAAGTCGAATGCTTTAACCGACTGAGCCACCCAGGAGCCCCCAGAATAAGGTTTTTAAATGTTTAAAATAAAATATGTAAGATTATAAAAGAGACCTTTTAAATTGAACTGTAGTTACCAAAATGCTAAAAAACAAAATGATAACAGGGTAATATATTGCTTCTTTATGAACACTTTAAGTAAGATTTAGTGGAGGATTTTATAGCTACTATAATTTCAAAATAGTGATGAGTGTAAATGATATTTTGAGATACTGTAACAAGTGCTATAAAAACACATGTGATTTCTTTTGATAACAAAATCACATGTGTTGTTGTAAGCACTTGAATTTGTGCTTATATTCAAAATGGAGAAAAAAATGCTAAGGTTTAGTTAGAGATTAGGAAGAGTAAAAATACAAATTTTCCTTATAAGTTTAAAGACCTTCTGAATTTTATGCAGGGACTGTTAGTTATGAATCCTTGAGTTAGAGTAAAAGCTCCTTCAGGTGTGGTGGATTGTGCGTTCCCGAGATGGTGGCAACAGTATTTCCCACCCACACATGCTCTTTAAATATATGACCTTGACACTCCCCCATCAAGAGTTAGCTATTTCTCCACTCCCTTGAATCTGCTTGTGACAAAGTTGACCAACAAAATACATTATAAGTGATGCTCTACCAGTCTGAGCATGGGCCTCAACTGCTCTGTCAGCTTCTGCACTGTTCCTCATAGAGGTAAGACCATGTAAGAAGTGCGATTAACTGAGACCCCCATGCTATGAAAATCTGATCCCTATGAAGAGGTCCTGGAGGATGAAATGCCATATGGAGACAAGAGGTGACCAAGGAATACTGACGTACCAGACACTTGAGTATAGAAGCCATCTTGGAAGTGGATCCTTTATTCTACTTGATTCCATGTGGATCAGAGGTGAATTGATCCTTTGAGCTATTCCAGAATTTCTGACCTATGAAACTGTGAGCAAAATAAAATGCCTCTTTCAAGCCGCTAAAATTTGGGGCCATTTGTTAAGGAGTAACAGATAGAATAGAGGACCATGACCATGTTCCACATGTTCCTTGTATCCTTCACATTAATTAGCAAGTTTATGACAGGCATAAAGAGGGGACTCAGGAACTGTTGATATATTGAGGCTTGCATAGCATTTTGCTGTTGTTAAAGAACCACAGGAAGTAACATCATGGGTATATTGTCCAATAAATGGCCTCTGGTTCGAAGGTACCTAGCCTGCTTTCTAAGATCTCAGATTAGCCCCAGGATCCTCTCCAAATGCTGACTCCTGTCTTGGTTCCCAAGGATTCTGAGAAGTTACATTCACCCCAGGGAGGAATATAAGAGGATTAGAGAGAGAATAGTGGAAATGACAGTTCAAATGGTGTAGTTGTGCTGGAAGCAATCTCTGCACATACAAACACTTGGACTGGGCCTGGTGACAGGCTCTGAGGGGCACTATGGCATCATGGTTGTGAGCACTGGCTCTGAAGCCGACGTGTCATCAGTGAGATCTGGCTCCAGCACAGGGCCTGCTACGTGACTAAGGCATGTGTCTTAACCTCTTTATGCCTCAGTTTACACATCTGTAAACTAAGAATAAAATATTATCCCCTATACCCCTCATAGGACTATAATGAGATTTAGATGAATTAATACATTTAAAACATTGTTTGCACGCATAGGTCCCACTAAGGATCAAATGGATCTCTCTCTTGAATTACTTTCAGTGACTCTTGAATTATTTAAGTGGTTCCTAAAATATATATGTGCCATCATGTGATTTCTGATAGTGCATATATCAACTTTTTATGACTATAGTAGCTTATATTTGGCTTAATGTGTATTAGAATATTGATAGCCAGCATTTCTGGGTTCACACATAGGATAGTATGATATTTTAAAAGGGGTCAATTAAAAGATACATAGGCCATAAATGGTAGAGCGAAATGGTGAAGATGAAACTAAAAGGCTTGAAATGGACATGCAAGCATTATAAATCCAGCAGTTTACAAAGGTGAGGAATACAGATATGCAGTCATTTATTCATATTCACTCGATCAGCATCTAATACCAGCAATTCTTTGAGTTTATTTTATTTTATGTTTGAACACTAAAATGAGCAACACTATTTAGAATCTACATGTGCCTACATTAAAGGACAATGTGTCTTTAATGGGGCAAGGAGTAAGATTTTCACTTCAGTATGTTTCCCTGAAAAAGATAATTAATTATGGCCTACAAAACACTGGTCTGCAAGATTATTGTGTTACTTTGGTAAACGTAAATTCTCATTAGGTTGCCTAACTTTATTGTCATGTGCTCTGGTTTCTGGAAACTTGTCCTTATTGGTTTTGGAGGGGGTTTGTGTGTGAGTGCGTGAGTGTGTATGTGTGTTGGTGCCAAGATTGATCACTCTTTGAGGAGCTTAAAATGGACTTTCAATCCTACTCAGCTATTCCGTTGTGATGTCGTGATTTGGCAGTGACTTTGCAGCATGAAAACTAGAGGAAGATCTGACAACTCAGGGAGTTTTCAGCACTAATTTTTTTGTTAAGTGGGGCTACGGGAAAGCTGAGTCATTAACAAACACATGATTATATTATCAACATATTAATTGTTGACTTGAATATCTGAGCCCCAAAATGTCATTCATAAAACTGTGAATGTATCAAACCTTACCTTCATATGCTATTGCATCTACATGTCTATGTAACTGTGTCAGGCCAAATTTAATGATGAGAATTACATGTTTTTTGAGTATAGAGCTACTTCCCAAATCTTTCCGGGATTTTGAAATGGCCAGATAGGAATATTATTTTCCTAAACAAAGTGTAAAAAAACAAAACAAAACAAAACAACCCCAACTTAATTTCATTAAGAGATATCAAGTTTGAAATTATCAAAATAAAATGAGACTCTACTAGAGTAGGACTCACATATCATTTTAGCAGTCATTTTCTTTTAGGCACTGACACCACACAAGAGACATCTTGGATAGAAATAAAACAATAAAATAAGAATGAGATGTGATTTTCTGAGAATCTTACCCGAGTACTTTTCCTCAAAGGAAGGCAAATGTAGTTTAGCAGTTTAAATGTGCAGTGTCTAGAAGACAATGTGGGCTCCGATTCCATCCTTGCCACATTCCAGTTCTGTGACTATGGATGGATTACTTAGCCTCAGTCTCCCCATCTGTAAAATGGGCATGATGTTACTATTAGTACTTACCTCATAGGCCTAGTACATAGTGAGTGTTGTCATATGAGTGTTTGTTAAATGAATGTACAAAGTTAAGTTTATTTGTCGACCGCAGGGGTGTTTCATCAATTGATTTAATGAAACTAGGGTGTTCTCCCTCTTACGCTTTTGGTGGGAATGCAAACTGGTGCAGCCCCTCTGGAAATCAGTGTGGAGGTTCCTCAAAAAATTAACAATAGAACTCCCCTATGACCCAGCAATAGCACTGCTAGGAATTTACCCAAGGGATACAGGAGTGCTGATGCATAGGGGCACATGTACCCCAATGTTCATAGCAGCACTTTCAATAATAGCCAAATCATGGAAAGAGCCTAACTGTCCATCAACTGATGAATGGATCAAGAAGATGTGGTTTATGTATACAATGGAATACTACATGGCAGTGAGAAAGAATGAAATCTGGCCATGTGTAGCAACATGGATGGACCTTGAGGGTGTTATGCCGAGTGAAATAAGTCAGGCAGAGAAAGACAAATACCATATGTTTTCACTCATATGTAGATAGGTGAAACTTAACAGAGGACCAGGGGGGAGGGAAAGGGGGAAAAATGTTAAGGAAAGGGAGGGAGGCAAACCATAAGAGACTCTTAAATACAGAGAACAACCTGAGGATTGATCAAAGGTAAGGGGGAGGGGAAAAATGGGTGATGGGCATGGAGGAGTGCTCTTGCTGGGATGCGCACTGGGTGTTACATGGAAACCACCTTGACAATAAATGATACTAGAAAAAAAGAACTAGGGTGTTCCGGGTTCCAAGTTCCCATCCATATGGGTACTTTCCCACCTTTTAACAAAGAGTTACTTCTTTAGAATTATATATATATATATGTATGTATGTAATTAATATATATAATTATATATATCTGAAATGTTTAAATTATAAAAATAATAACTTCTTAATGTCTTATGTTTGGAAACTTCATTGCATTAAAAGTATTATACATGCTTCTCTCGTCTCTTTTTGTTCCTGTTAGTCTTTCAGAAAACCAAGGGAGATAATTTTGTACATGATGAATGATCTAAACTGAATGTCATCCTCAAGAGGCCAGGAAGATGATCTGGGTAGGGAGGAAAAGAAGATGACCAAAGTGACTGTTTTAGTAACTTGGATGATTTCCTTGCCCCCTCTACCCAGGATTCGTGTGCTGTGGGAAAGGAACAGTTGTGGTTTTCTGCTGGCTTATTGGAGAGAGAGGGCAAATGCCACCTGGAAAAGCTGCCTCATAGTCTGATCATGGGGACGACCAGACTCTCCTCGAAATCACCCAGTTACTGAAGGACCCCCAGTCACTAGCAGCCTCTTCAGTGTTGGAGCCATGGTAGAGAGGTAGCCTGGGTAGAGAGGAGATACCTGGCTTCTATAATTATAAGAAAGAAGTTAAGTCATAGCAAGAGATTAAAGAAAGATATCTACCACTTGCACTCAAAATTAGTCTACTTGAAATTATTCTATTTTATCATTAACAAGATAACACATCTTTAGAAAACATTTGCTTGCATTTTGTTTGTTTGCAATACTTACCTTCACATTGAATTGGTAATAAGCTGGTTTCCTTGTGAAATCTTTCTTTATGGTTTAAAGACTTTTCTTTTCTCAGCGTTTTATTACAGTTGACCTTGCACTAATGTCTAGTTGTTTTGATTTTTCTGGAGAATATTAAGATTTTATAGTCTCTCAGAAATAAATCCCCGACCAAAGTAAGATTTTTAATAAGATCTCAAGTTTTCTTATTGCTCCACCAGGTGAAACTTTCATCATTTTAATAATAGCTGTCACTTCAAGATGTGGTATAATAAGACTGAAAAAAGAGCCTTTTAAGACTATACAGAGAGCTAATGAAAAATGACATCTCATGGTTATTTCTTTTTACTTTATAAAATTCAAAATGATAATGTTTTTAGCTGGGAATGATAAATTCCTGTCTTTTCATTCCATATTTTAACAAATCCTCTTATGTTGTTTACTATGTGCCAGGCACTGTTCCTGGCACTTTACAAATATTAACCTGTTTATCCATATAACGGTGCTCTCAGGTTGGTACTTAATTATTACCATTTTACAGGTGAGGAATCTAAGGCACAGGAACGTTAAATAACTTGTCCAGGATCATCTGGCTAGTAAGTGGCAGAGCATGGATTTGAACCCATGAAGTTTGTCTCCACTATCTTATTTCTCTTGTCCCCCATGTTTGATAATGGTATTGAATAAAATTCTCCTTGAGTCACTTCACTAAGAATAGTAACTTCTAACATGTAAGCACTTGGCAAAAGTTGGGTTTGAAAGACTGGGCTCCTTTTCTATAAAAATGCAAAATAATTTAGTTATGGGTAGATCAGACATAGATGTGAGAAGACAGTGACAGAAAAGGGGAAGAAAGGAAAAAAAATAAAAGCACGCTTCTAAAGACTGAAGGAGAGACATACATGTATTATTTCCCCCATCCATCTTATTTCAAGCATGATTTGCTTTGTACAACATATGTACTAACAAGAAGTTTTATAAGGTGTAACAACAGTGAGTTACACATTAAAGTTTGGCTTTCAATTTCCTTCATATGTTACTTACCTGGGCCTGAGGATCAGAAGGGGACTTTGAACTGACAGTAGTGAGACTAAACTCACGAGCCCCGTGAGATCACTACCTGAAGACCTGAGCTGATCAGATGCTAAACCAACTAAGCCACCCAGGTGCTCTGAGAATGGCTGACCTTTCTGAGGAGCCATTGCTCTTTGTTCTCAAGACCACAATTTTAATAAGCCTTAATTCTTTAATTTCTTCCATTCTTCAGGCAAGACTTATTAAAACTACATTTCGGGGGCGCCTGGGTGGCTTAGTCGGTGCCCCTCTTTGACTCTTATTTTGAAAGTACATTTTCAATGCCTATTTAATGAAGGCAATGTTTTAGACCTTTGAGTTACTTCACAGACTCTTGATGAAGTAGATAAACCTGAAGTAGCAGGTGAGTATTCTGCTCACCCTGACAGGGTCTTGCATAGTTTAGAGCAGGGTTTCTCAAAGGAAGGTCAGGAATTGCCTAAGCAGAATCAGGTGTGATACCTAAAAAGGCAGATTTCTAGGTTTACTAGATCAGCATTTCTGGGATTGAGGACTGGGAATCTGAATCTTTAACAAGCATCCTTGTAGATTCTTCAGCACACTGAAGTCTAAGAACTGCTAGTTTAGTTATACTTCGGGAATGCCCCTATAATCAATGAATTTGAGGCAGGGCTTCATGAAACCCCTCCAGCTTGAAATTCATCAAATGGTGATACAGTCAGCACCACAGTAATATTGGTTGGGTCAATCAGCAAGTATTTGTAGAGAATCTAATTTGAATCAAACCAATGTATATTCTTGAATATACATTCTTGAATGTATATTCCTGTATATTCTTGAATCAAAGGAGCAGAAAAGAATCTTAAGAATACGGGCATAACTGATTTTATTGGACTTTGTAGATACTGTGTTTTAAAAACTGAAAGTTTGTGGCAACCCTGCATTGAACAAATCTGTCGGTGCTGATGCTATCTTTCCAATATCATTTGCTTACTTTGTGTCTCTTTGTCACATTTTGGTAATTCTCACAATATTTCAAACCTTTTCAGGTTTTCAGGTTATATTTGTTATGGTGATCTGTGAACAGTGGTTACAATTCACTGAAATCTCAGATGATGGTTAGCATTTTTTAGCAATCAAGTATTCTTTAAGGCATATACACTGTTGTTTTTTAAGACATCATGCTGTTACACACTTAATAGACTACGGCATAGTGTAAATATAATTTTTATATGCCTTGGGAAACCAAAAAATTAAGTTGACTCGCCTTAATGCAATATTTGCTTTACTATGGGAACTGGAACTGAACCCCAGTATCTCTGAGGTATGCCTGTATATGCATATATGTTGGTTATGACTTGGAATTAGGCACATACCTTGTACCCCCAACGGCACACTCCCATGAGACCTGGCCTCTTCTTCAGCTACGCTGACCTGGGGGGCACAGCACACAGCTCCTCAGCCTGCTTTGGGAATCCTGAGCCCTCAGGGCCTGTGGATTCCAGCCAGTCTGAATCATCCACCTAGCCTCCAGGGCAGAGGGAGCACACCATCCAAAATTCTTTCTGAAGAGGCAATTTAGATTGCCCACAGGCAGTCCCCATTTGGGCGCAGCCTGATAGGGTCCAGGGCATACCACTAATCAAGGCTCCCAGGTGTGTCTCATTGAAGGCTCCCCCTGACAGCCCTCCAGACCCCCACTGGCAAGGTAGTCTAGATTCCTCCAGCTTTACCTTCAGGGAGAATATGTGTATATGTGGGTTAAGACTAGAATTAGCAAGATGCCCGATACCCTAAGCAGCCTTCTCTTTTGAGCCAGCTTACCCCTATACCTGCGCAGTTCCAGCTCCCTGGCTACCCTGAACTGCGTGGTATGTGCATGTGTAAACCACACCTTGTCGTTGGCCTTAGACTAAGGGGGCACGCCAGGCCTGTGATGCCCTGGAATGAGCCCCCCACCACCTGCCTGGCTTACAGGGAGGTGGGAGGCCAACTCCCCCAAATCATTTTGAGTCTGCAGGTTTAAGTTGGCAACAGTCGGCCCCAATTTGGACTAGCTGCTTGGTGGGATATCAACTTCTCCAGCCATCAAGTGTCTCTTTTTGAAGGGAGCTCTGACCATCCTGCACACCCCCTACTCTGACTACCCAGTACAGATTTCTCCAGCTCTGCTTTCATGGGGAATATGTGCATTTGTGGAGGTGATGGCTTCGGTAAGGCAGCTACATGTACCCCCAATAACCCCCTCCTGTGACCCTACCTCTCTCTCTGCAGATGTCCTGTTCCAGGTCCCCAGCTACGCGGACATGTGTAGCTCATACATAAGGCAGGGGCTGTAAATAATTCAGTACTGCATCCCCCATGTCAAATCATGGCACAGTGGTACTTAACCTTTCCTTGAGCTAAGATTCCCTTTGAAAACTATGAGAGAAGCTAGGGACCCTACTTCATTCTAAGAGCAGGCACTTAGCAAATGTTGGTGAGATTAAATTAAATTGTGTACAAAGTGTTAAGTCTTTTTTTTTTTTTGTCAACTTCACTGAATGGCTTGGCTAACTTTCTTAACTTTGAGAGACACAATTAGAGACCCCTTGGCTAATAAAAACAAACTTGGGGTTTCCTGTTTAGGGGAAAAAATCCTTTGCACCTGATTTCCTTCCTCCCACTGTTGTACTGAAATAATATAAAAGATGTTAAAAATAAGAATGAAATCATTGACAGTGCTACAGAAAGTAACAGTGGCAGTTCAGATATTTTAAGAAATTCTTCAAAGATAGACAGATATGATTGAACAGATGAAGTCAAAACAGGGAAATTGTAGTCAGACCCACAAGAGATGACCATGGTTCTTTCTGAGGGAGCCACAGAGAAAGTGGGAGCTTGGCTCATCACATAGATCATTAGGGAGCTGTGGAGTACTTATCCAAATCACCAAGGAAAGGATTCTCTATCAGCTGCACATCCCACTCCTTTCTCCATATATAGAGTGGCTGCACCCCCCACCCACCCCAGATAAAATCTTGGAAAGGGGTGCTCATTTGGGAGGACACCTTGTGTGGCTGCTGTGCCCAGAGGGAGAAACAGAGTGGATGTAGAGATAACTCAGGACTTACATCACAGACATGGAATGAAATTTTATTTTATTTTTAAATTAAATTATATTTATTTTATTTGATAGAGAGAGAAAGCGCATGCATGCATGCACGAGCAGAGGAAGGGCAAAGGGAGAGAGAATCCTAAGCAGCCTTCACACTGAGTGTGGAGCCTGACACAGGGCTCCATCTCACAACTTTGGGATCATTACCTGGGTCAAAATCCAGAGTCAGCCACTCAACTAACTGAGCCACTCAGATCCCCTTTTTAAAATTTTATTTTATTTTAAAGAGAGAGTGAAGTGAAAAAAATTTAAAGTTAAGGCCATTCCACCCAGGAGATACATACACAGAAATAGTCACCCCAGCCAAGAGTAAAGTCTTAATTTTTTGATATGTCATTAGCTGACATGCCACTTTCTTGCCCACAGACACTACTGCTCACCAACGCTATAGTTCTCACCCTTACACAGAAATTCAGATCAGGCCTTCCCATTCAAATGAGAGCATTCACTTCCAACTATGATGATGTACCCCTTTAAAATTTTTTTTTTTAATTTTTTTTTTATTTATTTCTGAGAGAGAGAGAGAGAGAGCATGAGCAGGGGAGGGCCAGAGAGAGAGGGAGACACAGGATCTGAAAACAGGCTCCAGGCTCCAAGCTAGCTGTCAGTACAGAGTCCGAAGCGGGGCTCACACCCACGAACCGTGAGATCATGACCTGAGCTGAAGTCGGACGCTTAACCGACTGAGCCACCCAGGCGCCTCTATGATTATGCACCTCTTATCAGGGTAATTTCCACAGATAACAACTGTAAACTCTTGGGGAAAAATATAAAATACAACTAATTAAATGTACTTGGGAGCAATCAAAACCAAGCACATTCTGGAGGGGAATCAGCATTTGGAAAAAGGGAAGAGCTATTACGTTAGTTTTATTTTGTTATGGCCTTTAGTCCAAATGCAGCCTCAGGCTTGTGCCATGCAGGGGCAGAGTGTGGGTTTGGGATGGTTAGCATAGGGAGAAAACAAAACAAAACATAATGTTACCCACTTGAAGTACCAGAGGACAGAGTTTGGGAGGGGGACACCCATAGCCTCTTAAAAGTGAAAAGGAAATTCCCCCAAATTGAAAGCCAGAGGAGAGAAATCCCAAGTTCTATGTATAAACTCTACCCAACTCTATGGCTGACCCCCATAGCTTACCTAACTATATACAGGGAAGACTCCAAGCAGCCTAATTTAGGCTAAAAGAACTGAGCTGAGATTTGAGTTGTTGTCCATTGCAGGGGAAACTGTAGTTTGATTTCAGCCAATTTAACTGACTGCTTAAGAAAAACAACTTTCTTGAGGAACACGATGAAATCCAGAGTCTCTACCACATATACATTCACAATGTCTAAGACACAGCCCAAAATTACTCTACATTCAAAGAAACAGGAAAACATAACCCATATATAGGAGAAAAGACAATTAAGATGGGTCCAGAGATGACATAGATGTTGCAACTAGCAAATGAAAATTTTGTTTTTAATTTTGTTTTTATGTTTTTTACTTATTTCTGAGAGAGAGAGAGAGAGAGAGAGAGAGAGAGAGAGAGAGAGAGTGAGCGGGGGGGGGGCAGAGAGAGAGGGAGACACAGAATCGGAAACAGGCTCTGAGCTGTCAGCACAGAGCTCGACGCGGGGCTCCAACCCATTAACCGTGAGATCATGACCTGAGCTGAAGTCGGATGCTTAACTGACTGAGCCACCCAGGTGCCCCTAGCAAATGAAATTTTTTTTTTTTTTTTTAGCAAATGAAAATTTTAAAGCAGTTATTTAAAAAGACATTTGTTGGGAAAACAGATATTCATGACTAAAAGGGAAACCAAGACCAGCCATCCCCACTAATGCACAGAGTTCTTTATTTGTAGATTGTGATTCATGAGTACCTGAGAAAAACCCGAGTCTAAAAGAAGGTCCAGGATTAATACATTTCAACAACTGAGCCCAGAGAAACAGAGATAGTATAGGGAGCAGAGGAGAATTTGAAAAAAATTCCAAGTAGGATTCTTAAAGATATTCAAGAATGGATTGCATTCATAAAATAAGAAGTGGCCATTATCAAAAAGGAACAATCAATGAATAGGAAAGTATTCTTAAAATAATAATAACAAGAAGAGAAGATAACAGATTTGCTGAAGACTGAGTTCATGTTCTGGAAATAAAATTTCCTATAATGTAGAGAAATAAAATAAAAATCTGGAAAATATGTGAGAAAAGTTGAAGCAATAAGGATAGATCCAGGAAATTCAAGAATACAATTTTTTTAAGTCAAAGACCTGTATATGCCAGACAGAATTAGACAGAAAAACAAATACCCATGCCTAAATACATCCTAGTGAAATTTCAGAATTCCATGAATAAAACAAATATCTTTTTAAAATTTCAGAAGAAAAAAAGAAAAGAAATGAAATAAACAATACCAGATTACTTACATTGGATGAGAATGATACCAATCAGACTTCTCATCAACAGGCCTGTGTGTTAAGAAGACAACAGAATACTACATTCACATTCTGGGGGAATATGATTTTCAACCTAAAAGTGTATACCTTGCTGACTGATAGGTAAGTGGGAGGGCAAAATACACACATACTTGGCCATATCAGAATCAGAAAGCTTAGTGCTCAAGTGTCCTTTAAAAACTTACTTAAAGAAAATGAAAAAAATAATACAAGAAAGAGGACACCATGGGTTATAAAAGCAGGGAAAGATGTAAAATTTCAGAAAATCTAGGTATAAGTATAGTTCATAAAATTCATGCTAGTCACCAAAATAACTAAAACCAGATATTGTTGATAGGATTGTCTCTGATGATTAGAAATGGGTAAAAAGACATTTTATCTTGTATTTTATACTCTTCTGTATCATCTGAATTTATTTTTGTTTTAAATACAATTTCTTATAATAAAAAATTTAATAAAAAATTTTAAAAATACCCCTCTTCCAATCTTGCAGAACTTCTAAGGTGTGTTGTCACATTCCGTCTTTAGACATTTTAAAAGAAGAAGAAATAGCTCATTTAGTATAGGATAGTTTTGGAAATATTTGGGGTGTTGCTGTGAAGATAGGTCTACAAATAAAACATTTCAGAAAAATCCTTGATCAATTCAGCACACACAAAAATAGTAAGATGTAGGCACATAAAAGATGACTTTCTTTTCTTCACCATAACCTGAAAGTGAATCTTGCAAATTAAAAAAACAAAAAAACAAACACAAAACATTCTTTCTGCTTCAAAAACTTTGTCATTGGTAAAAAGTATAACTGTCTAATATGGTAGCCACCAGCCACATATAGCTTCTGAAACCTGACTTGTACCTACTCCAAATTGAGATGTACTAGAAGGGTAAAATACACATCAGATTTCAAGTACTTACTATAAAAAACCTGACGAATATCTCAATAAATATTAGTGATGTGTTGAAGTGATTTTTTTCAGTGCACTGGGTTACACAAATTTTATTAGAATTAATTTTTCCTTTTTATAATGTGGCTATTAGAAAATTTTAAATCTCATATATGGGACTTATTCATGGCTTGCATTATGTTTCTACTCGACATTCCTGGTCCAAGGCACCAAAATGTAGCACACATTCATTACTGCTCCAATGGGGTTTCTATAAAAAGAGTTCTGAAGGAGAAAACTAGTATTTTGGTTTTCAGTTACCAAGAAGCTCCCCTGGCTATGAAGAGAGAATCAATGCTAGCAATATAAGAACAAGACGAAAGAGAATAGGAAGTTGGGAAAACAGAGACCATGACTGAATTCAGGCAGTAGAAATGCCAGTTCTCACATAAAAAGGTTTCTTGGTTGAATGACTTCCAACAAAATGTTTGCTTCTAAGTCTTATACTCTTCTAATACCACAAATTCTTCTTTTTATAATCATATTTTCTTAATGCTTTCTTTATGCAATACCATTCTAGCTAGGAATACTCCACCTCGACTTCCTTAGAACTTTTCTACATATATACTGATGATATTTTTTATGGTAGTCTGTTTCCCTACATTGATGTGGTAAATACTATGTTATTCTAATTCTGTTCAAAGGCCTCTATAGTGGTTCAGATGTGGGGAATACATTGTAGAGCAGAAGTTATCTCAATCCTAACGATTTTCTTTCAAACAATGTTTCTCCTCATGTCAACTGAGCTTCTCTGACTCATCTGAAAAAGTCACTTTTATCAGTAGAGAGAATTTGTATATCTTTCTGTTGAAGTTGGACGATTAGCTTATTTCCTGGGGAATGTTAGAGCACATCTGTGCTCTCTGCTTTATCAACAAAGATCATTTGTCACTTGTGATTTTTCACTCTGCCTTGAACTATGAAAACCAATTACAGTGTTTATCAACAGAGTAGCTCTGTGGAAGGGAAAAGAAACAACTCCGTTGGGAGTGACAGCTTTCTTTGCAATAATCAAGAGATAGGAGAAGGAAGAGAAATGGTAGATATTAACCTCCTCCCACTGAAACAATAGAAAGCATTAAACACTGTATTAATAGAAAGTATTAAACATTGACAGTATTAAAAGATGATATTAGGGAAAGCTTGTGAAGGCTTTTACTTTCACATTCTACCAACTCTGTAGAAGGCTGTTGTTGGGGCCAAACACCTTAATAATCACATTAGGGATGGACAATTTAGCTTCTAGGCCAGCGATTAGCAAATAGTAGGTCCTCTAACAATGTTTGTTAAATGAGAAGATCCATGACTTGTGGTTCTGTTTTCTACTTCTATTTTAAAGTCTCATGACTTATTGGCATAAGATATTATGGTCTCATTACTAATACGACTGGCTACTTTATATAGAGATAGTAATTTGTTATTTGTTTTTCCTGTTAACAGATGTTTTACCCCTTCCCACATTGAGGATGAAGCCAGATCTTTCATTTCTTTGCCTACATGCCTTTTGTGTTACTGGAGGAAGAAGCAGATGCCAGATAAGAGGACACAACTCCCTCTCAAGATTTTTTTGTTTTTGTTTTTTGCATAGTCTTAGCTCAGTTTAAATTACATAGAAAGTGAGGGTGATAGAGGTAAGTGTTTGAAGTTTATCAAGAGAAAGCTGTGGAATCCAAGGAGAGAGGAAGATTCTTGAGACTAAGAGATGTGGTGGAGTTTCAGGAGGGTTTCTGGTTGATAGGTATTGTCCCAGGTAGGGGACTGGACAATGCCAGGATGGTGAAGTCCAAGTTCATGGTCTTGGGAGCCATGCATAGATGTCCTCTGCCTACCTTCGGGAGACCATGTGGGAATAGACAGTGGGGTTTTTTTTGGAGACCAATGTAGATAACAGCCTAATGGACCCTTATCCAACTCTTCCCACCAATTCCATCCAGGACCTTTAGTAATAACTGAGAAGGTGAAGATCCCTACCGATGAATCAGATTGAATTTCCCACCAAGTGGATAGTTAAAGGCTCAGCATGGGTTACGACTGTTTAGAACACATATCAGGCTTACTGCAATGGTACCATTCATGAACATGCTTGCTTGGACAGTGACCAATTCATAAGATGAAATGAAAAACAAAGTGTTCACAGAATATGAGAACTAGATGTGACTTCTATGTTTATCTAGTCCTGACTCTTCATTTTTAGATAATTAAACCAAGGTTTAAAAGACTTAAAAGAACTTGTTCCAAGTTGTTGCCCTAAGGCCAGTGCAGAGCTGCGGCAGGGGATCATCAACCTTCATCCCATTTTTCTTTCTACTTCACTGCTTGGGAATTTTAGCTTTATTTGTGGTGATTAAATACGTTATTATCTCATCATGGCCATGAAAATTCTCATGAAAGTAAATCTCTTTTAAAATGAAATAAAGAAAGTGGAACTATAAAAATATAGTCTCGTGGTAGAGGTAGAAAAAAGAAACATGGCTTCATGGACTTTCTAGTTATTCCCCATTCTAGAAATTGTGGGGAAAATGACCTGACCTACAATTACAGTAGTCGATATTACAGTTTCTGAGAATTAAATACCTCTCTCTAAGGCAGTTTCAATACTGCTAAGTGTATGTATGTGTGTCAGTATATATACACATACAGAAATCTGTTAGCTATCAAACACTGGGTAGGAGTTTCTTTTCAGGAGTGTGTACGTGTTTGTATTCAATTTACTTAACAGCTTATTTACACCTTCTGATTGGCTCTTATTTCTTAAGAATCATCCTACCTGATGCTATTTCTAATGTAACTGTCCTCATTATCCAGTCTCCTTTAATCTATGTCTTTGTCACAAGTTGTAACCATTTGCTCTTTGCAGGCATTAGGCTGATTGGAGTTTAACTTCCTTCTTTCTTTCTGGATATCCATGCCAGACTACAACTATCCTCTGCAGAAGAACCTCTTTCTAGCTGAATGAGAAGCCTGCACTACGATAAGGAGTGCAACCATCAGGAGGCCTAACCAAGTAACCTGAGGTTCATTCATCAGTCCCTTGGTCACTATGGGTTCAGACCCTGCTCTTGACAGGCTCAAAGGGAAGGGTGTGGGCAGGGTGATGTCCACATGGTGAAAGCCTGTCCTTTCAATGAGGCATCACTGACAGGTACTGCGTCCAGGAGGTTGGTCTGGTGCGTCGGCCTTATTCAGCCATCTGTTCAAATGTGCCGAAAGGGGTCTCTTTGCCAGCAGGGCCCATGACGGATGAGGGTAAACAGCAGCACCAAGAGGACACCAGACACCAGGCAAAAGGCAACAGCAAGGATGACCCTTAGAACTGTGGAAAAATTGGAAGACCCATAATGTAAAATTAATGGATTAGGAAAACATGAAGGTTGTAACATGCAGAAAATAGAAAGATCACACATCAGTGTTAATTTCTGCCTTAATTGTCAAATTCAGTGGTGTTTCTGAAGCAACTTTGAAACCAGCAGTGTGCTGAAGACTGACTAGGAGTCAGAAATGACCTAGGTTCCACTTCTGGCATGACCTTTGACCTCTGGGTCTTACGTCAATTACCTTTCCTTTAAGGGAATTGTCAATTACCCTTTAAGGTAATTGACACAAGTATTTCTTTTCTTTTCTTTCTTTTCTTTTCTTTTTTTTGACTAAAGTATTTCTAAAGTCCTTTCAAGCATTAACTTCATGCACTTTCATACAGTTAAAATGATCAATTGTTCATGGTCTCAGTGTCAACAGAAATACTATCATTAATTGGGTCTAAAAGAAATGGAATATCATCTTTTGGTTTTTGAATTTGTTTTTCAGTAAATATCAGTAAATATCTTTTAGAGAGGAAACCCATGTTTAAAATGACAAGCATTTTTAAGATTACTGTGTACGGTTGATAATCTGTACCTTTATGTATACATAGCCCTTTGATAGCTGACCAGTCATGGGGAGATATACAGGGTCATTTTTTATGAGATGCTATTCATTACTGCATCTGGAAAGTTACTCTACACACACACACACACACACACGCACGCACGCACACACACACACTGGTCCACTGTAGTATATACATCATAAATATCAATTTGTACCATCTCTAAATGGATGTCTCATCTTCATTGTAAAAATAAATGACTGTTGGTTGGCTTAGGCAGTGGGAGAACAAACATCTCTCTGATCTGGCAGCTCTGTCTACAGAAGCCCTCATCCTCCATGGAACACAGTTGAAAATCACTTATTGAACCTAACTTTATCATTGTAGAGATTAAAAAAAAAAGTAGAGAGATTAGATAATTTGGCTAGAGATAAGCAGATAATTGTATTTGGGTTGGAATATGAGGGCTTATCAGTCTCATGATTCACTAATGACTCAGTACACTAATGACTTCCAAATTTAAATCTTTTGCAAACTCAAGACTCATATCCAACTGTGTACTTGATATATTCCCTTGGACATTTAATAGGCATTTCAGTCTCGGGAAGTCCAACACTGAATTCCCAATCCCCTCATGCCTCCCCCCTCCTGAACTCTGTTCTTCCTGCAGCCTTCCTCATTTCAGTTGATGGAAACTTCCTTCTTCTACTGTCTCAGCCCCAACTCTTGAAATATTCCCTGATTCCTCTTTTTCTTTCACATCCTAGAACAGGAAGTCCTGTTGTTTCTTTCAAAATATATTCAGAAACCAATGATTTCTCCCCTTCTCTGCCACCACCTTGTTTTGAACCACCATCGTCTTTTGCCAGGATTACTACAATATCCTCCTGACCTGTTCACTAGATTCTATACTTTCTCCCCTACAATCTATTTTCAACACAGCAGCCAAATGACTTCAAGTGAAATCATAACACTCTTCTACTAAAAACAAGGTCTTCAATGAATGCTCATCTCACTCAGAATGAAAGCCAAAGTCCTAATGATAACAGTTTACAAGGCTCTACATCATCTGGCCTGATTAACATCTTAGATTTTCTCTCCTACCATGCTCCCTTCAGTTACTCTCTTTTGCCACACAGGTCTTGCTGTTCCTCAGACATGCTAGACGCACACCCATTTACAACCTTTGCTATAGTTGCTACTATTATCTAGATGCTCTTCTCATGAATCTCTGCATCAGGTAACTCTACTGCCTTCTTTGCTCAAATCTCATCTTCTCAATGAGGATTTTCTACTTAAAGGTGCAACCAATATGCCCTTTCCCCACACCCACCCCCAGGTGACACTTGGGATCCTCACCTTCCAAAATTATGATATTTGTTACTTATTATCTAACCCTCTCTCCCTCTAACAGAATGAAAGCTTCATGAAGGCAGAAAACTTTGTCTTTTTTGTTCATGAATGTATCCCTGGCACCTAGAACAGTACCTGGCATATAGGAGATGCTCAATAAATATTTGTGGAAAGAATTAATGATCTAGAACTCACAGGTCCTTGATTCTTAGTTCAGTGCTTTTCTTAAGATATCAGGATGCCTCTTAGCATTATGAGAAGGTGAATATTAATAAAGTTAGATCCTGATGTATGGGTGCCATTACCCCTGTGAATGAAGTTAATATAAAGGTGGAGGGAACTGAAGAGAATTGAGGAAGGAAGGAAAGAGCTAAATGAAATGAGAGAAGAATACAGAGACTAATGATTCTTTAAAATTAATGTTCATGGGTAACTATCTGTATTTGGAAATGTATTTTCAATTATTTTTATTGGCTATGTTGTCATAGTAGTCTCGTGGAGTATGTTTCCCCAATCTTTTCCCTTCCTTCAGTCTTTCCTAGACACATAGTGGGCACCCACCATATGCTAGGCCCATGGTGTGTTGGGTTCTGGGGTTCCATGATCCCTGCTTTTGAGATCATCAGTATCTAGTGGGAGAACCAGACAATTATGAGATCATGTGATAAACAGTAAAATAGAAGTGTAAAAGCCATGCCATTGGAATGGAGAAAAAGTTGCAATTAATACAAAGCTTTCTATTTAGAAGAGAAAGAGGTTGGAAAGTCTTCTGAGAAAATGATAAGATTTGAGCAGGCCTTTGAGATAAATAAGACTTTGCCATGAGACAGAATGAGTTGCACAAGAGTGTGTTTGGGAAATAATAAGCAGTTGCATGTGGCTGGAGTGTAGCTTCTGGTGAGGTAAGACTAGATAGGTAGGTTGGGGCCTAGGTTTTAGAAGGTCTGGTTTGTCAAGGAGCACATGGAAATCATCCACAATTATGACACATGGAAGTGACATGGCCCAATTCATGTTTAAAAAAAGAAAACAACTACAGAGAAATATAGGAACATGGAGACACTCCAGGCCTGATGGCTATTAAAATGCCTTTGACAGGGCGTCTGGGTGGCTCAGGTCACAATCTCATGGTTCGTGAGTTGGAACCCTGCATCGAGCTCTGTGCTGACAGCTCAGAGCCTGGAGCCTGCTTCTAATTCTGTGTCTCCCTCTCTCTCTGCTCTTCCCCTGCTCGTGCTCTCTCTCTGTCAAAAATAAATAAAAACATAAAAAAAATTTTTTTAAATGCCTTTGACAAGACACTTAGGGTTCAGAACTGAAAGTGTGGTCCCGACAGTGCAGATGAGGGAATTCTAGGACACTCTTGCAGTAGAGCCGATAGGCTCTGTGATGGACTACAATGTGCTGGTAAAGGAGAAGGGGAGTCATGGCCACCCATGGATTCTAGCTTGGGTGAAGAAGATGATTAGGCTGTGAACTGAGATTGAAAACCCATTAAAAAGGATCAGTTTGGAGTAGAGGAGATAATAATTTTATTTCAAATGTAGGATTGAGATGGGTTATTATCCTCATAGAAATGATCAGCTGTAAACAACCGCTGTAAACAACAGGTCTAGAAGAGACATGGAGATGTGGAAATAAGGATTGTAGATGTAGAAGATGGAGGCCCAGGTAATACTGGCTCATGGCGAGGTTGGAATGAGGGAACCAAGGACAAGTCAGTAGGATCTTATCATTTAGGGGGTTGGAGGAAGATATGAGTCTGAGAACATAGAAAAGACTCATGAGGGGCTCCTGGGTGGCTCACTCGGTTAAGCGTCCGACTTCGGCTCAGGTCATGATCTCACGGTTTGTGGGTTTGAGCCCTGTGTCGGGCTTTCTGCTGACAGCTCAGAGCTTGGAGTCTGTTTCAGATTCTTTGTCTCCCTCTCTCTCTGACCCTTTGCTGCTCACGCTGTCTCTCTCTCTCAGAAATAAATAAAACATTAAAAAAAAAAAGACTCATGAGAGACTCTTTCTCTCTCTCCTTAATTAAAAAAAATTCTCTTAAATGTTTTTACTTATTTTTGAGACAGAGAGAAAGCACGAGCTGGGGAGGGGAAGAGGGAGACAGGAACTGAAGCGGGCTCCATGCCAACAACAGAGAGCCCGATGCGGGGCTCGAACCCATGGGCTAAGACCATGACCTGAGCTGAAGTCAGATGCTTAGCTGACCCAACCACCCAGGTGCTCCCTTATACTGTGAAGCATTTTGTGCATTTGACAGAGAGTATCGTTCTAGAGTCTGAGAAAGAGAGCGATCAGTTGCATCTAACTGCGAAGAGACGGGGCTGGTAATGACGGACAAGCCCTTCTATCGCACAGGAACACATGAAAGCCGCTGAAGGCAGTGTGAATCAGCACCACTTTTCTGAAATCTATTTTGGCGATGTGTATCAAAAAGCCTCTTCCTCTTGGCGTTACTCCCCAAGTCCTGTCTACTCTTCCTCTTTCCTGTTTGAATAAGTCCGTCCTCATCCCAATCCTTGAACTACTGCAACAGTCTCCCAGCTGTGCCCCCTCCCCTCAGTCCCACTGCTCTCTGATCCTCTCTCCCCACGGAGGGCAGGGGCCTTTCTAAAACAGGAAGCCAGTCCCATCATCTGTTCTCTGCCGAAAACCTCTTAATGACCAGAGCTATTCAACTTGACCTGAGACACTTAATGCCCGCCTTCCCAGTGTGCTTGCACTCTGACCAGACATACTCCCTCCTGTTCCTAAAATGCCCCATGCTGTCTTTAACCTCTGGTCTTCTACACAGTTTCTCTCTTTTGTCGTAACATTCTCCTCTCTCCTCACCTCCGCTCACCTTGTTAATTCCTTCTCTCCTTCAGGCTTTGGTTTATTTTTTTTTAAGTTTTAAAAAAATGTTTATTTTGAGAGAGAGATAAAGAGTGAGAAGGGGAGGAGCAGACAGAGAGGGAGAGAGAGAATCCCTAGCAGGCTCCACACTGAGAGTGCAGAGCCTGACATGGGGCTCAAATCCCCAAACCGTGAGATCATGACCTGAGGCAAAAATCAAGAGTTGGATTCTCAATCAACTAAGCCACCCAGATGCTCCCAGGCTTTGGTTTAAACAGCACTCCCTTTGATAAGCCTTCTCTGACCCCTTAGACTTAAGCTAGTTGCCTTTCCCCTGTGTCCTTTATTACAGTATTCACTATACCTAACTGCTAGGGCTTGTTTAATTCTTTATCCCCCGCCCTCTCTGCCTACCTCCCTGCCACGGGGTGCAGGTCACAGGCAAACAATTTTCTTGTATTGCTGCCATTTCTTCAGCAAACTTAACACCTACTACATAGGCACATATTGGGTAGGTGATAGGTGCTCAAAAAATATGTTTATTAAATATTCATCTACTTTGACCTACTAATTCAATTTTGGGGCATTTGTCCCAGGGGAATGGTCAATAAGACAGTGTGGGATGGAAAGGGAAGATGATAGAGTAGAAATATGGTGTTAGAGACTGTGCGGCTTGAACCCTGGCCCTACCACTGGTGGCATGTTGATTTCTGAGGCTATTTTATTCTCTGTAAAATGGGTATATGTCATATTGACAGGAAAATGAAAACAGATCACTGAGTTAGGCGCTGATGGTTTTCAAAAGGGGGTTTCCAAAAAGAGATGGAAGAAAGAACAGCATTTTACTGAATAGGTCAGGAGTGAGAGATGAGGAAATACAGAATGTAAATGATTGGTTCGAGAAAATTGGGATTGAAGAGAGTGAGATGGAGCAGGCACTTGAGCTGTTCTTTGCTGAGAGATTTGGGCATTGCCTGGTGGAAAGAAGCCAACGCAGAGGAAGACAATGAAGCTAACTAAGATTCGCTGAGGTCCCAGGAAATGAGGAGTGGGATCATATGCCTGAGGAAAGGATACTCAGGTAGGAACATGTTTTCCTGAGGAGCAGCAGTAAAGGCAGGTTAAGGCTACTAAGATATTTGGTGGTAATGATAGGAGAACATAAAAGAGTTTTCAGTGGACTATCTTGCTCTTCTAGATAATTCTCACTAGAATTAAAGAAGTCAAGATGAACTTGAAAGTTTGGGGAAAATAACAAGACCTTCCTGTAGAATTCAGGAAAGGGGCCCAGTAGGGGTGAATACGTTGGACCCAGCTAAGGTTGGAATAGAAATTTCAACACTCATAATTTGAAATGACAACAGTACGCTTCTGTTCCAACTCAGCAGATCACAATGCTGACACCGTTTGGTTGGATTAACCTAGGGTTGGATATTGCTGTGATGGGGAGGGTATAAGATGGGCCACTATTAGGTCAGAACTGCCTAGCCTGAGGACAGGAGTGGAAGTGAGGAATGACTTGGTATATACCAGAGCAAGTTCCCAATGTCATTAATGAATGATGAAACATGTCCTGGGAAACTGATGGTAATGACAACAAGAATGAGACACAGGTGCTATAATTGGCCTCATCTCTGAGGGAGGAGGGGTGCTGGAAGGGGTATCATTGAGCAGTGGCTCCAAATAGCAACAGGAGAACAAAAAGAATGCCAAGCTGACTGTGATGAAAATAGGCCAAACAACACAGACATATTGGTGTATATATAGATGTAAGTAGTTGGTGATGGGGTCTTCATAGTACATGCACATTTGAGGCTCATTCATAGCTTCTCTCCCCTATTTATTGAACAAGTGAGTTCTAGGCTTCTGTTATCTGGGTCCATCCATGAAGAAGTCAGGCTAAGTATGAAGGGCTGAACATTTATTCAATTAGCAAATACTGACTGCAGGTACCGGGTTCTAGGCATTGTCTGAAGATTTAAGGAGGAAAAAGGTAATGATCTTGCCTTTAGGAAGCTTATGGTTGAATCTTGGGCATGTGTATATTTACTAAAGATTCACAAAGATTTTTATAAGAAGAAACTTGAACTTCCCATCATTAATTCTCCTTCTCACTATATATGTGGTGCTGGAGATTGACGGAGTTGTTGGGAGACTGCTAGCAAAGAAAGTCTGACTGTGTAAGTAAAATTTTGGAATTAAGAAAGCATTTTCTAAAAACAGAATTTTGGGGCACCTGGGTGACTCAGTCGGTTAAGCGTCCAATTTCGGCTCAGGTCATATCTCATGGTTCCTGAGTTTGAGCCCTGCATCAGGCTCTGTGCTGACAGCTCAGACCTGGAACCTGTTTCGGATTCTGTGTCTCCCTCTCTCTCTGCACCTTCGCACTCATGCTCTCTCTCCCTCTCTCTCTCTCAAAAATAAATAAACTTAAATTTAAAAATAAATAAAATAATAAAAAGAATTTTACTTTCAAGTAATATAGTATGGAACTTAAGCTTATCATGAATTTCCCAGCAAAGAGTCTGCTTAATTGACATGAGAATGATGTTAATTAGATCTACTAACCACTGTGAATAACACTGCTTACAGGTATGGGTAGGATTTCATGGGTAGCAGGGTAGCCAAGCATTCTGCATATACAAGGTATGTCCTGTATTTATTTAATGGTTTGTCCTGCTTCCTGTAGTGGCTTTCTCAGGACACTCTAAATGTTCTGTAGCCATTTTTTAAAATAAATTGTAAAAATCCAGCAGTTAAAGGTATTATTCAAATTAATTTGGGCGTCCTATTTGCTAAATTTTGTGTCTTACTAAGGAATCATTCCATGCCTATAACCTTCCATGCTCTAGCCTGTTTCATGGTGTTTCTGGCAAGGCAACTAGGATTTCCTGTTCCAGGAATTCCCCAACACTGACAGTCTGTCTTTCTGGAATTTTTACCTGCTGCCCCAGGCATCACTCTTGCAGACCATATAGAACAAATTGAATCCTTTTTCCTTAAAGAACTTCAGATATTGAATTTGCTTTGGTGGAGACCACCTCATGTTATAGATTAAGTTTTCTATGAGCCAAAAGCAGTGGTGTGCTAGTAAACTGGATCAAAACCACAGAAAACAAAACCTTGATTTGTGGCTTCTGCTGATTTCTGTGATGAAGATGCTCCTGCCATGACACCATGACCAATTTCACACTGCCAAAGTCAAGAGATTGAACTCAGAGTTGGGAAGGGGCTGTGCACATTCCACTCGAGGTTGATATGTGCTGGCTCCAGCACACCGATCCTTAAGTTTTCATTTTATTAACATATTTTGCTAATTGGTTTCACTCTGTTAGAATGTTGAATTGATACGGGTGTCCTGAGGAAAATAATTTTATTAATACTCTACAGGCAGATTTGCGAAGAGGAGGTGACATATTGGCCATGGAGGATAAAGGAGAGGATGGGCTCAAAAATACCCCCCAGGTTACCGGGGATTGCTGCCGATCAAGAGAGAGACAGTACATTCAGGGGGGAAAGGTAAGTGATTTATACATCCATTGGGCAAGTGTGTATTGAGCACAAATTCATGTCAGGCACAGGTATTTCTGAGACGGATATAAGACAGAACACAACAGATAAAAACCCTTGCTCTTGTGCAGACGATATTTGATCTTATGAGAATTGGCCCCTTGAAGGAAACCTGTGGGAATCTCACTGGACCCAGAACCTTGTGCTGAGGAAGTCCCCTACCCTTTCCAGCTTCAAGCCACTAAGACATTTGATAAATGGCTTTCTCGTACCTTGCGCCACACCATTAGAAACCTCCATCCAAACTGATTTCAGATGGTGCAATTGTTACCTCTTACAGGTAGCCCTTCCTGACTTTCCTTACTGCCTCCTTCCCTCTGAATCCAGTTGATTCTTGTCCCATAGCAACCTTTGTAGTGGTAAGATATAACCCTTGTTATTCTGTGTAATATGTATCTTTTTGCTTCCCCACTGCTTGTAAAGTTCCCAAGGGTGTTTTCTTGCAAGTTCATTTTAATAGATGAAGCAGAGCCATCCATCAGCTTAGCCTTTTTTCTGAAGTAGTAAAGACCGAACTAAACACATTTCAATGTAGAATATTCATCTAAGCCAATCAAAATCATTTTTACTTTATATTAATATTTTTCCCTCCTGCTACATTATAATAAAATCCCCAAACAAAAATAGAGGCCCTAAAATCTGTCCTTCAGGAATTTTATTCTAATTACACACACACACACACATTTTTCAAAAATCATTTTAAAAGGGATGTTTTTGAACTACCTACTTATGACTTTATTTACTATTTTACAGTTGTCTTATCGCTGGAGGAAAGTTACATGCACAGGGGAGGAAGAGTAATTAGAGAGCAGCCCTGGGGACAAATATTTACTTGGGAAAAAATAATACAAATAAATATGTGAATCAGTGTCTCATGTCAGTCATTCAGTGACTCACTGGGAGAGGGAATGGCTTTGCTCTGGACTCTGGCACCCAGAGGAAACGATCTCTAGAAAACATTTCGTCTTTATCTATAATGGTAACGTAGCTTGGTGTTCTCTAGGCATACTTCATCTGCCACATGGCAAATCTACCGGACTCTAAAGAGTGCCATTTTTGAGCACGATTTCTTCTTCTATAGTTAGTAGTTTCAGCAGGGCCAGGGAGTTTGCTTAGGTTTTCTGAAGATAATCAGGATCAAAACCTTACACGTTCCTTTTGTCCTCAGAACAGCTATCGCAGCCATGCTTTCAACATTCCGGTAAGTTTTGATCTTGAAGGTATGCAGGAACATTCTTACATTTCTAATTTTGTTCCAGTTTGATACATGTCAGCATACTTCCTCTCCCAAACCAACTCCACGTTCAACATGTCTTACCATCTTCCAAGTGGTTTCTTCCAAGAGAAACCACTCATGCAGGGCACTCATCTCTGATGGGTTGTGCCTAGATATTGTGCTCTCACCAAATTACTTATTTGCTATGATGTCTGCTCTCCAAGAGCTGCCATATACATTATATACAGCAAGGTTTTCTGGCAAGTTTGCTTTTGGTTTCTTCAAAAGTAACATGGATTTTCCAGGGCTAAAGGATATAAAGAGGTGTTTATTTTTCAGCTTTTCTACCCAATATATTTTAACATAAATATAAAAAGATAGTACCAGTGTCCCGGTGTAGATAGATGATTTCTCTGGATCATTCCACTGTATCCATTTCTCTGCCTCTCCTTGTGAGAAGGCCGGAACTAACAGGTAAACTGGTCTTTTGCCCATTTGCCTAGGATGAACTTCTTCCCTTCCTTGCTCTCACCCTAGATTGGGGATTTTGTTTGAAATCTGTTCTACTTTAGACACTTAAAGAACAATCTCATTTAATCCTGCTCAAATGAAATCTGGAAGTCCATAAAAAAGCAAAAGGTTCTCTGTGGCCAGTTCATGGCAACCCCAAGAACTTTGATCTAAATTTTGCCTCTGATTATATTTTGATGTCATGCTTTTTTCTATAAACACTGAAAAAACCATGTCAAGGTTTAGGCAAGTGCGGGCAGGGCCTCATGGAGAGATCGGAGTTGCCTGAAGTTGGGGGGGGGTGTCCCTGAAACATACAATTATCACCTCAAACCTATTTCCCTCAAAGCTGGGGGTGGTGGCGAGTAATATTCTCAAAGCACCATCTGTCTGGAGGAAGGGTATTCTTTTTTTTTTTTTTTTTTTACAAATAGTTTATTGTCAAGTTGGTTTCCATATAACACCCAGTGCTCATCCCCACAATGGAGAAAGGGTATTCTGCCTTTTTTGCATGTACACTAATCTACAACATGTTCAGTAAGTACCTGGGTTGCTGCTTGTGGTCATACACTCCGTGGACCAGTCTTGGGGGATCACAGGGGCAACCAGCTCAGCAAACTTGGCCAGAGGACAGCTGGGAGTGCAGCCTGGCAGTGTGAGCAGATATGGCTCGTGCCGCGTGTCATTCCGATAGTACATCTCTACGAAGTACTCCCTGGTGGAAGAATGTAGACGAGAGAGCTGTTAGTTCTGTGTTGTTGAACTGCCATTGAATATCTTCCCACCTGGCCTGTAACATGTCAGCTGTAGGACTAGGGGAAGAATATACAGAAATGAGTAGATATGAGCTAACTGAGGTGTGGGAATAGGGAGATTGGGGCCAGTGGGCCAGATTCAGAGGGTAGAAATGGGAGGGCTGGGTTGTTAGATAACCAAGGGCAAAGGATGTAGGGACCAGGAAGCATAATCAGAGAGGGTGCTGTCAGGTGGTATTTGGGGGAGTTGGGGGTGATTTGATGAGTCTTTCAGTAAGAAGTGGGGGGCAGGTGGGGTGTTGGCTTTTTTTTCTCCTGTTCTCTCTCCTTTATGATTCCCATTTGCTTCATTCTTTTCCTCTCTCAGTATTTCTTGTAGGCTTTCCCTTGAAGGAAGGTATCTCTCTTCTCCTTAGCCAGGCAATAACTTGGAAACATATGTGCTTAAATATACATCAATTTATCAAAATTACATCTCAGAAAGAGGGTGTGAGTATATCACTAAATAATTTATACTCCCTCATACTCAATACTTTCTTTGAAAAAACAAGGTGTTGTTTCTGGAAAAACCACTGGCCTATGCCAACCTTGTAAAACTCATATGAGGGGCTTATGGAAGTCTTTTACCAAACATGCAAGAGAGAAATTCAAGTAGGATTTAGTGATCATTCTTGGGGTAGTAATGTCACAACTGCCATTGTTGGGTGTTGTTATAAACAAGCCTTTAAAACATCATTTTGAAAGCCACATAAACAGTAGTAACCACAAATATTCACTTAGAGAAGTGTTTTTTAAAACTTCCCTAATATCATGTGAATGAGTGCTTATACCCTGGGATAACTTTTCCAGTGACAGCATCTTTTATCTCAAGATAATATGGCAGAGATAACTAATAGTTGATCAAAATTCACGATTCTCTTTCCATTGAACAGAGTTATGGCTGAAAATGGACTACATTTCCCAGACTCCCTTGCACCTAGGTGGGGCCAAGTGACTATAGGTATTCCTTGGAGATGTCGTGGGTTTAGTTTCAGACTACTGCGAGAAAGCAAATATCACAATACAGTGAGTCAATTGATTTATTTGGTTTCCTAGTGCATGTAAAAGTCATATTTACACTATACGGTAGTCTACTAGGTGTGTAACAGCATATGTCTAAAAAATGTATGTAACCTAATTAAAAATACTTTATTGCTAAAAATGCTAACCATCATCTGAGCTTTCAATGAATTGTAACCTTTTTGCAGGTGGAGGGTCATGCCTCTGTACTGGTGACTGCTGACTGCCGGGTGGTGGTTGCTGAAGGTGGGGTGACTGTGGCAAGTTTTAAAAATAAGTTTTAAAAATGTGAAGTTTGCCACATCAGTTAGTTGACTCTTCCTTTCACTAACAATTTCTGTGCAGCATGGGATGCCATTTGTCAGTATTTTACCCACAGAAGAAGTTCCTTCAAAAGTGGAGCCGACCTTCTCTAAACCTGCCACTGCTTTATTAACTAAGCTCACGCGATATTCTAACTCCTTTGTTGTCATTTCAACAGTCTTCACAGCATCTGCAGCAGGAGCAGATTCATCTCAAGAAACCACTTTCTTTGCTCATCCATTCAAATTTTATCATGAGATTGCAGCAGTTCAGTCCCATCTTCAGGTTCCACTTCTAATTCTAGTTCTCTTGCTGTTTCTACCACCTCTGCACTGAAGTCTTAAACTTCTCTAAATCACCCATGAGGGTTTTGGAACCAACTTCTCCCAAACTTCTGTTAATGTTGATATTTTGACTTCTTCCTGTGAATCATGAACGTTCTTCATGGCATCTAGGACAGTGAATGCTTTCAATTTACTTTGCCCCAATCCGTCAGAGAGGAATCACTAGTGTATCTATGGCGGCCGGAGCCTTACAAAATGTGTTTGTCAAATAATAAAATTTGAAAGTCAGAACTGCTCCTTGACCCATGGGCTGAAGAATGAATGTGTGTTATCAGTCATGAAAACAACAGTAATCTCATTGCATATCTCCATTAGAGCTCTTGGGTGACCAGGTGCATTGTCAATGAACAGTAATATTTTAAAAGGCTATTTTTTCTGAGCAGTAGGTCTCAAAAGTAGGCTTAAAATATTCAGTAAACCATGTACATTCAGTAAACATTTTTCACAGTTCTTAGGGACCTCAGGATTTCCCAAGTGGTAAATGACCATTGGCTTCAACTTAAAATCATCAGCTGTGTTAGCCCATAACAAGGGAGTCAGCATGTCCTTCAAAGCTTTGAAGCCAGGCATTGATTCTCTCTAGCTGTGAAAGTCCTAGATGGCCTCTTTTTCCAATAGAAGGTTGGTTCATCTCCACTGCAAATGTGTTGTTTGGGGCAGCCACCTTCATTAATGGTCTCAGCTACATCTTCTGGATCACTTGCTGCAGCTTCTCCATCAGCATTTGCTGCTTCACCTTGTACGTTTATATCATGGAGATGGCTTCTGTCCTTAAACCTCATGAGCCAACATCTGCTGACCTCCAGCTTTTCCTCTGCAGCTTTCTTCCTCTCTCAGCCCTCACAGAATTGAAGAGAGTTTGGGCTTGCTCTGCATTCACTTTGGCTTAAAGGAATGTTGTGGTTGGTTTGATCTTTAATCGAGACCACTAAGACTTTCTCCACAGAAGCAACAGGCTGTTTTGTTTTCTTATCATTTATGTGTTCACTGGAGCAGTACTTTTCATTTCCTTCAGGAGCTTTTCCTTTTTATTTGCAACTTGGCTACCTGTGTGGTGCCAGAGGTCTAGCTTTCAGCCTGCGTCAGCTTTCAACGTTCCTCCCTCACTAAGCTTAATCATTTCTAGTTTTTGATTTAAAGTTTGACACAGGCAGCTCTCCCTTTCACTTGAACACTTAGAGGCTGTTGGAGGATTATTAACTGGCCTGATTTCAATATTGCTGTGTGTCAGAGAGTAGAGAAGCCCGAGGAGAGGGAGAGAGAGAGACTGAGAGAGAGAGAGAAGACATGGCTGGCTGGTGGAACAGTCAGAACACACGCTATTAAGTTCACTGGCTTATATGCGTGTGGCTCATGGTGCCCCAATACAATTACAATAGTAACATCAAAGATCTTTGATCACAGATCACCAAACAAATATAATAATAGTGAAAATTTTGAAATATAGTGAGGATTATCAAATGTGATACAGAGACACAAAATGAGCAACTGCTGCCAAAAAAATTGCTTGGTACAAGGTTACCACAAACCTTCAATTTGTAAAGCAATGCAATATCTATGAAGCACAATAAAGTACAACATAATGAGGTATGCCTGTCATTTTAGCCAGTAGAATGCAAGCAGAAGTGATAAGTGCCCCTTCTGGGTTGTGGTGGTTGAGAAGCAGGTTGTCTTCTCTACCCTCTCATTTCTATAAGGTGCCTGCAGGTGAGCACAGCGCTCTTGAAAACTATCGGTCCAAAAGATGGAAGCCTCGGGGTGTCTGGGTGGCTCAGTCGGTTAAGCGTCCCACTTGGGCTCAGGTCATGATCTCACAGTTTGGTTCGTGAATTTGAGTCCTGCGTTGGGCTCTGGGCTGATAGGCTCAGAGCCTGGAGCCTGCTTCGGATTCTGTGTCTACCTCTCTCTCTAGCCCTCTGCCACTTGCACTTTGTCTCTCTGTCTCTCAAAAATAAATAAACATATTTATTAAAAAATTTTAAAAAAACCCCAAAAGATGGAAGCCTGGGTCTCCAAATCATGCCAAGGATGAATCAACTTATATTAGCCAGGGACATCGCTACTGGAGTATTAGATATGTGAGAAAGAAATCTCCATTGGGGTAAGGCTCTGAGAACCTGAGGTTCATTTGTACAGCAGCTTAAATTACCCTTATTTGTTAATATATCTGGAAAACAGTCTTTAGGGGACTGAAAGTTGACTCTAGTGGTGAAGACCCAAGTTAAGAAACATACAAAGAGTTTGGATAAAATTGTTTCATGAAATCTGAAAGTGGAATAAAGCAATATCTTTAATTTAGTGAATAATTTTATATTTTACTTTAATTTTATGAGAGAATGTGTGTGGGAGCAAGGGAGGGGTAGAGGGAGAGAGAGAGAGAATCTTGAGCAGGTTCTATGCTCATGCAGGCTTAACCCCTCACTAAGGATTTAATCCCTCAGACTTAACCCCTCAAGACCATGAGGTCATGACCTGAACTGAAATCAAGAGTCGGATGTTCAACCAACTGAGCTATCCAGGTGACCGTTTAGTATTTGATTTTAAATTTATGTACCTAACTGAAAATTACACATTTTAAGAAAATATTTAAGCCAATAATAATAAAGTCTGAGATCAAGTGGTATTAGTTGTGCAAAGCACCTTTTAGAGACTTACCCATCCTCAAGATACAATTCCATTAAGTGGCAGGAAGCATAGGGAGGAAGGATTCCATTGTAAACGTCTAGTGCCATCTGCAAGCCAGCCACGGTAGTGTCATGCTGTGGGGATTTGCAACAAATCAGTTTTGATCTTTACCTCTGGTTCAGACGTACGTTCCATAGGTAGTTTTAAGCACTCGTAGAGAACCGTGATGGTTTCTGATCCAATTAAATTTGCCACACCCCCAGTGACTCAAGAGGTAGATAGGGGAATAACTAATTTTGGTTGAGCATCTATTGTATGCTAGGCAGTAAGACTTAAATACATATCATTATTTCCATTACAAAGATGAAGAAACCGGCCTAGATAAATTAAATAACTTGCTTAATGTCATACAATGACATATAATGTCATTCCCTGACATAGAAGAAAATAAATTTGAATCAAGTCTTCTGCTTTTGCCCCATGCCTTTTCCCAGCAGAACATCTCTGTTTTAGCTTGTTTCATCGATTTTCATTACATTTTAAAATATTTTGGAACACGTTAGTGCTAGATTATGTTTCTTCTACAGATTAGAATAATCTGTGATTTTAAAGTTGGGGAAGAATATCTAAGGTTATAAATATCAGGGAAGACAAACTGTAAGCACATGGAGAGCAGAGCTTAAAAGTAATTGTTAAATGTTTATCCCAGAGGAGCTGGAAGTCACAGGAGACTGGTTTTCAGTCTTAGCTTTGCCACTAATTAACTACACAGTCTTTGAAAGTCCTCAGCTTCTCTATCTACAAATGGGCATAACAGTTTGTTGCCTAAATTATATGGCAGTGTACATATATTAAAAAGGGATTAGAACTGATTTCCTAGAGAAAGAAATAGAATTACAGAATTATGACTTGCCAGAAACCACAAATTAGAGCTGGAAAGCAGATGGAAGACTAAAAAATTTGGAAGAATGGACTGGTTTTAGGAAGCCCCTTTCCAGGAAGCACTACACTCTGTTCCGTCCATAAGCTCTTTGTCTTACACCATGTAGAACCTCTGATCATAAACAAAGTCCTTGTATCCACAGTCACCTCTTCCATCTTCCTGCAGAATGAAAACATGGCTTTCTCCAGCCAAACCACATGTGAGAAAGTCTCTGTCATGGAGAAGTGGGTGGGAAGCCAAGTCACCATACTGTGTGTTCTGGTTCCCTGATCTTTGCAGACTCGGTCCATGGACAGTCATTTCAGTGCTCAATGCACCCCTAGAATTCCCACCGCCTACCCCCAACAGTGCCGCTTTCCCTGGCTCCTGCTCCAAGATGAATGTCTTTTCTGAGACCTCTAGTTTTCTTTCTGCATCCGATGTGCCTCTAACTTCATGTTGCAGTCATTTGCCTCTTTCTCTCTCCTATTCCATTTGCCACCTGAAGATTTCTATTTGGATGCTCTCTGCCATTTTAAACCCAATTGTCTAGTCATTCCCCTGCCCCGAGAGCACTTCTATTAATGGGCCCACCTTCCTTTTGATCTTGGAGGGTTGAACGTGGCCTTCACCTGTGGGTTTACCTCCGCATCGTTACTCTCTGCTCACATCCCATTCATGCTCTGCTTTGGGTTTGGAACAGAAATGATGCTTCCCCTCTCCGGGGCACCAAAGCTTTTGCTTGTACTGCATTTCCATCCTGCTTTGTATGGTATTTATGTCTTCTTGTCAGTTTTAAACTGTAAACTCATGGGCCAGAATTTTGTACTTAATTTTAAAATTTAAAATAAAAAAGCAAAATAAAATTTAAAACTCAACCACTTAGGTGGTCATATATACACATATTCAGGAGATCTGACAAATCAATACTGCACAGTTTCAACAGCTGTCTACCATCTGCTGGGCATTAGGGACACGATGATGAAGAAAATGAGGCTCCCTCCTTAAAGAGATCACTTACTGAACAAATGGATATTGATTGGAGATGAAAATACTTACTGCAGAATACATGACAAGTTTTCTGTGGTTCGATGGTTGAGTTGCATTCTTCATGTGATTGAGGAGTTCACTGACCAGGACACCTTAAAGATAGATCAAAAAGGAGCTGAACCAAACATGGGCTTATACTTTAGTTCCTAAACTTTGTGTTGATTCCTACTTAGTGATTTTCTCTGCCATGATTCTCAAGACTTGAGAGGAAAAGAACTCACTTTGGTGGAGCATCTATTGTGCTTTAAATACAATATTTTACTGAACCTGACTTCTATCCCCCAGTTATGCTGAGGAAGCTGAGGCCCAGCGACATACAGCGACTCATATACAGAGCTGGATTGGCATGGGTCCCTAGCATCCATCCCCAGGTTTTGTTAAAGCTCGAGACAAGAGGTTGAGGAACTTGGAATTGGAAATGGCATTTTTCAGACAGTTGTTAGCGGGTGCTCTTCTTCGGGGCAGCCCTGACGTGATAGCCTGGCACCTACTCTTGTCTCACCCCTCTTGCTTCTGTTCTCTGTTGATCAAACCTGTGGGAGACCATGAGAGAAAGCAGCTCCCTGGATGTCTGTACAGGTCATGGGCTGTTTTCTGCGGCCCATTGCTCCATGGTACCCTGGGTATCACTATTAGGGGGCGACCAGCATCTTTCATCTGAGGAATCCATCTGTCTTCAGTAGACGAGAGCTCTTGCCCTTCATGGTTGTTGCTCCCGAGGTGGTGAAGGGCAGTACACAACTCAGAGTCTTCGTGCCCTTGGCGGACACTGAAGGCTGAGGGCTACTTTGCAGTGCCAGGCGCTGTCTTGAGGACATATTGTCCCAGGAACTTCCACAACCATCACCTGAAGACTCCTTGTATCTCTGTTTCGTGGTTTCTTTACTATATGTGTCCTCTCCTGGCTTCAGAGTGACCAGTTCATTTTTGTAAAGGGCAGGGCATTGATGTTAACAGACTGATGGTCATTCCAGACTCTGGTCCACTCAGCAAACACACACTGAGTCACTACCATGGGCCAGACACCATGCTAGGTGAAGCAGACTCCTGTCTTCAAAAAACTCATAAAATAGTACAAAGAGACTGTTTATTCATCTGTATGCCAAGAGGCACAATAAAGGGCTAATTACATAGGGAAGTGGTCTGTTCTCTCTGTAGATGCTGGGACTCCATCGACTGGGAATGGAAGAAGCTAGATGCTGCTTCTCCAACAGGTCTACATCACTCTGCTTCAGAGAAGGTTGCCTTCTCAGAGTCCTTTAGGGACAACGCCATTACCTACCAGCAACTTGCTCTGCAGTAGGTGTCTTTGCAGCAGCCTTCAGTGCTGATAATGGGATATGATATCAGCTCTTGGTTCTGAGGTGACTGTCTGCCTTGCCCCCAGAAGAAACTAGGGGTAACTACCATAGTTATCCCTGGGTTCTGACATGCCAATTATTGCACTTTATAGGAGGGGAAACTGAGGTTCAGAGATACTCAGCCACTTGTCCAAGATTCTACAACTTGTGCACAGCGGGGCTGAACTTCTCTGAACCCAGCATGTCTTAGTTACTAGACTACACTGCAGCATACACTAGCTTCTCCGTTCACTGTTGCATCATTTATTAACTGCATCAACCAGACAAAATATCACTGACTGGAAGACATAAACTTGCCTTCCCACACTCTTAAGCTACAGCAGGGGCTGGCAAACTTTTTCTGCAAAGGACCAGACAGTGTACCATATGGTCTGCCATAACTGTTCACTCTTGGGTGGAAGCCCAAAGCAGCCACAGTACTACCTAAATGAATGAGAGTGGCTGAGTGTCAATAACATTTTATTTATAAAAAATAGGTAGCAGGCTAGATTTGGCTTGCAGGCTGTAGTTTACTAACCTGTGGTGTACAGCAAGAAGAGGTTTACATTAATACAGATGTGACCAGCCATATATTCCCAAATGAACCTTAGGGATTTTCTTGGTGTGTGTGTGTGGGGGGGGTGGGGAGGGTGTAGCAGAAGGTAGGTGGGGTGTGCATATTACCAAATTGTGTCATCCCTAAAACCAACTGATAGCACAAAAGTTTTGGCAAAGATAGGAAGATGCCAGTCAAAGTCCTGATGTTCCTGTGTGACTCATCACCCAGACAATACATGTTTTTTCTGTAGGATTGTATTCAGTTGCTTCATCATTCAACGAGCATGTAGTTGACAAATCTCTCTTGCCTAGCCAGATCCAAACAATAGGCTGAACTTGGGTTTTGGCAGGAATCACTCAGGAAGCAATTCCCTGGTTTATCAATACAGTGGACTTCTCCAGAAAACAGGGTAGGTGCGTTCACACAGAAACCAGCCTCTAGAGTCTAAGACCGAAAGAACACCTTAAGGAAAGACTCACAGACAGAATCTAGATGGGGAAATCTAGATTCCCCATCAGAAGGAACTTCTCAACTTCTTCCTGGCTTTCCCGGCCCATTTCTTCACCCTTTTTACATCTAGAGTAGTGCTTCTGAACTTTCATGTTTCATCAGATACCTAGGGATTTCATTAAAATGCAGATTCTGATTCATCTGGTCTGGGGTGGGGCCTGAAATTCTGCATTTCTAACCAGAGGCTTGGTGAGGCTGAGGCACTGCTCCATGGACTGCATTCTGAGTAGTGAGGACGGAATTCCTCAGCCCGTCATGACTAGGTTGAGGGAACCCAATCAAGAACCCTGTCTCTACCATCTGATGTGGCTTAGGATGGAGTCATACCTCTAGCACCTGGTGGTTCAGGAATAAGACCTGGTGTATGTGTAGCCACTGAGGCCCAACTTCTACCCTCTGCCTCATTTCTTGTTTAGCACATCAGATAGGGCTGCTGCTTGAGCTCTGTCCCTACACCCAGCCCTGAGTGAACACCTGTCCAGTCTGGGCCAACAACCAGGACGTTTTGCCTCTAATACATAGAAGGCAAAGCTCTGCTGAACTTGTCCTGACCCCACAGCGAACCACAGTGAATAGGGCCTGGCAATGGCTGGAGTCTTGATGTGATTGCCCTGTTTTTCTCAAACTCTCTAGAGTATATGACTTGGAACATCTCCCGTGGCTTAGAATTTCTTCACTGTTATGTCAACCTCCAAAATGGGCTTTCTCTTACTCTCCATCCTTACTTTTAAGTTTCTTTATTTTGAGAGAGAGACAGAGACAGAGAGAGAGAGAGAGCAATAGAGAGAGAGAGAGAACAAGCAGGGGAGGAGCAGAGAGAAGGAGAGACTGAATCCCAAGCAGATTCTGCACTATCAGTGCAGAGCGCGACATGGGGCTTGAACTCACAAAATGTGAGTTCAAGAATCAGACACTTAATAGACTGCATCACTCAGGTGCCCCTCTCCATCCTTACTTTTAATGCCTATATTAACATCTGATCCTGACGCCTCCTCTGGTACCTTGGCTTAGCCACCCAACTGTCCTTAGAGGCATCACATCTATCTCCATCCTGCTTGGTCCTAGCTTCTTTCTTCCACACACCTATCCTGATTATAAGGGCTTGGCATCTTCTTGCCTGGGCCTTCCTTTGTTATGATAGGATGTCCTACGCAAAGAAGGGCCAAATCCAGCTGGAAGGAGGCATTGTTGAGAAATAAACACTTTTACCACCAATGGAAATATTTAAGCTGTGTCATAAACCTGTCAGTTGTAATATATATTAATCTCCAGGACATAATTAGCTTGAAAAATATGTTTTGTTAACTTAAACAGTGATACCACCAAGAATTTTGGGAAAATGGACCCCTTTTGTCACACTTCCCACTTGAAAAATTCATATGATAGGCCGCCTGACACAAATGCTTTTCATGGAGCTCTAATGCAAATTTGTTGGGGTGCCTGGGTGGCTCAGTTGGTTAAGCCTCTGACTTCAGCTCTGGTCATGATCTCATGATTCTTGAGTTTGAGCCCTGCATCAGGCTCTGTGCTGACAGCTGGAGCCTGAAGCCTGGTTCCGATACTGTGTCTCTCTCTCTCTCTGTCCCTCCCCTGCTTGGGCTCTTTCTCTCTCAAAAATAAACAACATTAAAAAAAAAAAATCCTTAACTGTTTGATCTGGAAAGGATGAAAAGTATCATTTACTTTTAGCCCAAAGCTTCCATTTTCCAGATGGGAAAACTTAAGGCCCAGAGTGGGTAATGTTAATGACTAAAAACACATGTTTATTGACAGTGTCTTATGTACCAGGTACTATTTGTTCTAAGCCTTTTAAATACATGTGTTTATTTTCATCCTGTGAAATGGGTATCATTATTATCCCCATTTTGCAGAATGGAAATTAGTGCAGAAGTGATTAAGTGACATCTAAGATCACACAGCCAATGAATGGTGGGTGGCACTCAGAGCCAGACTGCTCAACCACAAATCCAATACGCTCCTTTTACTTTCTTATATACTTACCCCCCTGCAGTCTAGATTTCTCTTTCTGCTTGTGAATTCCATAGACAGACAGGATGCATAACTCTGATAATTCTTTCAACTTAGTCATGGTGTCCTCTGTGGCCCAGGAGGGTAAAGTGAAATTGTGAACACTCTGTAGCAGAGAAAAAGGGAAGAAAATGTGTATTTTTATTTGTTAACTTTTTTGTCCTCTTTCCCCCACAAGAACTTCTGGGTCTAGGCTTTCTTGTCCTGCCATTTGCTTCTAGGAAAACTTTCCTTTGTGACAAGCAGTGGTATTGATTTTCAGAAGAAAAATTCACAAGACTAATTTGCCCCTTCCTACCAAGCCCATAGCTTTTGGCTTAACTGTGGGTCCAAAGGATGATTCCTATTTTGCAAAGTAAGGGTGAGGTAGGGCAAAAATGTACCTCATTCCTTTATGAAAGGTTTAGAAGTCTATTAACCTCTGGGGAAGGTGATGTTGACAGGGTTAGATGATGTTTCCCTCAAAGACAAATGAAGGCCCTGACAGGACAGCTGGGAGAGGCAATATATATCTGGAACCAGAAATACCAGACCCCCACTCCCATTAGCTCAGGTTCACTGACTCCTGGGGCAAGTACACCATTGTGAAAATTTTTACATCGATGAACAAGCTGTATAACATGATGGGTAAAGGCTTTGTGCCAACATGTATTACTTGCTATGAAAAATTGATTAAGACTCCCCCAGATTCGAAACAGGAGGGGGAGGAAAGGAGAGAGAGAGAGAGAGAGAGAGAGAGAGAGAGAGAGAGAGAGAGAGAGAGAGAGAGAGACATCGTTCTTGAAAGAGGAGATCAAAGGGGTGCCTGGGTGGCTCAGTCGCTTAAGCGTCTGACTTCAGCTCAGGTCATGATCTCACAGTCTGTGAGTTCGAGCCCCACGTCAGGCTCTGTGCTGACAGCTCAGAACTTGGAGCCTGCTTCGGATTCTGTGTCTCCCTGTCTCTCTCTGCCCCTCCCTCACTCATGCTCTATCTCTCTCTGTCTCAAAAATGAATAAACATTAAAAAAAATAAAAAAAAAAAAAAAAGAGGAGATCAAAGTATAGTGGCCCAGAGAGGAAATAAGTGGGACAGAGGAGAAAAGGAAACCATGTGCCACAGCTACATGATGGAACAGCTCAGATCAACCCATAGTAAGGAAGAAAGAAAAAAATCAAGACTTGTACCAAACGTGGGCTCTTGTCTGCCCTGAAGAGCCCTTTGTAAGGCTAACAAATCTTCTTTGAAACATGCTAATGATAAAGTGAAAATATTGGGAGTCGTGTGTACTTTTAGGCAACGAACTCTAACTTGGAAGAGGGCAGACTGTGTCATTTGTTACTAATACAGAACTATAAAAGTAACTGCTGTCCCCAGACACTCATGATGGCCTCAAGATCACAGGTGGTTGTAAGTCGTGTGGGTGGTCAGAATTTTGCCCAGGATTCAGTGAGTATGGTAGGGAAAAACAGGATTATAGAATACTCCTTTGGGCCAGTAGGTGGTGCAAAGTGAGTGAAAAATACCATGTAGGCTTGAAAACCTCAAAGGTAATTGATCCAGCTACAGAGTTTATTTCATATGCATTGTACTGCAAGAAAGAGAATCCCAAGAAACCTATTTCAATAGCCTGGCTTCAAGTTGGCTTGCTTATTTCTATATCCAGAAATGAGGTCCTTTTTTTTTTCTCTGTCTATTCAGTAACATTGCTTCTTTCATTAAAATCCATGACAGGAGCCCAGCATTCCTGAGTGACTGAAAAATAAGTACATGGCAAGGCATAGAAGAAAAGCAATTTTACTGCAATTTTCTAAAGGATGAAAACATAAATAATGGAGAGAAAAAGTAAGAATTTTTAAGTTCATATAAAGAAGTCCTGAATTATGATTCAATGTCAAAGGAAGCATAAGTAATATACCTGCCAAAAAGTGAAAGAAAATGTATTCATCTGTTTCAAAATAGGCATGGGTCATAAATCAGATTAATCTTTGATGAATTAATTAATCTTTGATTAACGCAGGTTAATCTTTGATAATTTTTCCTTTACCTCACAAAATAAAGGGTCGTAGACTTTACTCCACATTCCAAAAAGGTCACGGGTATGGTATCCTGTAAATGTTGGCAAGGTTTCTATAAAATCCTGAAACATACACAGAGGGAGAAAACATTTCTACATTAGAGACTCTTAATTTCAGCATTGTTGATATTTACGGTTAGACAGTGTTGTTGTGGGGAGTGCCCCATGTTTTGTAGGACATTTAGCTGTCTCCCTGGCCTCTGCCCACCAGATGAATAGCATCATCCCTGATCCCTCAGCTGTGACAACCCAAAGTGTCTCTTTTATTTACTTATTTATTTATTTATTTATTTTAATTTTTATTCATTTCTAGGAGAGAGAGAGAGAGACAGCGTGAGCAGGGGAGGGTCAGAGAGAGAGGGAGACACAGAATCCGAAACAGGCTCCAGGCTCTGAGCTGGCAGTCAGCACAGAGCCCGACGCGGGGCCCGAACCCACAAACCGCGAGATCATGACCTAAGTGAAAGTCGGACACTTAACCGACTAAGCCACCCAGGCGCCCCCAAAGTGTCTCTTAACATTCCCAATGTTCCCTGTTGGGCAAATCTGCCCCATTGAGAACCGTGCTCTTCTTCACATGGAAGTGGACTGGGAATATTGGCTGTGGTAATACAAACCCAAAGAATTTTACAAACACTAATTACTTTAATGATTACATTAAGATGTGGGCAAATGCTGGCTTACTGCCATGTGTTCCTGGTTTGTCTTGGAAGCAGGCCAAGTGTACTACCTCAAATGTTTTTTTGGAAATAGATGAAGTATAACTTACATATAAATGACTGGTCAAGGTGAGAAGGCGAAGCAGGTGTTGGGCCAACACACCTCAGGAATATATAATGGAAACTGGACTCAATATCTGGCTATCAATGGGAAATTTGGGAGGGATGCACACATTTCTCTAGATTCTGTATTATTCTTGTCCTGTCATGATCATGACACCCAGTGTTCAGCTACCTTCCTGGTGAATTTGGCAGCAATTTCTGGGAATCCTTTCAAAAGATATTGTTTGATGCATAAATTTTCTAGGAAAATATAATTTGCCAATATTAACCCAAATATTCTTAAAGTAAGTTAATTATTAAGATCTTCCCTATAAACCAAACCAAATCAAACCAAATAACAGCTCTGGGGCCTGATAACTTTATTGAGAATTCTATGAAGATTTTCAAGAGTAAGTTATCCTAATGCTATTTTAACTGTTACAGAGTATAGGAAAAGAAAAAAAAAGAAAACTTCCAAAACAGTTTTCTGAACTAAGTGCAACACTGACACTTACAAATGACTGGACAGAAGTCTATAGTCCAATGGTACTTTGACTATGAATGCAAAGGTCTAAGTAACATATTAATAAATAATTCAATATCCAAAGAAATGGTCTTGATTCTAGACACATAAAGATGACTCAATAGTGCAAATCTATGAAAATAATTAATCTTAGTAATTGATCCAAGGAGAAAAATAACTCGATTATATTTAATAATGCTAAAAAGACTTTTCAAAAAACTAAACATCACTATTGGTTAAAAAACAATTAAGAAAATAGGAAAGATAGCTACTTCCTTAACTTGATACAAATATCTTTATTTGGTCCTAAAGCCAACTTGCTTAATAGAAAGACACTTCTGAGATAAAAAATAAGACAAGGATGTCTCCTGCCAATACTATTATGTCATACTGTACTGTAAGTATTGGCCAGTGTAAATATGCAAAAGAAATCAGAGGTATAAATATTGGAAAAATAGAGGTAAGCCATATTTATTTGCAGATGTTATAAGCCTGGAGTAAACTTAACAATAAATGTAAAGACTTATATGAAGAAAACCTTAAAAAATCCTTAAAGATAAGGGGCATCTGGGTGACTCAGTTGGTTAAGCGTCCAACTCTTGATTGTGGCTCACGTCATGATTTCACGGGTACTTGAGTTCAATCCGTGCATCAGGCTCCTCATGCTGTCAGTGCAGAGCCTGCTTGGGATTCTTTCTCTCTCGTCTCTGCCCCTCCCATGCATGCTCTCTCTCTCTCAAAATAAATAAATAAACTTGAAAAAAAATTCTTGAAAATAAGAACAAATAGAAAAATGTATCATATTCTTAGAAAGGAAGACTCATATCTTAAAATTCCAAATTGTCTGAGCAAATATATACATTTAATCTGATTCCAATAAAAACACTAAAAAGTGAAAAAACTGTGATTCTGGAACTCAGACAAGCAGACTCTAAAGTTCACAAAGAAAATAAAAACACAGTCATGAAAAATCAGAAAAGTAGAGAATGAAAGGTAACAAGTCTTTTAGATATTAAAGTGTGTATACATGTTACTAAGTATAACAGCATAGTTTTTGCTAATAAAATGTAAACATAAATGAATAAAAATTTCAGCTACAGCCCACATACATTGGGGAATTTTAATATATATAATAGGAAAAAGGTGGGAAAAAGAGGTACTATTAAATAAATAGTGACAGGGTAACTAGGGAGATACAGGAAAACAAGCAGGATACAAATTTCGCAGCAAACACCAGCATAAACTATAGGTGAGTACAATATGTAAATGTAAACATAAAGATATAATAGAATTAGAAGAAAACATTGAAGGCTTCCTTTATTACCTAGGAGTGGGAAAAGCTTTTTAAAATATGGTTACAAATATACAAACCATATATGAATGCATCAGCACACGTAGGACTACGCCATGGCAAAAACACTGTACACAATGTCATAGGCGACAATCGATATAATGCCATTTATGGCACAGAAAAAAAAGTCAAAATACAGAGCAAAAGCTCCTAAAATTTATAGAAAAGAGAAAACCAATAACTCAAAGGACAAATGGTAAAGGGATATGAAGACAACAGGAAATCCAAAGCTCACTCAGCATAAGAGAAAAGTACTATAGTACCACGCTCTCTAATCGTGATGGTACTGGGCTTCCTTTTCTTGTTCCAGACTTTATAGGGGATGCTTCTAATGATAACAGTTTTTCCACATATATTGGCAAATATCCCCAAAGTTGTTTACACACTGCTGGCAAGGCTATAGAGAAACAGGTAAACTTGTGCATTTTTTAAAAAAATTTTAAATGTTTATTTATAATTTGGGGGGAAGGGGCAGAGACAGACGGAGACACAGATCCGAAGCAGCCTCCATGCTCTGAGCTGTCAGCACAGAGCCCAACGTGGGGCTAGAACTCAGAACTGTGAGATCATGACCTGAGCCGAAGTCAGATGCTTAACTGACTGAGCCACCCAGGTGCCCCAATCTTGTGCATTGTTGATAGGGGTAGACATTAGTATAATCTTTTGGAGGATTGTTTGATAATATTTCCAATTGCCCCAGAATTTCTACTTCTGGGATATTATTCCACAGATATTTTAGGGAAATTATTTAGATGCACAAGATATTCATACAGACTGTTTGTAAATGGCTCACTTGTCCATCAATATGAATTGGTTAAAGAAAGTATGGGGGGTCCATACTTTCAAATGCAGTTATTTAAAAAAATGAGGAAACTCTTTATGTACAGATATAGAAGTATTTCTAAGATCTATTGTTAATTGAAAAAAACCCAGTGTCCAACCTTGTGAATATAGTATACCACTTTTGTGTAGCAAAGAGGAAACTACCAGAATATATTCATATTTATTTGCATATGCATAAAGAAACTACAAGACTTCATTAAGAAAATACTGTGAGCAATTACCTGTGGGTCATTAAGAGACTTTCCACTGTATTTAATGTATCAGAGATTCAAAATATTGTTTCTTCAAAAAAATTTTTTAAATGTTTATTTATTTTTGAGAGAGAAAGAGAGAGACAGAGCATGAGTGGGGGAGGGGCAGAGAGAGGGAGACACAGAATCTGAAGCAGGCTCCAGGTTCTGAGCTGGCAGCACAAAGCCCATCATGGGGCTTGAACCCACAAACCGTGAGATCATGACCTGAACTAAAGTTGGACGCTTAACGGACACAGCCACTCAGGTGCCCCCAAAATATTATCTTTAAAAGTATGAAACATTATATCCATCTTTTGCATAGTCTTATAAAGGAGTATTTTGCAAAGTGGAAACATAAAATAAAAAATGCTATCTTTTACGTATGAAGAGAAATGGTCCCAGCCCCTCAACCTCAATAAGGCAGATCACTTTAGACTTGCAGTTATTCTGACCTAGCTATGCACTTTCGTCTGGTTCCTTCAGACACATGGGCACAGGATTAGAAAGGGTCTGGCTTCTTTACTAGTTTGTGGTCTCACACAGGGGGAAGGGGACCAGATAGTGATGACAGACCCTCATTAAACATTTTAACCCATTGCTCTAACCAGCCACTGGCACACATAGTCCTCCCACACTTTTAAGAAGCTAGAGTTTCATCCTTTGTCTTTGGCCCTCATACTCCTGTACACCACTAAATAACACCATTTTTAACCTTATAAGGATGCAGCCTCTTCTGGAATTCCTCCGATTTGAGAGTCTCATCCTTAAGTTCTTTATAACGAGGGCAGTCCCCAAAAGGCAGGTACAGCAACTGAGGACAAAAGGAAAATCATAAATTCTTTGTTAGAAGAACTTATGGCTGAAGAAGCGGTAGCCATATTTTAAGCCACATTAGGTACAAAGTGACCTGAATAAAAGATTCAAGTGTGTTTTGAGCTGAATGGAAATTCTAAAATTGAGGAAAAAGAGATAAATGGTCTATAGGTCTTGAAGAGTAGAATATGTACCCAGAACTGAAAAGTTTTTTTTTTTTTTTCCCTTTCATGAATTCGCCTAAGTGGGACTGTTTTGTTGGTAAAGAGTCACACTTCCTGGTTTTCCATGTTGATATGATATAACCATTATTCCTACCTACCTTTTTCATTTCTAGCATAAATTGCACATGTATGTGCACATGCATTGCCCTCCTCCTCCAACATGCACCTAAGTATAGGGAAATGAATAAGAGGTTCTGGAAAGAATCTTAAGAGACTGATTAGCCCTTTATTGACTTGGAATCTTGCAAATTTGCAGGCTGTTAAAATTAGGGCATATACTAAATTTGTAAAAAAATATATTTGAGGGATATATATTTGAGGGATATATATAAAATATATTTGAGGGATATATATAAAAAAGGGATGAGTTTAAATTCGACAACCTTTTGTAGTATTAACTATAACCTACAGGTTAGTGACTCTTCAGCTTATTTTTCATTTGTGTCTCGTCTTGTATTTCCAGCTCTCGGTGGACATCACTACTTGGATGTTTCTTTCTCCTCAAGTTTAGCACGTACAAAACTGAACTCAACTTCATTTTTAACCATTTCACTTTTGTAACCTCTCTAGTTTTACAATGGTAAAATTTATCATCTTATTTCATAGACTATTCAGTTTGTTTACTTACAAAGTATACCCAAAAGAGACCCCTCTTGATCTTGTTCACTGTTCCCTCCCAGTCCAAACCACCATAGCCTGTGTTCCAACCAACACAAGAGCTTCCTATTTGGTCAGTCAGCATCCACTCTCTCTACCTTCACAATTCATTCTCCACACTGCAGTTACCTTAATCCGTTTCACTTATTTATTTATTTATTTAAGTTAATTTATTTTTGAGAGAGACAGAGACAGCGTGAGCAGGGGAGGGGCAGAGAGAGAGAGGGAGAGAGAGAGAGAATCCTAAGCAGGCTCTGCAGTGCAGTGCAGAATTCGATGTATGGCTTAAACTCACGAAACCATGAGATCATGACCTGAGCCAAAACCAAGAGTCAGACACTTAACTGGCCGAGCAACCCAGGCATCCCTCACGTTTTATCTTTATAAACACAAATCTTTCCAAAGCGTCAATCAGGCCATACCATTCTTTAGTTTATAACCTTCACTGGCTCTCATCATACTTGGAATCAAGTCCCAACTCAGCTAACTTGAGAGATCTCTCTGTCCTGCTTTCCTGCTAGTGCCCCCTCACTCACTCCTCTCCAGCGACACTGGGGGCCTCCTTGCTGTTCGCTGAGCTCACGGGTTTGGGGGTGCTGCAGACTATCCCCCGCCTGAGACTGTGCCCCCAGTGACTCTCACCAGACTCTTGTAGCCATTCTTTCTTGCTTTGTTTCCATAGAGGAAGTCATCGCCATTGAAATGACTAGTTTTTACTTCTTTATCATCTATTTCCTATAAAATACAAACTCGAGGACAGCCAGGACCTGTCTCTCTTGTTCACTGCTATGTTGGCAATGCCTAGAACAGAGGCTGGCACAGGAGCAGCTTCTCAGAAAACATTTTTCCTTAAGAAGTTGCTTCCTGACTCTATGTCTCATTTGTTCTTACTTTGCTTCCCTTCCTCTACTGTCTTCAGCACCTACTTTCAGACCTTTATTTCCTCATTTCTGAATTGCTTCCCCAGATAGTCTCAGACGTTCCAGTATCCTTTTCCGACCAAGATGCCTCAGAGCACCCCTCATCATGTGTGCACAGTGCCGAAGAATGAATGTGCACAGGTTTTTCTTTATGTCTGCTGCTTTACATCCCCATTTCCCTGCACGACTTTCCAATTTTTCCACAGAATGAATGAAGCTGCAGAGGGAAAAGATATAGGACTGTTCATTTAAAGGCCTGGGTTTCAGTGAAGTCTTCAACCTTCCTAGTCTTTAGTTTCCTCATCCCACATATTGAAGGAGGCTGAAAAAAAGTGAGATAATCACCTAGCCATTTGACTGGTATTTTGCAATTAACAAAATCTCCTTCATGTCTTAACCAACTGGGTTTTCACAAATCGTCAGGAAGTAGGTGGGCGCTATTGTTCCCATGTCACAGAAAAGGACACTGGTACAGGGGGGTGACTTGAGGTCAAGTATCTGAAATGGTAGTTGGCTCTCAGACTAGGTTTCTCCAGCTTTAAATGCAGCCCTCTTTCTTTCATTCATTTATTTATTTATTTTTAATAAATTTATTTATTTATTTTTTTGGGGGGGGGGTGGTGGAGAGGGGCAGAGAGAGAGGACCCCAAACAGGCCCCATGCTGTCAGCACAGAGCACAACGTGGGGCTTGATCTCACAAACCACGAGATCACAACCTGAGCCGAAATCAAGAATCAGATGCTTAACTGATGGAGCCATCCAGGTGCCCCTAAATGCAGCCCTCCTATATCTCACTGCTGCTTCATTCCAAGATTCCTCCTGGCTATTAAATTTGGATTCTCAAATCTGTTGCCAATACAGTTATTCAGACATCTTTCATTCTCTCTAAATATGAACTCTGGGACATAGAAAGACAAGCTCTCTGTGTATTCACCCACTGCCACATTTTGGGGTTGCTTCCTTCTCCTTTCCCTTCTCTCCTCCAAGGTCTGGTGCGAGCTCTCCCTCCCTCCCTGAAGACTCTGTCATCATGGGCTGCCCTGTGGCATCACGCACATGCTACCCTGGGCTCCTTCAGCTCGGGCAGCTTGTACTCGGATCATCAACCCACTACTTTGTACTGTGGTCTGCACGTGTCACACACGTGAGTCCTTTGTCATCAAGTGGATGATAAATTAGGGAAGGAACCTGGCCTTATATTTCTCTATAGCACTTAGCACAGCTCTAGGAATAACTGTGTGTTGATTGATTTTGTCAGATTTTTTAGCTGATATTACAATGATTTTCATCTTAGTGAGCACGTAGCTCAAAGCCATGCTAATCTTGCTTGCTTCTCTCTCCCTCACTCTCCTTGTTTCTCTTTTCCTCTTCTAATAGCACCTATACTCTCTTCACTACATAATTTAATTCCTAACAGGATTAAGGGGTAAACATCTACCTTGGTCTACACTGGCTAAATTTGATGCTGCTGTCCAGTGTCTAGCTACGCACAAAAGGCTGTGGCAAAGGTGGTTTTTTTTTTCTTCTTGGAGGAAAATATTCAGAAACTCCTAAGAACACTGATCATCATAATATTTCACTCCCGATTCTGTTGAAGGAAAGAGGCACAAATAAATCATCCTGTCTCTTCAGGAAACATCAGAACAACTGGTTAAAGTAGAGTTACCTAGAGTGAAGTTGACAGGCTCAGGCTGTTTCTACAATGTATTTGGGAAAGATTCTTATGCCACCCGATGCAACAGTTCAGCCAAATGTCTAGGAGTCCTGGCAGGGCGGAGAGGCTAGGAGGCTGTCCCAAGGGGTCCCTGGGCGACAATCGGGTGCAGAAGTCGTGCTAAGCCCCAGCGACAGAGAAATGACACAATCATGCTTACAATGCGACTACAGGGGAATCAGGATGGATTCCTTGTCCCAAACTATTTCCTTCGTATAGTCTTAAATTCTGCATCTGGGAGATTAGTGAGATGTATTCAATACTATTAAAAGAAAGCAATTCCCAGGGCACCTGGGGGGCTCAGTCAGTTAAGCATCTGACTTCGGCTCAGGTCACGATCTCATGGTTCGTGAGTTCGAGCACCCACATCAGGCTCTGTGCTGACAGCTCAGAGCCTGGAGCCTGCTTTGGATTCCGTGTCTCCCTCTCTCTGTGCCCTTCCTCTGCTTATGCTCTCTCTCTCTCAAAAATAAATAAACATAAAAAAATTAAAATAAAACAATTCCTCTGAAAATGGTAAAGAGTTCTTGGTCCATCCAATTCAGTGCAAATAAATTTGAGAGTTTCTCTCAAATAGCCTCATTCAGGCAGTTTGGTTTATGGTACTGGTTCTCACACTTGGCTGTCCACCGGAAACATCTATGGAGATTATTTTAAAAGTACTTATATCTGTGTCCCAGCCTCAGAGATTCTGATTTGTTGGGCGAGTGCCCTAGACGCCAGGATTTTAAAAATTCTCAGATCATTCTAATATAATCACTTTGAGAACCACTATTTTACAGGGAAGGAAACTGCTCTGGAATGAGCTAGGCCTGATTCTAGTCCCAGTGGTGATGCTTACCAGCTTTGTGGCATTGAGCCCATCTTCTTTATTTCTCTGAGCACATATTTCCCTGGAGAACACTAATATCGTCCATTCAAGATTGTTATAAAAGGTAAATATGATGACACATATAAAGTACTAGTCACTAACTATGTCCTCAAATATTTCTTTTCCCCCCTACCTCGGAATGAGGGTTTCAGATGGGGATGGGTATTTTGTAGGTAGGGAGGCCATAGGGTGTTCTGGAGGAAAGAGAACCACATGTGGTGTGCCAAAAGCCTGTGAATTAAAGGTGGAACAAGGGGAACCCCATGTGTGCATGCGGGCGTGTGTGTGTGAAGACAGAAAGGGATGAATTGCCATTTGTTGAAAGAGTAGCAAAACAATGTAGATAATAAAGATCCAAACTGAGATTCTGTTCCTACTCTCTCCTGCCTGGGGCTTTCTGTGCCCTGCTTTGTCCCTTGCCCCTTTATTTAGAAAAGGATTGAGATTGCACAGACCAAGTAACGTCCAGACCTCCAAGCCCACAAGTACTGGGCAACCTGCCTTCATCCTCCGAGGCCCCATGGGGTTGCCTTGGTTATCCCAGAGTACTGACCCGATCTTCAGAAAGAGAGAGCGTGTGCACAGGGATGGGCTGCCATCGCAGGCTAGGATTCCAGACGTCGATACCCTCTGGGGGAAACAGGCCTGCGAGGTTTGTCATAGCACTCATCAAAGTCCGGTCAACGTCTGTGCTTTGAATGTAAACCTAGAGTGGGAAAATCAAAGGAGAATCCAACTGATTGGAACTGTGGGTTTTTCCTTCTGGTGGGAAGAGTACTTTGAGAAAGGCCAGGATCTTCACACCAAAACATTAGCATCATGATCATAGTATCTACAGTGGAAGAGACAGTATGATGAGAATGCCAGATGGTATGTCAATGGCTGAACTGACAAAAGAAATCAATTAAGTAGTGGCTACTTGCCAAGCCAAAGTATTTGCCAATAGTTATCCATAAAATTTTAAGCTTCGTCATATTCATACATTTTTTAGAACAAAGTATTTGTATAAAGAGGAGTATATTTGTAAATAAGATCTCTGGCTTGTAGAAGTTCCTTGGAAAACAGGTAAAGCACTTTCACAAATGCACCATTATGTTGCATTCTATCAAGGAAAAATGTTCCCACTCTCGGATCCCCAACTTACCTGTTCACGTCTGTAGGAGTCATTCAAAAATGTTCTATATCTTTCCCTTATATACCGTCCAAGTTCATAATGCTGCTCCATGCCCAGCTATGGGAACAAATAAAAGCAAAAATCAGTGAGAGTAAATTCTGGAATCTCATGTGTGAGTCTCATCTCTCCTCACTGAATGTGTAGAATAAGTAATGGTGCACTTTAATAGTTCAACAACAATGACAAAAATCAACATATTTTTAAAAGAAAACAAGAAAAGAGAGTTGTAATCTTTAGCCATGACTCCTTGAGAAAACTCATTCACCTTCATTAGCACTTAACACAGAACCTTGTATACTTAATAGCTGGTGATTGATGTGATTTAAATAAATGGTTCATCTCTGGTGTGGTACAACATCACTGGCTCATCTTTGTTGGTAGAACAATCAAGAGAGCCGGTTGAGCCGGTGGAGGTTTGGGGGAAGAAATTCAGCCATCTGATAAAAGGTCGGGCTTGATGAATCTGATGATCACTTTTTTCTTAATGTTGTATTTATTTTTTGAGACAGAGAGCTCTAGCGGGGAACATGCAGAGAGAGAGAGAGAGAGAGAGAGAGAGAGGTAGGGGGTGGGGACAGAGGATCTGAAGTGGGCTCTCACCTGACAGGAGTGAGCCTGATGTGGGGCTTTGAACTCAGGAATGATGAGATCATGACCTGAGCCAAAGTCAGATCCTCAACCAACTGAGCCACCTAGGGGCCCCTGAAGATCACTTTTAACCTCTAGCTGTAATGATTTATTATCTGCACAGTCTATGTGGTTCATGAAAAACTAGAGCCTGTTACTCAAAATGTGGTCTGGGGATCAGAAGTATTAACATCTCTTGGGAGTATGTTAGAAACCAAATTCTTGGGCCTCACCTTGATCTACTAAGCCAGAATCTTTGGGGGGTGGAGCTCAGGAACCTGTTTTTAACAAGCTTACTAAGATTCTGATGGCCAATAATCATTGAGGAATGTTGCTTTAGTTCAGTGATCCTCAAGCATTACTGTGCATTAGAAGCAAAATTGTCTAGGGGTGCTTGTTGAAATGCAGATGCCTCAGCATTTCCCCCAGAGATTCCTGCTCATTAGGTTCTGGGGTGTCCCTGGAATCTGCATTTCTTTAAAAAAATTTTTTTTTAATGTTTTATTTATTTCTAGGAGAGAGAGAGAGAGAGAGACAGCGTGAGCAGGGAGGGTCAGAGAGAGAGGGAGTAACAGACTGAAACAGGCTCCAGGCTCTGAGCTGGCAGTCAGCACAGAGCCCGACACGGGGCTCGAACCCACGAACCGCGAGATCATGACCTAAGCGAAAGTCGGACGCTTAACCGACTAAGCCACCCAGGCGCCCCATGGAATCTGCATTTCAACAAGTGCCCTGAGTGATTCAGATCCATGGAGTAGAGTGCTGTGCTTTGAGAAACACTGCTTTTGAGTCTGTCTTTAATCCCAAACCTTACCAGAGCTTCAGGAGTCAGAGAGAATGTGGTCACTATAGCTCTGCTTGGTCCCACTTGTTCATTTGCTTGTACTCCTGGCTATCATGATCATCACCGCCTCCCTAGGATGAGGAAGGAGGTGTGAAAAGAGTCATGTGTGCTTTACTTTTTGCTAGTTTCCTGGGTGATGTGAGTAGCTAAAGAAGCAGATACTTTGGCCCTAATTTGTTGCATTAACTTAGAGCGAATTTTGAAGAAAGAGTCATCTTCTCCAGAGCAGATTTCAAACTTAGCATGCCCAGAATCACCTGGAGGATTCATTAAGACAAAGGTTCCCAAAATTGAACCCCAGAGTTTCTGGTTCAGTTGGGGAGGGCCAGAGAATTTATATTTCTGACAAGTTTCTAAGTGATGGTGATGTTGCTTGTCCAGGGACCACACTCTGAGAGCCAGTGACCTAAAGAGCCATCATTTTGTCTTTATGTAGATTGGAAGTGCCTGGGCAAGGGAGGAATTTGAGCTCTAGACCCTTGCTACTTCCAGAGTGGCCATGTACCAGCACATTGGTATCACCTTGGAGTAGGTGAAGACTCGTAGGCCCATGTCAGGCCTGCTGAATTAGAATCTGCATTTTTCCCTTTTTTTCTCCAAGTGTCATTGAGATATAATGACACATACCACTGTATAATTTTAATGTATACAGCATAACAATTTGGTTTACACACATTGTGAAATGATTACTGGTGTAAATTTAGTTAGCATCTGTCATTTCATACAGATACATTAAGAAGAGAAAGCAAAATAGAAAAGAAAAACAAATTGTTTTTCCTTGTGATGGGAACTCTTGGGATCTACTCTCTTAACAACTTTCATGTATATCATAGAGCAGTTTTACCCATAGTCTTTACGATGTAAATTATATCCCTAGCACTTATTCACCTTGTAACTCGAAGTTTGTACCTTTTGATCACTGTTTTCCCAACCTCCTTCCCCCTATTCCCTGCCTCTGGTAACCACAAATCTGATCCCTTTTTCTATGAGTTTGGTTTTTAAATTTTTTTTAGATTCCACATATAAATAAGATCATACAGTATTTTTCTTTCTCTGTCTGGCTTATATCACTTAACACGATGCCCTCAATCAAGGTACATCCATGTTATCCCAAATACAAGGATTTAATCATTTAAGACTAAAAAATATTCTATATATATAATACATACCATTATATATACATATGTGTGTGTAGATAGATGTGCACATATATATATGTCTTTATCCATTCATTTGTTGATGGACACTTAGGCTGTTTCTATGTCTTGGCTATTGTAAATAATGCTGCAATGAACATGGGGGTGCAAATATCTTTCTGAATTAGTGTTTTCGTTTCCTTAGAATATTAGAGCCTGCATTTTAACAAGATGATACTATTTACACTTGGCACTTGAGAAACACTGCTAAAGGAAAATCTGATGGCTCGTCAAGAAATACCCAGAAGGAGAATCCAGATCCCACAGTCTAAAAGAATTTTTTAGTCTTACTGGAAAAGCGAGCAAGAGAACAGGAATCTTCACACAGCCACAAGTATTAAGAAGTAGTGCTGACGTTTTGCTACTGTTCCCTCCTTTAAGGAGCCGGAAGCTGGGTAGGCTATGATGGGAGGAGCTCAGACCCAGGAGCCAAAAGATGCTGACCTCAAATAGCCTCTGTAGATTTTTCCTTGATGAAGCAACATGGTTGAGGTAGGGAAGTGATTCTCAGCCTTGGCTGCACATTAGAGTCAAATGCTCAACTGAGGAGTTTCTAAAACTCCCAATGTTCAGGCCACTCCCTAGATGAATTAAATAAGAACTACCCAGACATTTAAAGCTCTCCAAATAATTTCAATGTTTAGCAAAGATTGAGGTCCATTGGTTTAAAAACAATTTTTTTTAAACATTATTTTTGAGAGACAGAAAGAGACAGAGTGCAAGCAGGGGAGGGGCAGAAAGAGAAGGAGAAACAGAATCCAAAGCAGGATCCAGGCGTTAAGCTGTCAGCACAGAGCCTAATGTGGGGCTCGAACTCATGAACCATGAGATCATGACCTGAGCTTAAGTCAGACACTTAACTGACTAAGCCACCCAGGCACCCTGATGTCCACTGGTTTAAATGTTTAGTTAAATGTTTAGAGATATTTGACTCTAAACATTCTATGAGATTTTCTTAATGTATTTAAACAGTGCTTTGGTTGGGTCAGAAGCAACACCTGTGGCCTCGTGGCCCCAAAGGAAGGCACTATCCACGCTTGCAAGGGAAGGGGGTGGGGCACGGGAGTGGTGACTACAGATGCCTTTGCCCTCCTTGCCTTCACCTTCTCCTTTGCTGCTCGTGAGGGCTCCCTATGTTTAACTGACCACTTATTATTTTTTTAAAGTGTTTATTGAGTTTTGAGTGAGAGAGAGAGAGAGGGAGGGAGACACAGAGTCTGAAGTAGGCTCCAGGCTCTGAGCTGTCAGCACAGAGCCCAACATGGGCTCACAAGCTGTGAGATCATGACCTGAGCTGAGGTCAGACACTTAGCCGACTGAGCCACCCAGGTGCCCCAACTGACCACTTATAAGGAAGGCTCAATCCCAGTATATCTAGCTGATAAAGAATCAAATTTGGTATCAGCATTTCTAGAGGAATCCTGTTCTCCTAACCCTGCTGATGTAGTTTATCGACTACAAGATTATTTTCTACTTCGTCAGGTAGAGGCTGAGAAACCCAGGGGCTGGCTTCCAAGTATTTGTTGGTCTTCAGCATCTTTAAGTTCATGTATTCGTCTGTGGCTGTGCATGGCTCTTAGAATTTAATAAAGCCAAACAGTGTAAAAAAAAAATCAAAACTGGAAATTTTATACAATTTTCCTCTTACCAGTCACTAGGGGTGACCTGGTCATGATGAGAAATTACTGAAGTTAAACATTAGTGCCTCTCCTTCCACAATCAAAACACATTTTAGACTTTTTAGATCCCATGCAATTGTGCAAAATACTCTCCCAGATCTGAATAACACAGTTTGGTTTCCCTTAAGACTTATCAGCAATCTTGAGCTGAAAATCCCAACCAACCTGAGTGAGTTGGCCAAATCCTTGTGGCCATGAGGATTCCTTGATGGGGTCGTTGGGGAAGGTTTCAATGGGACTTCGGTCTCCATGTCTAAACACCTGCAAAGACAGTAATGTTACAAATTTCACCTCAGTGTTTTGCCTCTGCTCATCCTAATAGATTTTCATTTAAACCACTGGTTCTCAACCTAGGCTGCTCATTGGCATCACCTGGGGAATTAAAAAAATTCTGAGGAATGGATCCCACTTCTAGTGATTTTGGTCTAATTAGTTTGGGATGTGGTCAGAGCCTTAGGATTTAAAAAAAATTTTTTTTAATGTTTTACTTATTTCTGAGAGAGGGAGAGAGACAGCCTAAGCAGGTGAAGGTCAGAGAGAGAGGGAGACACAGAATCGGAAACAGGCTTCAGGCTCTGCCTGAGCTAGCTGTCAGCACAGAGCCCGACATGGGGCTCGAACCTACTAACGGTGAAATCATGACCTGAGCTGAAGTCGGCGCTTAACCAGCTGAGCCACCCACATGCCTCACGGATTTTAAAGATGTCCCAAAGTAAACCTCAGGTTAAGAACCACTGTTTTGTTTTGTTTTTTCTTTTTCTAGTATTTATTTATCTTTCAGAGAGAAAGAGACAGAGTACAAGCAGGGGAGGGCCAGAGAGCAAGAGAGAGGGAGGCAGAGGATCCAAAGAGGCTTCAGGCTCTGAGCTGTCAGCACATAGCCTGATGCGAGGCTTAAACCCAGAACCGCGAGATCATGACCTAAGCTGAAGTGGGACCCTCAACCGACTGAACTGCCCAGGCGCCCCAAGAACCACTGTTTTAAGCTCACTAACACTTTCCTGTGTTTCAGGTAATGTATATAACAAGACAATCAGTCATTAGAAAGCAGGCAAGCCACATGTAGTGATTGGTTTGCATATTGGGGCAAGAAGGAACACAAAGTTTAGCAAGATCACTTTATTGCAGACAAACTCTGATAAGTATTCTTCCTTAATTACGGTTACAGTAATAATGGTGTTAAAACGTTTATGTACCATAAAAATAGTGATTTTTCAATGCCATGTACAATTTGTGACCATCTTGAGCCAATGATTTATTAGTTTTTAGGAGATTACGGATAAAGAACTTTTGGATAGGGAGATTCAAAAGGCTAATTCTGAATACTTTAAGAATATTTCTGGATTTGTATGCATGTCATGCTATTTTGATTGTACATTTTATTCTTGGAGGAGAGTAGTCTGGACTTTCAAGACCTTGATATTTTATGATTCCAATATGCTTCCTGAATAGAATATCAAACCAAACACCAAGTTATTTTATAAGCAAAAGAGAAGTAAAACACCTAGGAAATCCAAGATGAAGTCTATACTGATGCCAGCAAACATTTTTAATGTTTGGGGCTGGATGATTCCTTTTTAAGGGGCTGTCTTGTTCATCATGGGATGTTTAGTAGCATGCCTGGCATTAGAGCACTAGAGGTCAATAGCAAACCCTAGTTGTGACAACCCAAAAGTTCTCCAGACACTGCCAAATGTGCCCTAGAGAGTACCTCTAGCTGAGAGGCCCTGAGTTAGCCAAAGAGAAATCAGATGAGAGACACTGTAGTGAAATAAAATTTACAACGCTTTCTACCAGCCTATAACCACAATAACTCCTCAAGGTTTATTTGAATGCCTGTTGTGTCCTAGAAAATGTGGCAAGTGCTTCTCATAATTTAATCCACTCATCAGTTCTACAAAGTGTTTACTATTATCTTCATTTCACAAACATGGAAATCAGCCCTATAGTTAAGTGACCTCCCAAGGTCTCGCAGAGTGTGAGTGATATGATAGGGCAGAGTTCCAAGTACAGACTGTGTGCCTCCAATGCCTGCATTCTCAACCTGTGTAAGAGGCTCATTTCTCTGTGCTGAAACACAGCCCCTAGCATCCCAGCAGTGGGGTGATCTGGGANGCCTGGGTGGCTCAGTTGGCTAAGCGGCTGACTTTGGCTCAGGTCATGATCTTATGGTTCCTGAGTTCGAGCCCTGCATCAGGCTCACTGCTGTCAGTGCAGAGCCTGCTTCGGATCCTCTGTTCCCCTCTCTCTGCATGCCCCCCTCCACACTCTTTCATGCTCTCCCTATTGCTCTATCTCTTTCAAAAATAAATGAATAATAAAAACATTTTTAATAAAAAATAAAAGTAAAAAATTAAAACTGAGATTATGCATCTAAATGACAGAATGGCCTGGGGAAAAAGAAGTGTGGTCCCCTTGGAAAAGGGTTTTTTAAACAGCAGAGCCCAATCACAAGACTTGAACAAGCTTTCTCACTCTGTCCTTACAGGTCAGGAATAACTCCCCTCTATTTCCATAGGTTTTAGGGGTTTTTCAGGTGGTGGCTCAAACATGTCGTGAGCTCTTCAGAAAGGGTGTCCCACAGAGACACTGAATAAGCCATTACCCCCCCAACCCGGCACTGGAAATCAGTATGTGCGTGTGCAGGCACACACGCGCACATCTGCGAGTGCCCTCCAGCACACAGATGGCATTCTTGAGTTTCAGCCGGAGCCTTTGGACATGCCTAGATGCCCTTTTAAGTCTGCGGAAAGGCCATTTTCCTACTATCAATCCACTGCTCCACTGCTCCTACTATCAATCAATTTCCTCCACAAAATTTGTAACCTGTGTTCTCAGCCCAGCAATCATACTCTGAAATCCTTTACAAACCTACAGAGGGTCAGCAGTAGTCCTGTCTGCAGTAGGAGTGCTAACTGCAATAGAAGACGTCCAGGATAACAACCTCTTGTGTTTGTGCAACCCTCTGTGGCTTTGTACACTTCCTTCCCTGCTCTCTCTTTCAGTTCTCACAAGTCCTGTGAGGCCAGGCTGGCACTGTTGCTGTCTTGAACAAAGAAGGAAACTGAGGCTCAGAGAGATTAAATGAGCCATGCAGAGCTCCTCCTTTTCATGATGGCTACCCACTGTTTTCCCTACCATATCACATCCATTTCATCCTTTTAGATCACAGGTAACTTGTTTTTTAATGTTTATTTATCTTTGAGAGAGAGAGAGGGAGCAGAGCAGGAAACGTACACACACACAGAGAGAGGGACAGAGATCCGAAGTGGGCTCTGTGCTGACAACACAGAGGCTGATGCAGGGCTTGAACCCACAAACCGTGAGATCATGACCTGAGCCAAAGTCGGACACTCACTGGCTGAGCCACCCAGGTGCTCCACAGGTTACTTGAAGAAGAAGAAGAAGAAGAAGAAGAAGAAGAAGAAGAAGAAGAAGAAGAAGAAGAAGAAGAAGAAGAAGAAGAAGAAGAAGAAGAACCATGGTTTGGACCCCCATGAATTCTCTTTCTCCATCGATTCTGCTAAGCAGATGTGGCATGTTACACAGGTCTCACAGCACCCTACCTGATCTGGCCTTGCCCACCTCGATGCTCGACCTTATATTCTTACTAAACATGCTTAGCCGCAGAGACCCTGCTGTTCCACCTAATACATTGTTTGTTCCAGCCTCATGGCAGTAATGTTCTGTCTGCCTGGAATGTCCTACTTCTGATTCTAATCCTGGCAGTCACTAGTTTCAGGTCCCTCCTGAAAAAGGCCATCAAGAGAGATCTCCCTTGACCTCCCATACTCACCATGCTTATTATTCTGTCTCTAAAAAGTTAAGAATAATGATTCTGTAAGGGTTTTCTATGGGACACTCTGGAAAAAGGAGGTGGGTTCTGTCAAAGTTCAGGAAATGCAGTTTACTAGATCCTTTCCATTATTTATTTATTTATTTTAATGTTTTATTTATTTCTGGGAGAGAGAGAGAGACTACACGAGCAGGGGAGGTTCAAAGAGAGAAGGAGATACAGAATCTGAAACAGGCTCCAGGCTCTGAGCTGGCTGTCAGCCCGACGCAGGGCTTGAACCCAAGAACCCAAGAACCGTGAGATCATGACCTGAGCTGAAGCCGGATGCTTAACCGACTGAGCCACCCAGGTGCCCCTAGATCCTTTCCTTTAAAGCCACAGCACATATCAGAATCTTAAAGACTGAGGAGTCCTGCCCTTAAGAGACCCAAAATACAGTTTAACCCATGTTCTGTTCCCAGGGCAGATTTGATTTTTTAGCAAGCAACTCCTGTTAACAACTCGTCAAACTAGCATTCCACGAGATGAACTTTGATAAACCTGTTTTGAAAGATTATGTGAGGACTCTCTTCATGAGAAGGAACAAGAACCAAGGGCAGTTTCCTGCTCTTTCTGCCAAGAACAGCTTTTCAGAATCAGGGAAGATTTATTTTTCTCGGATCAAAGAGAGACAGTGAGGAAGACACTTGCTGATTATGAGTCCGAGTTAAGTCTGTGCACCCAATCTCCACGGGGAGACGCAGCTCCATGTGCTGGCTTAAATGAATACGGCAGGAATGGAATATGTTTAGTGATTAGGGGCATGGCCTCTTCGACCATACAGTCTGGAATCAAATCCTGACCAACACGGTCACCATGGGCAAGCTGCTTAACCTCATCGCGTCTCAATGCCTTTATAAAACAGAGTTAGTAAGGTTTTTACAAACACTTGGTGGAACAGTTGCCAGATATAGCAAACAAAACTACACGTTGCCCAGATAGTGCATGAAACATCCTTTATACTTAAAATATATTTGATGGTTATCTGAAACTCAAATTTAACTTGGTATCCCGTGTTTTCCTAGCAATTCCACTTTCTAGGTTGCTGGGAGGTTAATGTGACATATTCCATACTGAACTCTCAGAGCAGTGCCTGGCATGCAAAAAGCATTCAAGTCCCGGTTGGTTATTGTCACTAATGTTACCACTTTAATCAGAGGCAGTTTTCTTTCATTCTGGTTCTAACAATTTTCTTTCTTTCTTTCTTTTTCTTTCTTTCTTTCTTTCTTTCTTTCTTTCTTTCTTTCTTTCTTTCTTTCTTTCTTTCAAGTAGGCTTCACCAAAATAAGTCAGTTAGAAAAAAACAAATATATGATTTCACTCACATGTAAAGTTTAAGAAACAAAACAGATAAACACAGGGGAAGTGAAGGAAAAATAAGATAAGAACAGAGAAGGAGGGAAACCATAAGAGACTCTTAAATACAGAGAACAAACTGAAGGTTGCTGAAGGGGAGGCAGGTGGGTGGGTGATGGGCATTAAGGAGGGCACTTGTTGGGTTGAGCACTGGGTATTATACATAAATGATGAACCACTAAACTTTACTCCTGAAACCATTATTACACTATATGTTAACTAACTCGGATTTAAATAAAATTTTTAAAAAATACAAAAGGAAGCTAAAAAAAAATAATGAACACATACGGTTATATGATGCTAAACAAACAATCTAACTTTCTTTGTCTCAGTTTGCACATTTATAAAATTGAGATTATAGTGCCTAGGGAAAAGGCTTTTTAGAACAATTAAATTATGTTGCTTATGTTAAAAAATAATAATAAAGTAGCGGCTTAAACTCACAACCCTGAGATCAAGACCTCAGCTGAGATCAATAGTTGGATGCTTAACTGAATAAGCCACCCAGGTGCCCCAGGTTCTAATAATTTTCTAAGGATTTGCCTGGATATATAATTTAACCATTTATAGTCAAATATTCTCTATAATCAATAAAAAGAAGAAAGTAGTATCTACTTACTAAAGCCCTTAGATAGAATTAACCTGTAGTCCCTGGATACATGTTACCTAACAGTGAAGGAGGAAAAAGTAAAGCCACAAGAGTTTGGTGCCAATGGAAGTTAGCCTGGACTGCAGTAAAAGAGGGAGAGAATTGGCCACATGAAGTTAACCAAAACTTCACTGTAATATCTCAAGGAGGATTCCACTCAATCGGCTTGTCACAGGTTTATAGTGTTGATAGTGTAATTTTTGCAGAGTCTTGACACTTGCTTAATGCATGTGTTGGCAAGGAATATAAGTGAAAGTCTAACTGGGGCTTCTGGGTGGCTCAGCTGGTTAAGCTCTGACTTCTGCTCAGGTCATGATCTTGTGGTTCGTGGGTTCATGAGTTTGTGGGTTCGGGCCCCCTCATTGGGCTCTGTACTGATAGCTGAGAGCCTGGAACCTGCTTTGGATTCTGTGTCTCCCTTTCTCTGCCCTCCCCCACTCGTGCTCTCTCTCTGTCTCTTAAAAATAAATAAACATAAAAAAANATGAAATCTGGCCATGTGTAGCAACATGGATGGACCTTGAGGGTGTTATGCTGAGCAAAATAAGTCAGGCAGAGAAGGACAGATATCATATGTTTGCACATATAGGTGGATTAGGAGGAAGTTAACAGGCCAAAGTGGGAGAAGAAGGGGAAAAAATAGTTGGGGAGAGGGAGGGAGGCAAACCATGAGAGGCTCTTGAATGCCAGAACAAACTGAAGGCTGAAGGGAGGGTGGGGTAGAGGGGAAGGGGGGTGATGGGCATGGAGGAGAGCACTTGTTGGGAGGAGCACTGGGTGTTATATGTAAACCAACTTGACAACAAACTGTTAAAAATATTTTTTTTGAAAAAAAGGAGTGGATCATAGAAGGCATTTAATAAAAAAAAATTTTTTTAAAGTCTAACTTGCATGGATTTCTATACAAAAGGTACACAATATTTCACACCTTTTTTTCTTTTGAAGCACAGAAACCTGGCAGCTGGTAAATCTTTTATAAATAAACTGATGATATGTTTCTGATTCTCTGTCTCTCATTTGTTGACTCATGACCTGGTAAAGATTTACTGTACTAATAAGCATATGGTATGAAATTTTTTTTCTGTAGGGAAAGAAAGGAGTGCTGAAAACACTAAGCTGAGAAAACAGGAACTTCATGTTTAATTTTTAAGTAAAAGATGACCTCCCTGCAAATTATAGAAATAAATTCTGAGTACTCTTACAGTAAGAAACTTTACTTATCAGCATATTTTTACTCTATCAAATAAAAAAAGAGTAAGGAAGAGAACGACATTGAGACAGTGGCTGGGAAAGACAAGGAGAGTGTCAGAGGCAGAGGGAGACTGAGTAAAACAGAACAAGAGAAACAGAGGTACAAAGAAAATCAATTAATTTTGGGGATTAATACCAGCACACCCAGGTAAAGTGCTGAATCCCCTTTACTTTGCAAACCCCCTTTCTATTTTTAAAATAACAACAATAGTGTATTTTCTTTCCTTAACTTCATGCATCAGCCACCCCTATTTCCCCATAATTTGTCACATGGTACATTGGGTGGAGAAAAACATTATTTTAATCGTCAACCAAATCTATGTATCAGGAAGTCCTCCTCAAAGTCTCGAGTTTAGTTTCACTTTTAGGCTTCAAAGACTGTTTACAAATCTATTTTCCGATTTCCTGATGAATAAAAGTGGAAGGGGCTACTTAATTCAGAAAAGGACAGTTTTGGGGGTTTGCAAACAAATCACCATTAAACTGAATGAAGCCTGATTAAGCTCTTGGTGCTAACCCCGGCCAGCCGCGGCTTCCCCCCCAAAGCGTCCAGGGGCTGTCAGAAGGAACATGCATTCAGGGCAGTTGGGAAGTAAATGAATAAAGGGCATCGGCAGAGGCACGTATAACCAAACCAAACACTTTTTGTTAGGACATGTTAAGTAGGTAAGTATTCGTTAGTAGGAACTTGTGAAACTTGATTATTCACTTTCTGAGTCTGGTCCCTGGGAGACCACAGGAGGCTGATAGGAAACCTGACACTTGGTTATCATCCCTTGCTGGTAACAGTTTAAGGGAAAAGCAGCGAGAAAAGCCTACTCACCAGTGTCACAAACTTCAGCTCCTTGGCTACCACACCTCGGTCTACCCAGGAGGAAAGCAGAAGCAAGAAGCTAAGATAAAGACTTGCTGTCCTGGCCGAGGGGAGCCGGGCAGCTCTCATGCTGGGGAGAAGTGTCTCTTGCAGGAGTTAGGAAATGCTGTCTCCAGAGCAAAAGCCATTAGAGGGGAAGCTATTTATCAAAGGAATTGAAAGGGAAGGAGTCGCTGGGAGGAGTCAGACTCGGAAATAGTATGGTCGCGGAAATAGTATGGTCGCCAGGTAGCTCGGGGCGGGGTTTGGCAAGTGAGATAATTTTGGGGGCTGGGTGTGAGAGATCAAAGTCTTCTGAATTTAAGGTAGAACTCATGCCCAGGGATGAATGAGCTGTTGTTTAAGGACACAGATCATGTCAAGAGATGTTTTGGAATTGACTGACTCTTTTCTTGAGATGGGGTGTGACATAGTGTTTGCTTTGTGACTGTCGCTTGGGAAAGGGATCTCTCTCGACTTTGGAAACCTTAGGCCAGCGATTCCTCATCTTTTGGGAATCCGGGGTTATAAGCAGAGAGATATGGAGGGAACTGCAGGTTCTGGGGTATTTGGGGTCTATTCCCCAGGCCAAAGATGGCTCCCCTTGTAAAACTCTCATGTAGCCTAGACAGGTGTTTTTAAATTGAAGGAAAGTAAGAGAAATATTATTTTCAAAAATTTGTAGCGACACCTTAAGATGTTTGGGGTTCATCTGTGGCATCTCAACACTAGGGTTGGATGTACCTTTCCTGACCTGACACAATTTAAAAAAACAATGGCAACAGCAAACGTACCTACAGCTCTGTATTGTCAGCCACCATCTCTGGCCTAATTCTGCATTCTGGGCGAGTCACACCCTTGCCTCTCCAGCCATGATCTCATCAGGGACGCTATAAAAGAGGATAATCCGGACTTCAGAAACTTAGCTGTCCATTTCCCCCAAACCGTCAGCTCCATCGTAGGCTACAACAGGATGTGGGTGACAAACTGCCTGTCACGATGCTTCCACCCCATCAGCAGAGGGAGAACAATGGTTTTCCCCACAACCTGTCCTCTGGTACATTGCGTTTCCCTGTGACAAGAGGGTTCTGTTGTAATGTGATCACAGGATGCCCTAGAGTGTGGTGTGTGGGAGAGCGGTTGCTTCTTTTGGTATGGGAAAATGTGTGCAAAGAATGAATGAATGTGTGGTTGGGTTAGACATTTAAGGGGACTTGTGACCCTCTCTTTGCTGCCACATTCCTCACCTGCCAGTCCCCACTCTCCTTTTCAGTGGGTGGTATTTTGAGGAGATGAGTTCAGAGAAAAGGGGATGGAGATTGGGAGGTTGTCCAGGGCAGACTTGAAATTGCCACACTGATCCCTGCTGCATGCATCAGGCCACCTGACAAAGGAAGGCTCCAGCTCCTGATTACCTTATACAGACTTGGTTCTGACCCGCATGCTTTAAATTGTGCCACACCCATGATTCTGTTTAATGTCTTGTTTTTTCAAGGATCAAGCTGGCCCCTTGTTCTCCTATCTTCTTCCTTGTCTACTTTTGGATTGATGCCTGGCACTACACTGGCTATATTGGTACTTCCTGGTAATGACTCTGGTTCTCTATCCCACCTGTGCCATGTTGTGTTAGGTTGCATAAACCCCTCTCTGGTCCAGACCTGACTTTCTCTGTGTCACCTTCCCTGGGCCCCTTTCAGCCCTCCAAGTAGGAACAACAGCAGAAACAGCAGCAACAACTTTTCTAGAGAGAACCAGAAAAAGGCTGACTAAATTGAATACATCTCAACTTAAACTGATTCCAGTTGGAATAAATGGATGGTTTCTACTTCTATTCTCTACCCTAACTTCTACTTTGCCCATCCAATTATAAGGAGAGGAGACGGTCATAAATACAGATCTGAACACCATGACATTGTGTCTGAAAGCATCTCAACTCAGATAAATTTATTTAAAAACCTTCTTTGGTCTCTTGAACCTTAAACTCATAAGGCCTTTGCAAAAGCCTAAATAGTAATCTAAATCAACACGCAGATATGGTAGCATTTAAGGTGAGACTAGAAAAAGTGATTGGGATATTGTAATTGATATCCCAATGAAGCATGCCAATAGTCTTAGTGTCAGCGATTAGCAGAACTTACTGGCTGAATCACTTTTGTTTCTTCACATGGCAAGTGTTCAGCCTCCAATTAACACGATGTTAGGAAGTCCCATAAGTGGAGCAGGTTGGGTTCATAGGAAAACAAACTCCCAGACGGAGATCTGCATGCAGGAAATTTATTTAGGAATGCTCTCAGGATCAGCAACAGAAGGGGGAAGACAAATAAGCAGGGTTGGACAGAGGGAGAAGGCCTCAGCTGACCCTGTGAGGTGTGCTGAAAGTGGAACAGCCTTTTGGAGTTGTCCTGAACTGGGGTGAGGGAGCCAGGCCTTTTTACCCCTGCATCAGCCAGTCACTGGATGCAGGCTGCTCCTCGCAGGGACTGTGATCCCGGGTAAGGTGGCTGTCTTCTTCCATGGCAATTCTGAAAGGCACTGACCACTGAGTAATGTCAGACAGTATGGTCCCAAGAACTGGGAGGAATTAATCCTTCAACTCATGAAGGGAGATCTGGGTGGTATAACACAGAACCCATGACAATGAACAAATATTCATTGGAAAAGAATTCATGATCCTCGGCAGATCATAGTAGGGCTATGAAAATCTAAGTGTACTTCTGATACCAAGAGTCTGGGTTGGAGTTAAGATCCACTAACAGCTCTCCTGGTTGTTCACCAAGTAGGAAGGCTGCGTTTAAACTCCCTGACTTGCTACACCTTTACAACTGTATTATTTGACTCTCAGCGACTTATGGACTATTGGGTACTAAATAGTATTGGTTGATCAATAGTCAATGGAAAGATAAGTTGTTGCATCAGAACTTCTTACAATGTTAGCTGCTTTGAGGCAAAATTTAATATAAGATGGGTTTAAAAAGTTTTCAGGGGCGCCTGGGTGGCTTAGTCGGTTAAGCGTCTGACTTTCGCTTAGGTCATGATCTCGCGGTTCGTGGGTTCGAGCCCCGCGTCGGGCTCTGTGCTGACTGCCAGCTCAGAGCCTGGAGCCTGCTTCAGTCTGTGACTCCCTCTCTCTCTGACCCTCCCCTGCTCACGCTGTCTCTCTCTCTCTCTCCTAGAAATAAATAAAACATTAAAAAAAATTTAAAGTAAAAGTTTTCTGGGGTGCCTGGGTGGGTCAGTCGGTTAAGCATCTGACTCTTGATTGCGGCTCAGGTCATGATATCAAGGTTTGTGGGATTGAGCCCTGTACTTACAGTGTGGTGGCTCCTTAGAATTCTCTCTCTCCACCCTACCCCCCAATAAATAAACATTAAAAAACAAAGAATAAAAATCTTGCTCCCCTCGACTAATCATTTAGTGTGTTTTGTGTCTGTCTGTAGATCTATTTGCCCTTGTATGTTTAGTTTATTTTTAATAATTAGGCAAACATCCAATATCGGTATCATTGGTGGTATGGGGGAGAGATACAGGATCAGCAATTATGCGCTGCCAAACCTTATAGGTGCCTGAGGCAACAGGAAGATCAGTAATACTGATCCTGTCTTTATTTTAAACTTTGACATCTTTTTATTTATTTTTTTAAGTTTATTTATTTATTTTAAGAGAGAGAGCTCTTGCACGAGTGTGAATGGAGGAGGGTCAGGCGGGGGGGAGGGGAGAGCATCCAAAGCAGGCTCTGTGCTGTCAGCGCAAAGCCTGATATAGTATAGGGCTTGAACTCATGAACCATGAGATCATGACCTGAGCCAAAACCAAGAGTTGGGACACTTAACTGACTGAACCACTCAGGTGCCCCAACTTTGACATCTTTTTAAATGATAGATTGTTTTACATTAATTTTTGTTTCTAAAATTACTGGGTTAAAATCTTATTGATCATCATTAGGAAGTTGTTGGCACCCCCTTACGTCATGAGCCCAAGGTGAGTGCCTCTCTCTCCTCACTCTAGTTTCCAGACATGACTCTAAGAATTGGAACCTGGCAGAGAACAATTTCTATTTTTCTTTTGAGATTAAATGATCTGACTTCCTCTGGTTCTGTCTCTGAGGAAACGAAGGCTGGGGTAGGAGAAGGTCCGGTTTGGATGGCTATACTGAGGGATCAAGGACTGAAAGGAACAGAGAATTTTATCTGTTAGGCTGAACAAAAGTGACCTTCATCCTTGGATGGTGATTACCTGCCTAGGTCTGGCCTCCCTCACACCCCTTTGCCCTTGTGGTAATGCTGCTTTCCTCACATTTAGAACTAACCACTGAGAGAAGAGAGATGACAGTGATTCATGACTGAGAAGGAGCTCTGAAGAACAAAGGTGCGGTATTAAATTGTCACCCAGGAGCAAGTCTCAATTGTTCAGGAACTGGCAGGAGAGACAGGGAGCTGGGTTTTGTCACAGTCTATTTTGCGGGTCATTTCAAAGTTCCGGTCACTGGGATAGCCAGGCAAATATTGTCCTACCGCCATTTCACCTTTAATACAGCTATCCAAATTGAATGCTGTATTGGTTCTACTGTATTTAACATGTAAAAGAAAGAACTCACCACTTACAAAAATATCCTATCTTACTTTGTGTAATGTGCATTGAAATGTGTATATTTTGATGGTGCTTTTTTTCTGGGTAATGTGATTGTAAGTGGCTTTACTTTCTTCTTTCTACTCTTCTCTACTTTTGAAATTTCTCACAATGAACAGATATTTTCATTAAAATCAGAAAAGGAATTTTAAAATGTCTAATATGAACTCTATGCTATTTCTTACTTCATTACCTGTTGCCCTCAGAGTCATAGGAAGTGGGTCTTAAAGGTGAGTGACTTTATTTTTTTATTAAGATTTTTTTAAATGTTCATTTATATTTGAGAGAGAGAGAGACAGACAGACAGACAGAGCATGAAAGGGGGAGGGGCAGAGAGCGGGAGACAGACTCTGAAGTAGGCTCCAGGCTCCAAGCTGTCAGCAGAGAGTCAGACACAGGGCTCAAACTCATGAACCATGAGACTATGACCTGAGCTGAAGTTGGACGTTTAGCCAACTTGACCACCGGGGTGGCCCATGTTACATATTTATTTATTTGTTCATTTATTGTCTGTCTCCTCCATTAGAATGTAAACTCCATGAGAGTAGAGGACTTTACTGCTGGGTCCTCATTGGCTAGAACAATACTTGGCACGTAGTAGGGGTCTAATGAATATTTGTTGAATGAATGAATGAATGAATCCTTACTAATCAATTCCTTTATCTAAAAAAAATCTCCCAACATGTTTCAAAACTTTCTTATAATATCTCTAAATTGGTTCTCTGTTTATTCCATTACCAGAAGAATTTTTCTTTGAATAAATAAGTCATGTCAATCTTTATCTCTTGATTCTGAGAATTTCAAATTTTTTTGATTTTCTAAGTCCTCTTCTCTAGTGTTTGACTGTTCATTTTAGGCTCTCTGCTAATTTCTGTCAATTGGGATGTATTTTGGGGGAAGCAGTCAGATGAAGGAGATATATTTTTGAATTCCATATTTGATGTGAAAAATTAACATAACTTCTTCATTTTACGTGATAATGTCTGTGTTTTATTTTAATAAAAATATTTTAAATTATTTATCACCTCAAGAAGTTAAAAGTAGAATTACCCTATGATCCTGTAATCGCACTACTGGGTATTTAGCCCCAAAATACAAAAACACTAATTCAAAGGGATATATGCACCCTTATGTTTATTGCATCATTATTTACAATAAACAAACTATGGAGTCAACCCAAGTGTCCATCAACAGATGAATGGCTAGAGAAGATGTGGCATATATATACAATGGACTTTATTCAGCCATCAAAAAGAATGAAATCTTGGGGCACCTGGTTGGCTCAGTCAGTTAAGTGTCCATCTTTGGTTCAGGTCATGATCTCGCGGTTCACAAGTGTGAGCCCAACAGCGGATCTGTGCCGATGACTCAGAGCCTGGAGGCTGCTTTGGACTCTGCATCTCCTTCTCTCTCTTCCCCTCCCTGACTTGCACCCTGTCTCTTTCTTTCAAAAATAAACAAACATTTTAAAAAATTAAAAAAAAATCCTTGCCATTTTCAGTGACATGGACGGAGTTAGGGAGTATAATGCTAAGCGAAATAAATCAGTGAGAGAAAGACAAATACTATGCGATCTCACTGATATCTTGAATTTAAGAAACAAAACAAATGAGCAAAGGGAAAAAAGAGAAAGACACAAACCAATAAATAGACTCTTAACTATACAGAACAAACTGATAGTTACCAGAGGGGATGTGGGTGACAGGATGGATAAAAAAAAGAGAGGGAGAAAAAGAAAAAAATAAATAAATTACTTATCATGGGACACACACTCCATGATGATTTTACTCTTTCTAGTCCTGTCTCTCTCTCTCTCTCTCTCTCTCTCTCTCACACACACACACACACACCCATATCCATGTGTGTGGATATCCATGTGCCAGGATAAATATACCTTCCCTCTGGAAGTGTGAGATTAATCATCCTGAAAGGAGTATTAATGCAAGGAAACATGAGGAAACTTGTAATGCTTGAGGGAAAGCTTTGTAGCAGGAAGTAAGATGGCACTTGTTACGTCAGAGTGAGGTTAAGAGTAGGAGTCCTAGAACTTTCTAAATATATCCACTTTACCCTATATCATTCTTCTTCACTTCTCAATAAATTTATTAGACTACATTTGTTCAAATAAAGTTGAGTAACTTGAAGTTCATACTCTTTGCCTGACACTGGTCATTAAAAATAATGTTGAATACAGAAATATTATTCATAGCATGAGAAAAATTCAAGCTCTTTGGTAACATGATATAATTCTGGATGTCATATAGATATAAGAAACAAAAATATTTTTATTTTCTAATTTTGGACAAGACAGTATATTCTTTTTTTTTAATTTATTTTTTAAAAAATTGTTAATGTTTTACTTATTTCTAGGAGAGAGAGAGAGAGACAGCGTGAGCAGGGGAGGGTCAGAGAGAGAGGGAGTCACAGACTGAAACAGGCTCCAGGCTCTGAGCTGGCAGTCAGCACAGAGCCCGATGCGGGGCTCGAACCCACGAACCGCGAGATCATGACCTGAGCCAAAGTCGGACGCTTAACCGATGGAACCACCCAGGCGCCCCACAAGACAGTATATTCTTAAAGGAAATTACTGCACTAATGTATAGATATTAGCGGATTGGACCAGATTATAAGGCTATATGGCTGTTTCATTCAGAAGCATCTTAAAATTCAAAGGAGACCCACAGAGTCTCTATTCATGCACCCCCTTCTTTTTGTTGTCAAAAAGCCTAACTGAACACGAGGGTCCTTGTTAACTGAAGGATTTTAAAGTTAGTGCTGGTACTGGTATTATGGAAACGTAGTGTAAAAGGCATAAAATGCATTCCCAAAGGAATACAAATCAAAACAGACTGAGATACCACCTCATGCCAGTCAGAGTGGTTAAAATGAACATATCAGGAGACTATAGATGCTGGCGAGGATGTGGAGAAACAGACACCCTCCTACACTGTTGGTGGGAATGTAAACTGGTGCAGCCCCTCTGGAAAACAGTGTGGAGGCTCCTCAAAAAATTAACAGTAGAACTCCTCTACGACCCAGCAATAGCACTGCTAGGAATTTACCCAAGGGATACAGGAGTGCTGATGCATAGGAGCACATCCACCCCAATGTTCATAGCAGCACTTTCAACAATAACCAAATCATGGTAAGAGCCTAAGCCTAAGTGTCCATCAACTGATGAATGGATCAAGAAGATGTGGTTTATCTATACAATGGAATACTACATGGCAATGAGAAAGAATGAAACCCGGCCATTTGTAGCAACGTGGATGGAACTGGAGTGTGTTATGCTAAGTGAAATAAGTCAGGCAGAGAAAGACAGATACCATATGTTTTCACTTCTATGTGGAACAGGAGAAACTTAACAGGGGACCATATGGAAAGGGAAAGGGAAAAAAATAGTTAAGTAGAGGGATGGAGACAAACCACAAGAGACTCTTAAAGACTGAGAACACACTAAGGGTGGATGGGATGTAGGGGAGAGGGGAAAATGGGTGATGGACATGGAGGAAGGCACTTGTTGGAAACCAACTTGACAATAAACTATATTTAAAAAAACATATTCCCAAAGTATCAGCTGCTCAAAAATACAAATTGTATGAAAAAAATACCTAGCTTAGAGAAGCTTCTTTCAAAAAATATATTTTGTTTATGTGTTTAGTACCAATGTTATGGCTTTAAAAAATCCTACCTTTTAATTTACAAAACAGTGATTCACCTGAAATGGTTGCCAGTTCCACCTCTTCCAAAAGATCCCCCTGGGGCATAGTTGGTAAACTCAATCCTAAATCATCATCCCTTCTGTCGAATCCACAGTATACAACCCAGGACAGAGTATTTTCTTCTGAATCAGTTTGTTCTGGTGAAGATTTACTGTAAGGCAGTGGTTCTCAAAGTGTGGGTTGGAGACTCTGAGACCCTTCAGGGGGTCCCTGACATCTTTTTAGAAGATTCCTGAGATCTATTCTGAGGGTCGATGGAGTCAAAACTATTTTTATAACAATGTTAATTTGTTACTTTCTTTTTCATTCTCTGTCTTTCATGGATGTTCATTGGAATTTTCCAAAGTCTACATGATGTGTGATGACATCATTGCCCCAATGGCAAGTTGAATGTGTGCTTGTGTATTCTTGTGTTTTAAAATGTCCTCAGTTTTAGGGGTGCCTGGGTGACTCAGTCAGTTAAGCATCTGACTTCAATTCAGGCCATGATCTCATGGTCTGTGGGTTCAAGTCCCGGGAGTGTGCTTTGGATTCTGTGTCTCCTTCTCTCTCTCTGACCCTCCCTTGCTCACTGTCCTCAGTTTTAATTTGTTTTAATGTTTATTTTTGAGAGAGAAAGACAGAGGGTTAGCAGGGAGAGGGGCATAGAGAGAGAGAAGGAGACACAGAATTTGAGGCAGGTTCCAGGCTCTTTTTAAAAAAAGTTTTTAAACGTGTTTTTTTTTTTTTAATTTCTGAGAGAGAGACAGCATGGGCAGGGGAGGGTCAGAGAGAGAGAGGGAGACAAGAATATGAAACAGGCTCCAGGCTCTGAGCTTTCAGCACAGAGCCTGACACGGGGCTGAACCCACGAATCGTGAGATCATGACCTGAGCCGAAGTCGGACACCCAACCGACTGAGCCACCCAGGCGCTCCTGGTTCCAGGCTCTTGAGCTGTCAGCACAGAGCCTGATGCGGGGCTGGAACTCACGAACTATGAGATGATGACCTGAGCCGAAGCAGACGCTTAATCGACTGATTGACCGAGGTGCCCCTGTCCTCAGTTTTAATTTGAACACAGTAAATATCAATAGATATAAACCACATAAGCAAAAGCTGTTAAGCAATCTCAATTATTTTTAAGAGTATAAAGGGGTCCCGAGACCAAATGTTTGAGAATTGTTGCTACCGACAAGCTAATGATTCAAAAAATTTGTTGAGTGCCTGTTATGATCAGGCCCTGGGAACATCAGTTTTGAGTAGACACAACCCCTTCCTCAAGGAGCATACTATCAATTATATTGTGATGAAGCCAGTGAAACATGCAGAGAATATTATAGTTACTAAGAAGAGGAACATTGACTTAAACAAATATTAACCTAGTATTTAGGTCACTAGAAAAGACCTGGAGGCATGAGAGAACATAATGCATTCTGGGGAATTGCAAGTAGTTGGATTGGGATATCTTGAGGGTAAAAAATCTTTCTAAAACTTACCTTATGTCTTTAGCTACTTCAGTATACTTGGTGATTATTGCTGGACTATATACAAAACGATACACTGAATACCGTGTTGTAAATGTTTAACAACTAAATCTGAAAAAATTCTCATTTGTAGCATTTGCCAATTTTCATGGTGTGAATATTCCCACCACAGCTGATTTCAGGCTACCAACATGATGTTATTGAGCTTGCAGCTGGGAAGAGAGATAAACATACCATTATATAGTATTTCCATGATATTTATTACACTTACCATGAGTATAAATCACCTCAGGAGAATGGATAATAATATTATGTTGCAAAATACTTTGGAAGTGATGAATTTGGAGTATTTGGTATGTTTTTTTTTAATTTTTTTTTATGTTTTATTTATTTCTAGGAGAGAGAGAGAGACAGCGTGAGCAGGGCAGGGTCAGAGAGAGAGGGAGTCACAGACTGAAGCAGGCTCCAGGCTCTGAGCTGGCAGTCAGCACAGAGCCCGACGCGGGGCTCGAACCCACAAACTGCGAGATCATGACCTAAGCGAAAGTCGGACGCTTAACCGACTAAGCCACCCAGGCACCCCTATTTAGTATGTTTTTAATATAACCTATTGATTTTAAGTTTATAGAGTTTAATTTTTAATAATAGCTATATTTAGCAACGAGCTTGCAAAATTCCTAAAAATTTAACAGTTGGTTCTCACGAGCCAGTGTAAACTGGCTGCAGCACACCACTGGATCCACCGTCACATTAATACTACATTGTTAAGTATGGCGTCACTACAATTTCCTCATTTTGGAGGGGGAGGAATATGGGCCATCCTGACTGAAAGACAGGTGGGAGATTGTAAAACTCCACTTAAAGGTGTAGTTATGGGAAGGCGTGAGTGACAGACAGTGTGGGCCAGGGAAGTTGTGCAAGAGCTCAAACATAGGGTAAAGAATAATAATTATAAAGTCAAGGTCAACCCTAGACTAGAAGTGCGCCTGAGAGGTCAAAGAGAGGAAGAGAGGGCATTAACATTTATGGAGAGCCTGCTGTATGCTGTGAACTCTGCTAGTCACACGGCACATCTTATCTCATGTAAGGCAGCTGGCTGAAGAATATGGTGTAAGAATGTGAACTCAGGTCTATCTAACTTCAGAATCCCTACTCTTTTCATTTCATCAAGCAAGGATAGAAAATTTACAGGGTAGTGGAATAGGAATAACTGGAAGCAGAAAGCAAGCAGACAGATGCTGAGGCCAAGGAGGCATCAGTGTGAAAGCAACATCACGAGGTGCTAGCCCTGGAAAGGCGAGGGCCACACCAGCGCATTCTGAGGCAGCTTTCTAAGGGAAATGTCTGGGGTCTCTGAAAGACAGAACGTACTCTTGTGATCAACGAAAATTCTTCTCTCCATTTCCAAGAAATGCCGAGAGCTCTGGGCACATATAGCCAGCAACAGAGGGTCAGTGAGGTAGTTAAAGGAAGGCGTTATAGGCAGAATGCAGGAATCCAGAGTTAAGAACATCTGGCTCACTGCTATCCATGCAAAGCCCCAACAGCAGGGGAGCAGGAGACGGTACGGAGCTCCGCTCTTTTTCCACCACTGCTGCTATTGCTCGTCGTCTGCACCCTCTCTCTCTGTCCTTCCTTCAACAGAGGCTCTTGGCTGCCTACCAAAGGCCAGCAGGCTGTTGCCCTGAAACTATAAAGTGCCGCTCCTCTGGAAGCCTCCCCTCCTCAATCTGCCTGTGTCTCATGCTTCCTTCTGCATACTGGTCCTCAGAGAGCACGAGGGCTGTAGGCCTTGCCCTCCACTTGGTTAGTATGTCGGTTAGGCAGATGCCAAGACAGAAGCACAAGCTCTTTATTGGGGATAACGCCTATTAGAGGGGAAGGGGAGAAGAGTAGGCAAGGAGAACTTCAGACTGTGATTCAGGTCCAATACTTGGGAAAAGGAGAGATGGATGGGACCATTAGCCAGGAAGAGCCCCACACCGTGGTGCAACCCTGTGAAAATCTCAGGCTGCAACATGGAGGCTCCAGTGCAATAGAAGAATCCTGAATTGGGCCAAAATGCAGTGTCCCACTGTGCTCAGTCATTGCGTGGGAGCTGCCTGAGAAGAATCTAGCCTCAGCTCAAATGCTACTGTGGATCCCAAACGTAGTGCAACTAGAGGCTGCTAGCTAACCGCACTGCTCGGAATTTCTGGCAAGTTTGTTCTTGAAGGCAGATCTGAGCCGCTGCTACTTTTCCAGATAGGGAAGGGCAGTTCTCATTGGCTTGGTGTTGAGGGAGAGTGGGGCTTCAGTCAAGGTGCTTGGCTCCTGACCAAGGTTCCCCCCTCTGAACATCTGCTGTTGGAACTTCCTTTGGGAGGGCCCTGGGAGCCTCTCTTAAGCCTGCAGGCCACCTTAGTACTCAAGATTCTTTAGGTGGGAGCTGACAGATTTGTTCATCGCAGGCAAGGAAGAGAATCTTTTGCCTTGTGCAACTGAACAAAGGGAAGGGTCAAGATCAGTGGGGACTTGGAACAAAAATGCAACTGGGATTAATCTAATTCATTCTTCTTTTCTCCTCACTTCGTATGGCTTCCATTTCTCAAACAACACATCCTCTCAATTGAAACTAGAACCAAGGCTGCTCACAGCTTCATCCAGGAAGAAAGGGCTCCTCCCCAGCTCCAGTTCAAAACCCCTGGGGAAAAACTCCAGTTGGCCTGTTTTGGTTACATGCCCATCATTCCAAATTCAAACCAACAAATGTTTATTGAGCATCTACATGTGTCAGACACTGTTCTAGGTCCTTAGAATGCTGGAGTGAACACAACAGGTGAGTTTCTTCTTTCATGAAACTTCTATTTAACAGGGAAGGCAGATAAGCAAATAAAGGAATGAACAGGATGATTTCAGATAGTGATAATTACTGGAAGTCCAGTAAAATAAGGTGGCATGACAGTGAGCAAAACTGTGGGTGGGGGGGACTTAAGATAAGTGGCCAGGAAGGGTCTCCTGAGGTGACATTTGAGGTAAGACCTGAATGAAGTGAAGGTGAGCTACAATGGCCTTTGGAGCAGAGTGGACTGGGCAAGGTGAAGGGCAGGTGAAGACAGAGACAGGAATGAGGTTGTTGTATCAGAGGGAAGACAGGAAGGAAGGTCAATGTGATGGGAGATTAGTAAACACGGGGAGGAGCCAGACGGGTCAGGTCAGAGAGGTGAGAAAGGTGCCACATCACACAGGGTCATGTTTGCTGTGGTGAGGAGTCTGGACTCAGTCTCAGTGCAATGGGAAGGCACATGAAGAATTGGATTAAGGGAGTGATACATGTTAAAAATCACTGTGGCTGGGGTGCATGGGTAGCTCAGTCTCAGCTCAAGTCTTGATCTCAGGATCATGAGTTCAAGCTCCGCATTTGGGCTCTGCACTGGGTGTGAAGGCTACTTAAAAAAAAACATCACTGGGTCCGACTTCAGCTCAGGTCATGATCTCATGGTTCGTGGGTTCGAGCTCCGCATTGGGTTCTGTGCTGACAGCTCAGAGCCTGGAGCCTGTTTCAGATTCTGTATCTCCCTCTCTCTCTGACCCTCCCCTACTCATGCTCTCTCTCTCTCTCTCTCTCTCAGAAGTAAATAAAACATTAAAAAATCACTGTAGCTGCTTTTCAAGGATGGATTATGGAGAAGCATAACGGGAGCAAAGAGAACAGCCTGGTGGCTATGACACTGGCCCAGGAAGCTGGGCTGGAGCAGGGCAGACTTAAGGGTGTAGAAAGAAGTGGATGGATGGAAAAATACATATTTGGAAGGAAGGGAATGAGATGTGAGGGGTGGGAGTATTAAGGAACACTCCTAGGCTTTGGGTTTGAGAACTCGGATGAATGGCTGTGCTGTTACTGAGGTCACACATCAGGATGCTTTGGGCTACAAGTGGCTAAAGACCATCTCAATTTTCTTTCTTTTTTAATGTATATTTATTTTTGAGAGAGAGAGAGAGAGAACTCAAGCGGGGCAGAGGCAGAGAGAGGGGGACAGAAGAGCCGAAGAAGACTCTGCACTGACAGCAGAGAGCCAGATGTGGGGCTTGAACTCACAAACTGTGAGATCATGATCTGAGCCAAAGTCAGATGCTCAACAGACTGAGCCACCCAGGCGCCCCAAGATTTGCATTCTTTTAGCAAGAAAGAAATGTGGGTGGATGTTGTGAGTAAGCAACAAAGGTGTCAGATACAGATTTATGAACATGAGGGAGAGCAGGAAGTTAAGCTTGAGAGAGAAACAGCTTTACTTATTTAATACAAACTTATCTAACTCTTAGATCCTGGTCCTCAACCTTAGTCTCACATGGAAATTACTTGGGAATTAAAAAAATGCCCGTGTCTGGGTGTCACCTCCAGAAATTCTAACTTAATTGATATGGGGTATAGTCTGGGCATCCAGAATTTTAAAAGCTTCCTTCAGAGGTTCTAACGTGCTGGAAAATTCGAGAACTACTGACTTACTACACCAAGGGTTCTGTTTAAAATGCTTTGTGGATGTTAGTTTAATTCTCTTAACAGTCCTAAGAGATAGGTACTATTCTTTTTTTTTTAAATTTTTTTAAANTGTGTCAAGTAAGAAGTTGCTGTGGTGGAGGTCAAGGAGGTTGTTTCCTGCTTTCTCCTCTAGGGTGTTGATAGTTTCGAGATAGGTACTATTCTTAAACTCCATTTTATAGATGAGGAAATTAAGGCACAGAAAGATTAAGTTACTTGCCTAAGGTCACACAACTAGTAAGTGACAAGCCAAGAAGATTCAAATCCTGGATTCTGGCTACAGACACACTCTTAGCCACTATATCATGTGGAAAAATAAGCAACAATCCTGCCCAGGAGTGTTTGAAATGTCTAATAAAAATCCAAGTAGGGGGGTCTCCTGGGTGGCTCAGTTAGTTGAGCATCAGACTCCTCATTTCAGCTCAGGTCGTGATCCCAGGTTTGTGGGATTGAGCCCTGCATCAGGCTCCGTGCTGAGCATGGAGGCTGCTTACCATTCTCTCTCTCTTTCTCTCTCTCTCTCCCTCCCTCCCTCCCTCCCTCTCTGCCTCTGGTCCTCTCCCCAGCTTATGCTCTTTCTCTCTAAAATTAAAAAAAAAAATTAAATAAAAATTTTATAAAACCCAAGTAGAGATGTTGAGTGCCTATTGAATATGTGAGTCTGTGTTTGGCAGAGACATATATCTGGTTTATCCTGGACATAGAGACAGCATATAAAGCCACAGGCATATATGAAATCGCCTACAGAAAACATGTCAGAAAAGGTAAAGTGAATTTATATAAAGAGCAAGTTGATTTGCAGCCTCCTAGGCTGGGTATGGGAACCAGAATTAGCTATAAATGAGCAAGAGAGATCTTACCGGGGCCAGAGAGATGTTCTAAAACTGGCTTGTGGTGATGGCTGCACCATTCTGTAAATTTACTAGAAATCATTGGATGGCACACTTAAAGTAAATGCATTTTATGGTATGTAATTATACCTCCATAATGCTAAGAAGAACAGAGCCATGCAGCACAGCAACACTTAGAGTACAAACAGAGGAGGGGCATGGAAAGGTGTTATGAAGACTTAGAAGGGTACAGGGAGTGCAGTCACAGATAATGGGCAGAGAGAGAGAACTTCACAGAGGTAGTAGTGGTTGACCGTTTTGAAAGCCCAGAGTGTTTGCAGAAGAAAAGTTAGGACAGAAGCAGTGACTGCTGGATTCGGCAAGAGGTTGTGTTNGATGGAAGTACAATGATAACCGACTGAGAAGGGAACAAGAGGCGAGGATGTAGAAGCAGCAATTACCACCAAGTCTTTGGAAAAATTTAGCTATGCAAAGGAAGGAAAAACGGGTGACAGGGAAAAGTTGGGCAAGAAGATGAGGGCTTTCCCCACTCTGTGTTTGTGAGTGTGTAAGCACTGAGTTTGTATGATGATGCAGTCAGGAATACAGAGGAAAGACGGACTGGGATTCAGAGCACAGTGGAGAGNATGACCTAAGCGAAAGTCGGAAAGTCGGACGCTTAACCGACTAAGCCACCCAGGCGCCCCATGAGGACTTTTTTTTTGTATTTCTTTTATTTATTTATTTATTGATTTAAATTTTTTGAGGACTTTTATATTCTCAGCAAAAAGTAAGAAACAACATCACCTGGCTAAAAGGAAGCAAGGAGAGTGGAATATATCTTAGAGTTTCCAGGAGCAAGGAGTTGGGAACTACATGTCCTGGATGGTGGGGAAATGAACATGCAATGTAGGGACAGGGCAATTACCAGGCAATGCCAGGGGCCCCCGTGAGGTCTTGGCTACAGTATCTCAACATTCCTTTACTCCTATTGTTTTATCTGTTTATCTTTTATCCAGCACATCGTCGTTAAGAATTCTTTTCCAGTTTTTTTTTTAACTTCACAGTTCTCTTTTCTAATTGTAATAGTACTTACAATGTAATTTTAAATCATAGTTGTGCTACAGGGGCATTTTTAGCCCATTTCTCACTTTAGAGGGAATACTAATGTTTCACTATTGGGCAGAAAGCTGGAGTTTTATTTTATACACACACACAGACACACACACACACACACACACACACACAGATAATAGCACACATTCTCCAACCCCACCCCAAATTCATTGAATTAAAATATTCCTCTATTCCACTCTTAAATGCAGAGAACAAACTGGGGGTTGCTGGAGGGGGGGGGACGTAGGAATGGGTTAAATGGGTGACAGGAATTGGGGAGGGCACTTTTTGGGAAGAGCACTGGGTGTCATATATAAGTGATGAATCACTGAATTCTACGCTTGAACCAAGACTACACTGCATGTTAACTAAGTTGAAAATAAATTAATAAAAAAGTTCCTCTATTCCTACTTTATTAAAAGTCTCCAAAAATTGAGAAAAGTATATTGAATAGGTAGTGGATATTTTACTCTATAAAATAGAGCTCTATTTTAACATCCACGGAAAGAATGATCTATTTTTGCTCCTTTGATCTTTAAATATGTTGAATTTTAATATTAAACTTCTGCAGTCAGTCCCTGTTGATCACATTGCATTTTTCTTTTAATGCACAACTAAATTCCATATCTATGATTTTATTTGGGCCTGTAGCTGTTCGTGTTAGTGTTTTCAAGTTTTGGTGTCAAAGTTATACTGGCTTTGTAAACACTGTTTGGATGCCCTCCTTTTCTCTTATGCTTTGAAACTGTCTTTGTAACACTGAAAATTTTGCTCCTTGTAAGTTTGAGAGGTTATTGAAATTCCCTGTGAATTGAAATTGCCTGGATTTAGTGGTTTTTAATGGATAGTTATTTGACAATTTTCCGTTCATGGTATTTGGTTTCCTTTTTTCCCCCATCTCTTTTGCTGTGTTAATCACTTATGTTAATATATAATTGGCATTTATATAAATTTGATAATTTATATTAAAATAATCCACTTCTTCTGGTTTTCTCACCGTATTTTAACATTCCCTAAATATGTGTATGGGCACATTTTTTCTCACTTCATAACTTGGACACTTCCTATTTAAAAGTTGTATTAGCCAGTTACCTATGTCATTGTTATTGTTTCAAGATTTGATTTTTGGGTTATTTATTAGCTCTGTCTCTCTGTTTTTTTTTTCTTTTTAATTTCTTGCTTTCTGCTTTTGTCTTTCTTTCATGTTGTTTCATTTGACCAAATTAAGAGTTTTAAAATTTTTTGATGACCAGAGCATATTGTTTTTTTATTTTTCCTAATTTTCAAAGGTAAGCTAAAGTCTCCTACTGTACTTGTATTTCTGCTCACTTATTGCATTTTTTGAAAGTGCTGCCTTAGGTTCTGCACTGGAAAGGAAACAATCAATGAAACTAAAAGGCAACCAATGGAATGGGAAAATATATTTGCAAATCACGTATTGGATAAAGGTTAATATCCAAAGTCTATAAAGAACTCACCAAACTCCACACCTGAAAAAAGTTCAGTGAAGAAATGGGCAGAAGACATGAATAGACACTTTTCCAAAGAAGACATCCAGATGACCAACAGACACATGAAACAATGCTCAGTTTAACTCATCACCAGGGAAATACAAATCAAAACCACACTGAGATACCACCTCACCCTGATCAGAGTGGCTACAATGAACATATCAGGAGACTATAGATGCTGGCGAGGATGTGGAGAAACGGGCACCCTCCTACACTGTTGGTGGGAATGTAAACTGGTGCAGCTGCTCTGGAAAACAGTGTGGAGGTTCCTCAAAAAATTAACAACAGAACTCCCCTATGACCCAGCAATAGCACTGCTAGGAATTTACCCAAGGGATACAGGAGTGCTGATGCATAGGGGCACGTATACCCCAATGTTTATAGCAGCACTTTCAACAATAGCCAAATTATGGAAAGAGTCCCAATGTCCATTAACTGATGAATGGATAAAGAGGATATGGTTTGTGTATACAATGGAATACTACTTGACAATTAAAGTGCTGCCTTATGGATTCATATGCTATGACATCTGCTGTATAACAACTTATGATAATTAGGTCTCTGTGGACTGTATCATTATTTTGATATAGTGACCATCTTTATGTATTTTTTTTTCTATGCCCAAATGGCAAACTTTCCCCAGTTATTACATGGCTGGGCCTTTTCTTCATCTTAGCATAAAGAAAAATGTAGAATATGGGGAATTCTATTCCCTATAAAACTAACCAACCAATCAAACATACTGTTGCGGACGAAATGACACAAAGGACAAGACACACACATAAGACAGACACAACTCCGGCCGGAGGAACAATTCTATGCGAGCCCCTCTTGCGGTTTATTTTATACCCCGGTAACTGGATACAAACTGAAATCTACAAGATGCATTCCTTTACCAATTAAGGGCAAGTAGCCAAACACATTTCAAGGACAGGGGGGAGCAAAGGGAGGAAGCGACCACAACATGTCTACTAAGAGGCCTGCCCACAATTCCAGCCTTCTCCTTACTTCTAAGGAGGGCATGTTCCCTCGTGTGCGAGCGGACCATTAAACTTGGATATTATGTGCAGGCCTCCTGGCAGAGCACCCTGTTTGCAGGCATGCTTTGCCCAGGCAAGGAGCCCCATGTCCAGGCACATCCCTGCGTCCCTAACCATGCTTTCTTGTGGTCACTGTCGGGCTCCCACATCTCCCCCTTTTTTCTGAGAAGCGGTAGCAAACTGTAAAGCGGCGAGAATGCGTTGTCTATCCGTTTTTAGTTGTTGCCTTCTTCGCCAGCACCAGAAGACTAAAATAATAGCACAGCATAAAAGTATTATGAATAAAGTATTCATGAGAACAGTTCCAATTAGGGCAGACACATGTCCAAGAGGGTTCAAATTATTCATCCCTTTCTGTAAATCCCTTAACAGGTCGGACCCAGTAATGTCAGGTAGTGTTTTGCTAAATGTAGACAAAATTTGCTGCTCTAACTCCATAATTTCCTTAGTTAGGTTTTGATGCCCTGTTAATGACCGTTTCACCTTTTCCCAACATTCACTCATGTTAAAAGGCACAGATGTTATACATAATTGAGAGGAGTTCCAATCACATTTCAATACACTTTTTGTGGATAAGACAGTTAATTGATCCCCAAGCCACGAAACAGTATGTTGAAGATTGAGTACATCAGTTCCAAGTTGTGCATCCAGATCTCGTTGTTGTTGTCATAATAAATGAGAGTCTTTATGCCATACCGGTACAAAGCCTGCTGTTTGGACCCCTTGATGCAAAGCAAGTCCAGCCACGGCAGCGGTTGCAGTAACTGCAGCCACTGCAAGAACGGAAGCTATGATTATTCCAAGCAGGCGTCGGGACCGGTGAAGCAAAGTTTGTGTAGCAGTCACCAAATGAGATACAGCAAAAGAGTCCGACCAAGGTCTTGTCAAATTTACAGGCAACCATACTTCGGTTCGAGTTTTAACAATCACCAATGAAAAATCAGAGTTATTGATTTGTGTTTCAAAACTTTTCCACCATGACTGATTTACACATTGTGTTAAATTACAATGATTACATGATATAGATCCCTCTGTAGCATTCCAAGTCCAATTCCCATACAACAATGCAAAGGGGTATTTTAGACAAGCCGTAGCAGAATAGGATTTATTAAGATGCAAGTTAACACGAAAGGGACCTGAACTATCAGTCATATTCAAAGTATAGTTTCCTGACCATATAGTGAGATTCCCTGAAACTGCCCATAATTTCCAAATATTCCCTTGAAAGTGGGGATACCCTAACAATTGCAACTGAGGGGGAACGAGTGCAAATTGCTGCCATTTTACGGTTTCATTACTGTTACCCATTAAAGTACCATTAATTCGATGCCATTTGAAAGTTTTGTTAGACCATTTTTCCAAAATTTGACCATGATCAGGGCTCCAATCTACAATAACAAATCCAGAATAATTCATGACCTTAAAAGGCCGATGACCTCGGCATCTTTCCCATTCCAAAGATTCTAGAGAAGGAATAAAAAAAATTAGAAGGGCATAATGGTATAAAGGTATCAGGATGGTGACTCATCGGCGTCGTAGAGGTGTTGAATCCCCTGGTGGAAACAAGTACAGTAAAGACAGCAGGATGATAATTATTATATGTTACTCCCCAGGTATTATAAGAGTAATGATTATGCTTCCTTGTAGAGAGGCAAAAGGGATGTCCTCCGATGCACAAGGGGAGACCCTCCACTGCAACAGTAACATTACTTATGTTATATTGATTATTATGATGATACAGATGCTCAATTCCTCCACACGCGGGTGGTGGGAAGAATGCAGTTTCATTGGTGCATACCTGTACTTCGGGTTCACCCCAAGAGACAGCTCTCACAAGAGGAGGATTAGGAACATAAGCCCAATAAGTATATTCTATCGCTTGCGCATACATTACCTGACAGGTAACCACAGCCATCTTCTCCTCCTTTCCTTCGAAAATGCAGTTCTGCTGCTGATAGATTTTCTTTGCTCCAAATATTCAGANGAGTGCTCGAGGAACTTGAGCAGTGGCCACTAGTTTTCCGACGGAAACACTTGTGTGGTTATATTGACTATTTTAACATAACAAATTAGCTTTTTGTGGACATTTTCCTTTTTTCTCCCCAGAGACTCAGTTTACCAGGCTGACAAGAGTTGCTGTCTTGTCTTCTTCCCCTCTTCCCTTTCTTGCACCTTGATTAGCTTTTAGGGCTGCTATGACAAAAAGCACCATAGACTGTATGGCTTGAAGAACAGAAATTTATTGTCTCATAGTTCTAGAGGCTGGAGATCCAAGATTAAGGCTATTTAATTAAGGTTGGTTCCTTCTGGGGCTGTGAGGAAGAATCTCTTCCATGCCTCTCCTCTAGCTTCTAGTGGTTTCCTGGTAATTTCTGGTGTCTCTTGGCTTATATATGCATCACCCCACTCTCTACCTTCATCTTCCCATGGCATGTTCCCTGTGTGTGTCTATCTATATGTTCAAATTCTCCTTTTTATAGTCAGATTCATTAGTGGCACCCTAATGACCCCATTTTAACTTGATCATCTACAAAGATCCTATTTACAAATAAGGTCATGTTCACAGGTACTGGGGGTTAGAACTCCAACATGTTTTGGGGAGACACAATGCAACCCATAATCCCCCTCCCTCTTCTTTTCCTGGCAGCACAACTATCGCTTCTAACTGTTGTTACTACTAGCACTGCTTTCCACCTTTTTCCTCTTCCTTTGACTACTTGATTTTGGCTTTTCACTTATGTGTTAGCACCTCTTCCCTAGCGTGGTTGATCAGGCAGTCAATTATTTACTATTATTTACTTGCTAAATATTATTAGAACAATAAAATCTATCCATTATGGATTTATGAAAATAATAAATGATAAAGAAGAAAATAAAAGCAACTCATAGTATCATTAAGTGGATATGAGAAAATAGTATCATAAATCCACAGTATTTTATAGAATCTATAACAGTTGGTTTGAGGCAGATCGTAATTTCAAAATGTGAGAATATACATCTTGTAATCGTTAAAATATAGCATATATAGGCACATACATATGTATGAAACGAATCACGAAATTCTATGAAATTCCCTCAAATTCCAAAAAACATAATGTTTTGTATTCCCACTATATTTTTCTGAGCATTGGGTTAAGTATTTCCCTAAGATATAGATTTTAAAATTATGTTAATGAGCACATTTCTTATAGTGTAATAATTTAACATTTGTATTTTTTCATTTTTTCTTATTTTGAATTATACTGAAATGAACATTATTATATATAACTCTTATGTAATTGTTATTATTTCCCCAGGATAGATTCTAAAACTGTAACTACTGAATCAAAGGGTGAGAATTTTTATTTTTAAATTTTTTAAAAAAATTAAAAAATACTTATTTTGAGAGAAAGGGAGAGATAGAGAGAGTAATGGAGAGATTGCAAGCAGGGGTGACAGAGAGAGAGAGGGAGAGAATCTCAAGCAGGCTCCACGCTATTAACACTGAGACCATTTCAAGGCTCTAACTCATGAACTGTGATATCATGACCTGAGCTGAAACCAAGAGACTGATGCTTAACTGACAGTGTTGCAGGTTTCTCACACAGAGTCGTGACACTGAGGCTTTTCTTTCCAGGAAGCAACTTATTCGTGCCGGCACCGCTCAGTTGGGTTCATACCCAAAGGAACTGAGCGGCCCATATCACATGGCATAATTTTTTAAATACATTTTCTATTTCTTTGTCTCCCATATATGGTAACACACATAAACATGCAGTCTGATTAAGTTGTCTCAATTTACAAGAACATGGGGGATGTAGGCACCTGGGCGCATATCTAGGTGACCTTGAAGTCTTCTCTCCTCTCTTCATTTTTTTTTTCTCTCCTTAGGGAAGGGTTCCTACCACAACTTGAACCACCCAGGTACCCCTCAAAGGGTGTGAATTTTTAAAATGCTGTTCATAATATCGCCAAATTGTTTTTAGGAAACTTCTTTCAATTTTTATCACCACCAGCCATATGTAAAACTCAAGTCGAAAGCATACCTTTAATGTTTTCTTCCTTCCCTCTTCTCTCCCTCACTCTCTCAGTAATTTGATAAACCACAAATAGCATTTCAATGTTTTGATAGTAGTCCTTCAAGTATTGGCAAGCATAAAAGCTTTATTTCAAATTTCTGGGTTTTTAGCCATTGACATTTCTTTTTGGTGAATTTTTTGTTAAAATTGTTTACCTTTTTTAGAGGGTTTAAATGTTTTTTGGTATTGACCTCTTTAAATACTGAATATTTATTTATTGCAAATATGTTTCCTAGTTTTTGCTATTTGTTTAAATTTTGATAATGATATTTTGACATGCTAAAGTATTACATTCTTAAATAGGCTTTGTATCTTTTTTTTTTTTCAACTTTTTAAACCTTGGAGAATGATTAGCCAATTATCTACCAGAGCTCCCGCAAGGCTCCTAGGAAGGAGGCTAACCTCAGATGGTTAAGTGAAAACACTTTCTAAGGGCCATGCGTCGCATTTTCTGAAAGCTTTCTATAGCACACCATCCTCTGAACACCCCTGCAAGTGTAGGTTCACGATCTGGGGAATTTCCCAGAGGGAAAACCTGAAACGTGGGAGACCCAAGAAAGACGCAGGCCACTCCAGATCCGCAGGTGGCAGGTTTAATATGCGAAGGAACTTACCAGTGAGGTTTGTCTCTGGCTTGTAAAGCCTCAAATTTCCACACCTGTCGCCAGAATCTTCGAAGTTTATATGGAGCCGTAATGGATACATCTAGATGGTCACAACAACGCACTGCTCTCTCAAGGCTTCGTCCTTGAACATCGTCCCCACTGGGGGAAGGGTCAGCAGAAGTATGTATGTTCCAAGGACAGGGGAGGGGGTGAGGAGCCTCCACAACCCCCCCCATGCCCCCGCCCAGCCAGCTTACAGGTCAGCCCGCGGTCACGTCCCCTCCGTGACCTCCGACAGAAAGGTAGCTGTTATTGCCAATGCACAGATGAAGAGTTTGGAGGTTAACAGATTCTCTCAGGATGCAGAACATTATAAGGGCCAGAGTGAAATCCAGGATTTCCTGGAAAAAAGCTGGTATTTTTAACCCTTTGGCTGTATCTCTGCTAAAAGGTATGTCTGAGCCAGAGGTTAAAGTTTAAATGACAAAATTTAAAAGCATTATCTTGGTATTTAAATGAACAAAAACCAATTTTGCTTTCTATCATGTGTTTATTTAACAAATATCTACAGGAATCTGAATTTTGAGCATGGTGGTCAGTAGATGCTGGCATTGCAGCGATAAACAAAACATGTTTACTTTTGGGAAGTATTTGAGAGTGAGGCAAGTGGAACCAGATAAGCTAATAATTACCTAACATGTGGTGGGCGCAGAGCGCTCAAAAAAGAGGAATTGGCTGTGTGTGTGTGTGTATGACATTCTGCCTTTATTCTCTGAAAACCCAGGAGACGCTTAAGCAAACCTACCCTAGAACTTGGAGTTACCTTCTTCTTTGCATTGTCCCAGCCACCTGCTTCCTATTTTCACTAACCATTGTTTTTCTCTCCCCACACTCTCTGTTCTCAGTACGAACTCACCTTTTTGAACAATAAATTTGCTGTGTGTCTTTTGGACAAAAACAGAACAGGTTTGCAGTAGAGGATGTTTCTCCATTTCCCAAATGGATCTTTATAAGGTCAATCTATGTAGGCTTCAGTGGTTGGGTTGAAAGAATGCTGCCTCTTTTAGAACATGTTCTTTTCCCTCTTGGTTAGTTACATCCGCATTCCCTGCTGAGGCTCCAGGGAGGAGCTGGCAAACTTACTTCCTAAGTTTTATAATGTTTTACTTTTTTGCAACATTGTACAGCCTTCTGAGTGTCCTTTTACTATAGAGTTGGGAGTGGTTTTGCAGGCCCATTAATCTAATCACTTGTCTAGTGCAACTCTGCAGGCTGGCATGTGGTATGGGGATTAAAGGCTCGGTGGAGGAGGCTTGGCTCCGGATCCCACCACATACAGTCTGTGTGTCTATGGGCAAGCTCCTTGAGCTCAGGAAATTTTAGTTTCCTATAAAATGGGAATGATAATAATAGTGCTTAACTCATAGAATTCCACAGGGCCTGACTCCGTAAATAAACTGTATTATCCTGTAAAAGATCTGGACAACAGATCTTTTTCAGTTAACAAATATTTATTGAGCACCTATTTTAAGTGCTAGTGACACAGCAGTGAATGATGGTAATAGCAACATAACAAAACAGAGAAAGACCCTGTCTTCCTCGAGTTTACACGATAGAACAGACTATACTCAAATAAACATAAATCTATGGTATTATCTCAGATAGTACTAAGTTCAGAGAAAAGAAATGAAGCAGGATGAGGGAAAGAAATAGGGGATGCTACTTACATAAAGATGTTTGGGAAGTCTCCGAACTGGTGACACCTGAGCACAGACCTGAATAAAGAGAATGAAGCATGTTTTCTAAGAGCGTGGCTCATGAGCAGTTGTGGAGGGGAGATGATCCAGAGAAGAGAGGAAAATATTTGATTTTTCCATTTTGTGTTTCTTGTTGAACTTCATTTCTTTGAGTACAACTATGGATTTTTTATTTTTTTATTTATTTTATTTTATTTTTTTAATGTTTTTTTTTTTATTTATTTCTAGGAGAGAGAGAGAGACAGCGTGAGCAGGGGAGAGTCAGAGAGAGAGGGAGTCACAGACTGAAACAGCCTCCAGGCTCTGAGCCGGCAGTCAGCACAGAGCCCGACGCGGGGCTCGAACCCACGAACCGCGAGATCATGACCTAAGCGAAAGTCGGACGCTTAACCGACTAAGCCACCCAGGCGCCCCGAGTACAACTATGGATTTTGACCGGACCGCATGGGGAGCTTGTTTTGCATGGGTTATACTTGTGGGTGAGCTGATTGGGCTGAGTGACTCTAGAAGAGTGGAAATTTGATCTCTGCTCTCCTTTTATTTTTTAATGTAAACTTTATTTATTTTGAGAGAGAGAGACAGAGAGCAAGCGAGCAGGGGAGGGGCAAAGTGAGGGAGAGACAGAATCCCAAGCAGGCTCTGCGCTGGAAACCCCAAATTGTGAGATCATGTCCTGACCCGAGATCAAGGGTTGGGCGCTTAGCCGACTGAGCCACCCAGGCACCCCTGATCTCTGCTCACCTTGTATAAGGGTAGCTGTCACTCACTCTGGCAGGCTCCACAGAGCTTGGGAGCCCAGAATTGGAGTCTGAGAAAAAATCAGGTGAACTATGTGGTAATAACAAAGATCTTCAACTACTTGCCAAGATTGAGCCACACCTTAGAGGCAATAAAAATGGGCTGTATAAAAGTAACCTCCCACAATAGGTAATGACATATTTCAGGCAGAAATTTTTCCTTTCTTTTTTTTACCATAGGCCTTTCTGATTTTCAAAGTTAAATGAAATGTTGATTAAGTGCCTTTTATGTTCAAGGCACTTTATATATGTGTCTTATTTAATCCTCCTAATAATCCCAAGAGGTAGGATTTATGTCCTCATTTTTCAAACAAAGAAGGCTCGGAGAGGTTAAGGAATTTGTCCAAGACCACACAGGCAGTAAGCAGTAGAACCAGAATTCGAAACCCAGGTCACTGTGATTCCAAAGCCTATGGGTTTCCACTTACACAATATTGCTTCCCTCAGGCAGGGAATTTCCATAGTATTAACCAGTGGGAGGTTTTCCTCTGCACATTACATAACTTCTCCCAAAGGAGTTTCCTCACGTCTTCATGTTATATTGCAAACTGAAGAATGCATTGTGAATTAGGAATGTTTTATAGGCAGCTGGTTTATAAATTGATTTAGAGGGAAGTTCATGGCAATGAAGAGAAGTACCAGTCCAATCATAATTCTCTTATGACAGAGAAGTCCTCTTTTGAAAGATAGACTTACCCTGTTTGACAAATCTCTCTCACGTGCTATTTTCCCATGAGGAGCCACAGAGATGGTCCTATTGAGGACCTTCTTCTGTGGGAGGAATTACCATAGTTTAGCTTCACTATGGGCAGAGTCTGGATTTGAGTAAACAGATTACTCTCCCATAATTGCTCCCTCCCATAATTGCTCATTCAACTCTTAAAATCTCATCAGTGAGTGGTGTCACTTCCTCAGTAGTAGCTTCAACAAGCAACCTTGGTGCTACCCTGGATTTCTTCATCTCTTGAATCCTTGCATATTAAATAGTCAACAAATCCTGCCAAGTATTAAGTCTTAGATCCAGACTTAGATCACTCGAATGTAGTTAACATGAATCTGGGGTTTGGACCCCAGCTAGGCACTCACTAGCACGTTAGTGAACTTCTTTGTGCTTCCATTTTAGCTTTAAGGGATGCTATGTTAGTTTCCCATGGCTTCTGTGGCAAATTACAGAAAGTTCTATTTTGGCAACTGAAAACAGCACAAATTTATTAACAGTTATTACAGCTCCAGAGGTCAGAAGTCAGAAATGGGTCTCACTGGGCTAAAATCAAGGTGCCGGTCGGATTGTGTTCCTTCTCGAGGTTCTGGGGGAAACTGCATGTTTCTTGCTTTTCCATTCCTAGAGGCTTCGTTCATGGCCCTGTCACCAAAGAGAGAAGCCATTTATGGACTAATAACTCATATAATAAGCAGGAGAGTTCCTCATGACAGAGCTATGGCCAAATCTCTGTTATACTATGATGCACCTTGAGTCTGTCCTGAGGCAGGCACTGAAAGTACAAGTTCCAATCCAGGACAACGGTGTTGGTTGTGTGGGGGTAAACCACATGAGACTCCGAAAAATGGGTCAGCAGATCTCAAACAATGAGAGAAGAAAAGAAATCTGGAGTAACAGAGAGTCCCGGTGGCTCCGGACTTTTACCATTTACTCTGTGATGAGAAGTTGGATGTCCGTATCAAACCTTTCTCAGTAGATACATTACTCTTGCTCTGAGAGCCCTGAGTAATCTTTATGTGCTTCTCATTCCATAGTTTGGGCTCAGTCATTCTTGATAAAATTATTTGCTGTTGTCATTAAGCCCTGAATTAAACAATACTGCAAATGATATAAATAGCTATTTAGTTGGTTTGGGTGGACCCAGGTAGCAGGTGCTCAAAGCTGGGAGACCATATAAACACTCCCCCAACGGTTTAACAGTGCTTGTTTTTCTCTCAGGGTGCACTTCTGGGTACATCCGTACATGCTGTTCTCCACCAAGAATGCACTGTGTCCTGCCTGCAGCTCTATGTCCCTTTTGTCACATCCTTTAAGAACTTATATAAATGACACTTTCTCAGTCTTTTCTGATTCCCCCAAGGGGTTCTATTGCCACGAACTCCTGTGTCCCACAGCCTTTTACACATCTCTATTACAGTAGAGTCACTTAGTTACCACCCCTCCCCCCCAGACCAACTGGGACCTACTTTAGGGACAGACTGCACCTGATCGATTCTCCTTTAATCTCCTCCAGACTCTCAGGAGTTGCCACCACGTGGTGGACTCCTGGCAAACGTGCGCAAACATCGATCTCTCTTCTAGGCAGGCAGACGGGCCTCACAAGTTCTTGGAACACATTAGTGAAGGGACAGTTGACTTGCTGTGGACAAACACCTGTTTAGCTGTATTTTCTCTGATTCGTGGCCACTATCTTTGTGCAGGACAGGACACTCGCTGATCAATCAGCTTGGTTAGAAGAAAGATAATGCTCTTATTTTTAAAAAGTTTATATTTATTTATTTTGAGAAACAGAGAGCAATTGAGAGAGGGACAGAGAGAGAGTGAGACAGAATCCCAAGTGGGGGTCGAACTCACAAACTAAGAGATCATGACCTGGGCCAAAAGCAAGGGTCAGATGCTTAATCGACTGAGCCACCCATGAGCCCATAATGTTGTTTCATTAATAGATCATAGTTATGCCCTCCCAGTGACTTAGGTGCCAACTGCTTTGTATAAACTAATGGTATTGTAACACAGCGGCTCTTAAAATTTATTACCATTATTATTATTATTAAGAAATCATTTGAATTTTTATTTCCAGAATCACTTCGTCTGCAATAAAGACTCAACTAAAAGTAAAATTTTGCCTTTATTTGTTTTTAAATTCTTTTAATGTTTTATTTATTTTTGAGAGAGAGAGAGAGAGTGAGACAGCCTGAGCAGGGGAGGATCAGAGAGAGAGACACAGAATCCAAAGACAGGCTCCATCCAGGCTCTGAGCTAGCCATTAGCACAGAGCCTGACACGGGGCTTGAACCCACGAATTGTGAGATCATGACCTGAGTGAAGTCGGACGCTTAACCAACTGAGCCACCCAGGTGCCCCAAAATTCTGCCTTTAGAAAGGGTTTCAGTTTAGCTATTCTGAAGACATGCTAATTGCAAACTCTACATTGAACGAAGGGTATACATTTCCTCCCTCCCTCCTTCCCTCCCTTCCTCTTCCTGAAATATTTATTGAGCTCTTACATTTTGAGAGATCCTGTTTTAGGCACAGGAAATACAAAGTGAAGGAGCCATATTCCCTGCTCCTCAGTTGCTTTCTTTCTAGGGATTTTCATTTGCAAAAAGAGAAGGAAGAAATTTGTAAGATTTGGAATTGGTAAAAATGAATTGAGAGTAAGAGTTGGCAGCTGGTGATTAATTTTGTGCCAGGTGAAATAGAAAGCACTCAGAAGGGCAGAAGTTCTCATCCCATAGTAAAATTCAGTGTTTAATTGTCACAAATCCAGACTGGATTAATGTGTCCTTAGTGCACTGATATTGTATGAAATGAATAGCGTATGTGGCCCCTGACCTCAGGAATTTCTTCATTAGAGTGATAGCTTTTATGAGAACCTCATGTTCTTTGCCAGTGTGATGAAAAGCTAGCATTATTATGTGCATCAATAAGCTGGAGGAAACAAAGTTCTAAGGGTTTGACTAGCTTAGACTAGACCGGTAATTCTCAAAGTGTGATCCGCAAACTAGCTGCATTATTGTCACTTGGGAACTTGTTAAAAAGGCAAATTCTTAGGCCCTGAGAGCTACGGAGTCTGAAACTCTGGGTGGTGTAGGGCACAATCTATGATTTTGCAGACTCTCTGTGATTTTGATACATGCTCAAGTGTGACTGAGAACCACTTCTCCAGCCCAGACTCTTAATGTTCACAGTGTGGACCATGGGCCAGTAGCATCAGCATCTCCCCGAGAGCGTGTTAGATGCACCGTGTTGGGTCCCACCTCAGATCTGCAGGATCAGTATCTGCCCTTCCACAAGGTGCTCGGGTGATCTGTATACACATCACGTTTGTGAAGCACTGTTCTAGACCAGGTTGGGCATTGAAGGGCATTGAGCCAAGGCCAGACTAGGCTCCTCCCATCTCAGTCCTCATATGCCTGACACACACCCACAGGCCTCTCCGCTCCACTTCCCTCTGCACTGGTATGGTGCTATTATGACCCGGTGTTTTGCAAGTTCGGACAGCACTAAGGTTTCTTGCAGAACAGGCTTAGCTCCTGTCCACAAAGATGGACGACAGTGCGGCTTGAAGCATCATAGTTTGCCAGGAGCCAATAGGTCGTTATGAAAGTTGTTTGTCAGGAGATTTCCTCTTTCTCAAGATACAATTAGGTTTTTTGTCTGAAGCAAGGGTAATGCAATTTCCAATAGAAGTGAGTCAAGCAGACTGACAAAGTAATGAGTAATGAGAAAAATCGAGGACTTCCCGGCCTGTTATTACATTGACATTAGGAAGGGCCAGTAGAGCCAATCAGATTGATAATGCCATAATTAGACTGGTAATTAGCTGTTGTCTCCATGCTGCCCCTGGCGACACAGCTCTTTCTTTGGGCTCTCCCTAGAGCTCCCCATGACCCGGCACCCAGTCACGCTTGAAGTATCCTTTCCTGGTAAATCAGGGGTTTCAGAGCCTTAAATAACGTGTTTACATCTTTTCTGATCTGCTGGTGCTCCTGCCCTACCAGTCGTTAGATATGGGCTGACCCTCACTATTTGCAGATGCTACAGTTGTGAATGTGCTTCTTTGCTGAAATCTACTTGTAATCACAAATCAATACTCAGAGTGCTTCTGTGGACATATGCGAAGTGGTGAAATAGTTGATGTGCTCTACAGGCACAGTCCCGGCTGCAGTCCAACAAAGCCACGGTCTGCCTTCTTGTTTCAGTTCTGTTGAAAACAACTGACCTTTTCAAGGTCTATTTAGTGGCACACCTTTCGTATTTTTGTGCTTTTTGTTGGTGACTTCACACTTAAAATGGACCCCCAGTGTAGTATAGTAGTGCTATTTGGCATAAGCACAGACGTCCCTGGGGGGTGTTTCAGAGAAAGTGTGCCTTAGATAAGCTTGAGTTCTAGTGCTGTTGGCCATGGATTTGTCACTGAATCAACAATATATATTAGCTAAGGTCTTTAAGTAAAAGCACGTGGGGCATCTGGGTGGCTCAGTTGGTTAAGCGGCCGACTTTGGCTCAGGTCACGATCTCACGGTTTGTGAGTTTGAGCCCTGCGTCGGGCTCTGTGCTGGGCTCGGTGCTGACAGCTCAGAGCCTGGAGCCTGCTTCAGATTCTGTGTCTCCCTCTCTTTCTGACCCTCCCCTGCTCATGCTCTGTGTCTCTCTGTCTAAATAAATAAATAAAAGCATGTATAAAACAAGGTTACATATCTGCCAAGTGATGAAGATCTTGTGATCAGAGGCTTTCGGGAACCTAACCCTGTATTCTCCCTAGAAGCAATGGCTAGCTTTATTCACTAACTCCGTGTTTGTGGTGAATGGATACAACACACTCACCATATGTGAAATATCACCCCAGGGGTGTGGCTTATTAATGTTTTAATCTAATATTTTTATCCTCAATAGCTTTGCTGGAAATATAAAGAGTGCCATCAACCTACCTTCTCGTTGGGACTGCCAGTTTCAACATAGTTGCTGGGTGGGCACTGAGGATAGTTACATGTTGCAAAGATGTTTTTGGAAAAGAAAGTGTGTGGAATTCAGAATAAGCCTCCTCAAAATGTGCCACTTTGGCATGTAGACTATTTTGAGCTGAATGCAATGGAAACCCTTTGGGTTCAGGAGAAAGTTTTGCCTCTCCTTTAACTACCTAGAAGAATCTAAATTGGTTGCCTTTCCAGAATAAGAGTTAATACTAGAGATAAATTTTATCTGAGTGACCCATCTGTATGACAGGGCAAACATTTAATTGCCAACCATATGTTCTTTCTACTGCCCAAGAATCTCTTTCCTCACCTTTGAAGCTGCAGCCCCCATCCATTCCTTAGCTCAGGATGGCATATAAGCCTCATTTTACCTTTCTGCCTTTGAACTGCTTGTGCATATGCAGTTCCCAAATTACATTTGTGCAAAATTACATTTGCTTTTTTCTTGCTAATCTGACTCATGTCAATTTTATTCTTAGAGCAGCCAGAAGAGCCTTTGAAAGGTAGAGGAACATTTGTCCCCAACCCCCAACATGTGTATGTCTTCATCTTTGTATTCCCAAGGCAGCATTTACTAAATGTTTTATATATATGGTTAGTTGAATGTGAGTCTTAAAGGGGAAATCCCATGAGCTGGTGATAGAACTATGAGGAGGATTAGGGGGTCTAGTTAGACCCCTGGCTACTGGTCCTTGCAAAATTCATGATGCCTTTGGCTAGAGAGTGGATGTGAGAGGTCAGAGGCAGACAGTGAACAAGAGAGCACAGTCCCTGCCTGCCCTTAAGAGCACAGAGCCATGAGTAAGACAGACTTGAAAAACAATGCCCACTCAGTAATCACAGCCATATTCAAACTGTTGTACAAGGCGCCGTGGGAAATTGGAGGAGGAAATGCCTAATTTTTCCAGGTTCTTAGAGAAGGAGACATTTGAGCAGAGTTTGAAGCAGGGAGAGGAGTTCTTTAGGGAAGCAAGAGAGTGAGACTAACTGGATTGGGACTGGGAAGAATTCTAGGCAAAAGGAGCAGACATTAGCAGAGGCGTGTGTGTGTGTGTGTGTGTGTGTGTGTAAGGGGTGGGGGGGGTGGGGGTTAGTAGGGAAGGAGGAGACCAAATGTTGGGGATGGGAGAGAGGAGAGGTGAGTGGGCCCCAAGATCAGGGAGTTGGACTCCACAGTGCAGGCCAGAGGACAGCAGTACAGGATTTGAGTTTAGGAAAAGATCACTTTGGCAGCAGTGGACAAGATGGACGGGAACAGGGTGATTAATACCCAGCTCAACCTGCTTCTCCAGAAAAATCGCTGTACCGTGGCAGCCTCCACAGGTCCATTTCCCTAAATTTAACATTTTCAGACATGGATGGGCACACGAATTAGTAGGTCTGAGTGCGGTCCAAGTTTCTGTAGTTCTAAAGAGCTCCCCAGTAGTGCTGTCAGCCTTAAAAATAGCCAGTTCTTTTACTCAACAAAAGGAGTTTATTCAGGAATAGCAGAGGAATTGCAATTTGCAATGTGCAAACTATGGCAAACAATAGGCAAGTCCTAAGAGACAAAGGGAAGGTCAGCTTTTACCTTGTTACAAGAGGAAATTGGGGAGGATGGTTTTGAACAAAAGTTCATTGAAGAATAAGAGTTTGTGTTGCGGAAGTGGGCTGTAAGCAGTGGTTAGTGCGTTGTTGCTGGGTAGGGAGACATCTTCCTTCCTCCCTCCCTTCCTTCCTTTCTTCCTGAATGATCTTTCTTCTTCCTGCTGTGGTAGGGACCCTCCCTAAGGAGAGAGAAAAAGAGGAGAGAAGACTTCAAGGTCACCTAGATATGCGCCTAGGTGCCTACATTCCCCATGACCTTGTAAACTGAGACAACGTAATCAGACTGCATGTTTATGTATGTTACCATATATAGGAGACAAAGAAATAGAAAATGTATTAAAAAACTATCCCATATGATGTGGGCCGCTCAGTACTTTGGGTACGAACCCAACCAAGTGGTGCTGGCACGAATAAAGTTGCTTCCTGGAAAGAAACGCCTCCGTGACACGACCCTCTGTGCGAGAATCCTGCAACATTGCTTGGGGGCTCACCCAGGACTCAGAGACGGTGCATTTCCACTTCCCTTGCCACCGGGGTATGAGCCTCGAGCCTCCGGAGCACCGGGAGAAGCCACCTCACCTGGCGCCAGCGGACCTCTTGATCCGTAGGGGACTAGCTTTTCCCGGGAGCCGGGCGAGGGCCCCCTGTGCGCTAACGGAACCCCTGAGGCCCAGGAACCAGCTTAAGGAGCGCCGCTCATCTGACTGGTAAGAGCCCTGGTTCGTTTTGGTGCACCTGCCCCTAAGAGGCAGAAGGGGAGCCTGATCACCTCCCAGAGTTGCACTAGTAAGTCCACAAGGGAAGAGGAACAAAGCTGCAACTCTAAGGCGCTGGATGTAGGGCAGTGGGCTGGAGTCGTTGTGTGAACGTGTGTGACTCAGACGGACAGTGGGAAGGTTCCGACCTGACCAAGGAACAAAGGGAGTGTTGAGTCCCGATCCGCGGTTCCGTGGCGACCTCATACGACTTAAGGCAGCATCAGACTTCCTCGGGAGTCTGATCCAGGTCGGATTGAAACTGAACCCGCCAATGCTAAGAGGAGCCTGAAATATCTCCTAGAGGAGAGCGGCCGGAAACGGACAAAGCAGGTGTGCGTCCTTTCCAAACTGGTCCCCCTCCTTCCCTGGTCTTCCCCTTCTTGTGCGCAAAAGTCGTTTGTTAGGGGGAGGAAATGGGTGGAGAGCAGAGTAAACTGACTCCCCTAGAGTGTATGTTGAGGAATTTCAAAAAGGGATATTCAGGAAATTATGGTGTAAAATTAACTCCTGAAAAGCTCCGGACATTCTGTGAAATTGACTGGCCATCGTTCGGGATGGGCTGGCCCTCTGAGGGCACACTTGATAAGGAACTGGTTGGCAGAATGTTCAGGGTCATTGCAGGGGACCCAGACCACCCTGACCAATTTCCTTATATTGACTGTTGGCAAGACCTGGTCCTGTCCCGGCCTCCTTGGCTAAAAGTCTGTATTGAAGAGAGATGTAAAGTAATCCTGGCTCACCTCACAGCTTCCTCCAAATACTTGCCAGAGGTTAAAAAGCCCATACTGTCAGGAGAACCTGAAGAAACCCCGCCAACCAGCGGGTGATTAATGCGGCTTTCGTAGGTCAGGCCCAGGGAGATATTCAGCGCAAGCTGCAGAGACTAGAAGGTTTCACTGGCATGAATATCAGTCAGTTGCTAGAAGTAGCGACCCAGGTGTTCATTAACCGTGACCAGGCAGCACGGAAGGAAGAACGCCGAAAGATGCAAAAACAGGCAGACTTGTTAGCTGCTGCCTTGGCGGAGCAGTCAAGACACCCCCAGAAGGAAGCCCTGCAGGGAAAGGGCCAAGTCCAGAAACGGGAGAAGCGAGGAGGGGGCCTCACCCTGTATCAAAACTAGGCTGGAATCCGTGTGCTTTGTGCCGTCAGGAGGGCCACTGGAAAAGTGAGTGCCCCCAGCGACCAGACAATTCTCAGCAAGATCCTAAGCAGAAAAAAAGGGGCCATGTGGTCCAGGGCCGGTACCAACTTGCCCCGCAGCCTCATGGGGCCCCCAAGAATGATTTTGTGGGGCTAGCCGCCATGGAGGACTATGAGGAGGACTAGGACAGACCGGGCTCTATTTTGCTAGGCCCCCGGGAGCCCCTGGTCAGAATGAAGGTGGGGGGCCGACCCATTGACTTTATGGTAGATACTGGAGCACAACACTCAGCAGTGACCCAACCCGTGCGCCCCCTCTCACGGAGACAAGCCACCATCGTGGGGGCCACAGGCAATCAGATACGTCGTCCCTTCCTGTTACCTCGACAATGCAGTTTAGGTGGCCACAAAGTCATCCATGAATTTCTGTACCAACCTGACTGCCCCGTGGCTCTAATGGGCCGTGACCTACCGGGAAAACTGCAGGCCCAGATCACTTTCATCTCCCAGGGACAGGATGTTCTGTCCCTATGAAAGCCATAGGCAAAGATTATGACTCTCACAATTCCCCAGGAGGAGGAATGGGGTCTCTATAGCCTCAAGGAAAAACTGCAATTGGTAACTGAGCTTCCTTTTAAGGTCCAAGGGTGTGGGCTGAAGATAACCCACCAGGACTGGCGTGAAGCATAACCCCTGTGGTTGTAGAATTAAAGCCTGGGGCAGAGCCCATCCCCCAGAGACAGTACTTCATCCCTCGAAAGGCACAGGTCGGGATCCAAAAGCACCTGGAAAGACTTTTAAAGTATGGGATGCTCAGGCCGTGCCAGTCGCGGTGGAACACACCCCTCTTGCCTGTTCAAAAATCAGGCACAGATGACTACCGGCCAGTTCAGGACCTGAGAGCAGTAAACTAAGTGACTGTCACCATACACCCGGTGGTCCCGAACCCTTATACACTTTTGGGGCTCATTCCTGCTGAAGCCACTTTCTTCACCTGTTTGGACCTTAAGGATGCCTTTTTCTGCATCCGCCTGGCCCCCAGAGCCAGTTTATTTTTGCCTTTCAGTGGGAGGACCTTAAAAATGGTGACAGAGGCCTATTAACCTGGACTAGGTTACCTCAGGGGTTCAAAAACTCCCCAACCATTTTTGGCACTGCATTAGCCTCTGACTTAGAAGCCTTCCCAGCAGATCAATATGACTATGTCCTGCTTCAGTACGTGGATGACTTGCTATTAGCTGGGAAGTCCCGGGAGGGTTGCATGGAAGGGACTCGGCAGCTCCTTACCCTCCTATGGAAAGCTGGCTACAAGGTCTCGAGAAAAAAGGCCCAGATCTGTCAAGAAAGGGTTAAATATCTTGGCTTCCACCTGTCTCAGGGGCAGCTTCAGCTCAGCTCCACCCAGAGAGGAAGCAGGCCAGGCCATTTGTTCAATCCCGGCTCCCAAGTCCCTCCCAAATCCCCGGCTCCCACATCCCGGCACCAGGTTCGAGAGTTTCTCGGGGCTGCAGGTTTCTGTAGGATCTGGATACCTAACTTTTCAGTCCTGGCCAAACCCCTCTATGAGGTTACAAAGGGGGAAGAAAGGGAACCCCTGATATGGGAGTCAGTGCAGCAAAAGGCCTTCGAGGAAATAAAGCGTGCACTTACTAATACGCCCGGTTTAGAGCTCCCAGACATAACCAAACCCTTCTTTCTGTATGTCCGTGATCTCATTGCAGTGGGGGTACTGACTCAGATTTTGGAATCATGGCATCGGCTAGTGGCATATCTCTCCAAGCAACTTGACTCTGTGGCCCAAGGCTGGCCCTCATGCCTACGGGCACTAGCAGCCACAGCCCTTTTAGTGTCTGAGGCTGACAAGTTAACTATGGGACAGGAGCTGACAGTCTGAGTGCCACATTCGGTATTGACATTAATGGATTACAAGGGACAATACTGGCTCACCAACGCCAGGATGGTCAGATATCAGGGAATGCTATGTGAGAGCCCACGCATTCACCTAGAAGTAGTACAGACCCTGAACCCTGCAACCCTATTGCCTGTCGGGCTAGGCCAGCCAGACCATGACTGCATTGACGTCGTGAATGAGGTGTTCTTCAGCCAACCAGACTTGCAGGATCAGCCTCTCAAAGATCCTGTTGCTGAATGTTTCACTGACAGTAGCAGATTTGTAGAAAGAGGAGAGCGTCTTGCAGGATATTCCGTAGTGACTCCAAACTCTGTCGTTGAAGCAGAGCTCCTGCCCAAGGGGACTTTGGCACAGAAAGCAGAGCTAATCGCTTTAACCCGAGCCCTCCAACTGGCGGCAGGGATACGTGTTAATATCTACACAGACTCTAAATACGCTTTCACCACTCTCCACGTACATGGGACCTTATATAAGGAGAGGGCTCTAATAAACTCAGGACGAAAGGACGTAAAATATGGTAAGGAGATCCTTGAACTCTTAGACGCCGTGTGGGCCCCTAAAAGTGTGGCTGTCATGCACTGCTGGGGCCATCAAAGGGGGGACACCACGGCTGCACTGGGAAACCGAAAGGCTGACCGAGAGGCAAAGCTAGCAGCTTCCAAAGGAGCAATAAAATCAGCGGCTTTACCTGCTGCACTATTCCCTAACCCACTGACAGAGTGGGACCCTAATTACTCACACCAAGAAAGTACTTGGTTTAAGACTGAGAGTGGCAGCTACCTCCCAGGTGGATGGTGGAAATTTGAAGATGGCCGAGTAGCAATTCCTGAGGCCTTAGCTTCAGCCTTTGTTAAGCAGTTCCATCAGGAAACTCACATCGGCTGGACAGCCCTTGAAACAATGTCAAGCCAGTATTTCTACATCCTTCGGCTCTCCAGCATAGCCCGAGTGGTATGTGAACAATGTGAAACCTGCGCCCGAAACAACCCATGTCAGGGGCCCAAGGCTGCCCCTGGGGTACAGAGCATCGGGGGAGCCCCCTTTGAAAATGTGATGGTGGACTTCACGGAGCTCCCCTGGGTTCAGGGATGTAAATACTTGTTGGTCTTTGTATGTATTTTCTCAGGCTGGGGAGAAGCTTTCCCTACCCGAACAGAAAAGGCACGTAAAGTGGCCTGACTTCTCAAGGAAATTATCCCATGATTTGAGATCCCTATCACTGTGGGTTCAGATAACGGGCCAGCGTTCGTGGCTGAGGTGGTGCCGCTGGTGGCAAAGGGGCTAAAGATCACCTGGAAGTTACACACGGCACAGCGAACCCAGAGCTCTGGAAAGGTGGAATGAATGAACAGAAAAGAACCTTGAAGCTGCAGTTAAGTAAACTGTGCCAGGAGACCCACCTGCACTGGGACCAAGTGTTGCCAATAGCCTTGTTAAGAATCAGGGGCAGCCCCAATAAGCAAACGGGGCTTTCCCCTTATGAAATCCTTTATGGGCGCCCTCCCCCAATTGTTAAAGGGATAAGGGGAGATTTAAATGAGATTGGCAATTTAACCCTAAGGCAGCAAATGCAGGCTCTGGGCTCTACTCTAGCCACTCTACGCCGATGGGTTAAAGAATGATTGCCTGTGAGTCTGACCACAGACACTCGTTTGAGCCAGGAGATGCTGTATGGGTAAAAGAGTGGAATGTCCAACCACTGAAACCCCTTTGGAGGGGCCCGTTTACTGTCATTTTGTCCACCCCCACTGCAGTAAAAGTAGCCAAGGTGGGTCCCTGGATTCACCGCAGCAGAGTGAAGCCGGCATCCGGGGACTGGGAGTGCATTCCTGATCCGTCCACGCCGTATAAGCTGACCATACGGAAGGAGCGAACCGCAACGGCGAGACTCCAACGGGAGACTACAGCCCTGCTTTAGTCACTCCAGAAGCTGACTAATCTACGCACGGCAGAAGCTTGAGGAATCGCCGGTCCTGTTTAATAAATAGACTGTCCTTTTTTCTTACATCTGCCTCTTACTGTAATGAACTGTCACCCCTCATGTCTCACAAATCATTGCAATTTTTGCTTTACTTCTTGCTATTGGATTGGCAGAGGTTGCCCCAGCCAGCTGGATATGTGGGAGAACAGCCTATACGGTACTCCCTTCAGGCTGGTCAGGGTCATGTGTGCTGGGAACTATTCGCCCATCCTTCTTCCTACTCCCACTTGCAGAAGGAGAACATCTGGGAGTTCAAATATATGGGGATAGAAAAGTTCAAAGAAAGCGGTGTGCCTTGCAAATTGACAACTGGAAAGATGATGAATGGCCTCCTGAGTGTATAATTCATTATTATGACCCTGCCACCTGGGCTGAGGATGGGTCTTGGGGCAACCGCACCCCTATTTATATGCTAAAACGCATAATTAGGCTGCAAGCAGTTGTAGAAATTATAACCAATGAAACTGCCAGGGCTCTTAATTTACTTGCTAAGCAGCAAACCAAAATGCGCAATGCAGTCTACCAAAATTGCCTGGCCTTAGATTACCTGCTTGCTTCTGAGGGTGGTGTTTGTGGAAAATTCAACCTGAGCAACTGCTGCCTACAGATAGATGATGAGGGGAAAGTCATAGAGATCACAGATCAAATGAGAAAAGCTGCTCATGTCCCAGTCCAAACCTGGAATGGTCGGAACCCCAGGGAGTTATTTGGAGGATGTTTTTCATCTTTCGGGGGGACTCAAAACCCTCATAGGTAGTGTCCTCCTAATTCTGGGAGGATGTTTGACCGTACCCTGCTTGGCTCCCTTGATTATACAATCGGTCTCCAGTCTCATTGAGACTATGGTTGAGAGAAAAACGGCTGCTCATGTGATGATGTTATGGAAATATAAACCTCTAAGCCAGGATGATGCTCTTTGACCCAAAATAGAGGGGTCTGAGCATCAAAGAGGGGAATGTGGGAGGGACCCCTCCCTAAGGAGAGAGAAAAAGAGAAGACTTCAAGATCACCTAGATATATGCCTAGGTGCCTACATTCCACATGGCTTTGTAAACGGAGACAACTTAATCAGAATGCATGTTTATGTGTGTTACCATATATGGGAGACAAAGAAATAGAAAATGCATTAAAAAACTATGCCATGTGATGTGGGCCACTCAGTTCTTTGGGTACAAACCCAACCAAGTGGTGCCGGCACGAATAAAGTTGCTTCCTGGAAAGAAAAGCCTCGGTGTCATGACTATCTGTGAGAATCCTGCAACATTCCCTCTTATGCAGGTTGCAATGAGTGGTATTTGAGTGAGAGCTCCCTTTTCAGGGCTTCTGGACGCCATTGAATTTTTTTTTTATTTTGAGTATAGTTGACACACAATGTTAACATTATTTCAGGTGTATAGCATTCCACTTCTCTATACCATTTTGCTATGCTCACCACAAATGCAGTTACCATCTGTGACCACAGAACGCTGTTGTAATATCACTGACCATATTCTCTATACTGTGCCTTTTATTCCCATGACTTATTCACCCCAAAGCTGGGAGCCTGGAACTCCCACTCCTTCTTACCCATTTGCTCATCCCTCTACTCCTCTTCCCTCTGACAACTCTCAGTTGGTTCTATTAATAGCTAACTCCATTTTAAATGAGATTTCCTTATTCATTTCACAATGCCAAAGCTATTGGTCCATAGACACACTTTGAGAAGGGCTTCAACTTGTTTGCACACTGGAATAGCGTGGGGTGTTTTGTTCTGGTTTGGTTAGGTCATTTGTTTTGTTTTGCTTTTTTTTTTTTTTTTAATAGTTTATTGTCAAATTAGTTTCCACATAACACTCAGTGCTCATCCCCACAAGTGTCCTCCTCCATGCCCATCCCCCCCTCCCCCCACATCCATCAGTCCTCAGTTTTTGTCAGCATTCAAAAGTCTCTCATGGTTTGCCTCTCTCCCTTTCCCCCACCATTTCCGCCCTTCTTCTCCCCCTTGTTCCTCCGTCAAGTTCCTCCCAATCCTCCTATACGTGCAAACATATGATATTTGTCCTTCTCTGCCTTTGCTTTGTTTTTTTAAAAACTGGTGTCTAGGTTCTTTCCCAAAAATCATTTAATAGGAACAGGGTGTGGTCAAGAATGTAAAAAGTGCCCCAGGTCAAAGACCATGTGGTCAGAGACCATGTTTTCCTGCTTTGTTTTGTTTTAAAGTTTTCACTGGAGGACGCTGGAATCTGGAACGTGCAGCCGACAACCACGCCTGGTGGGAAGTGAGTGGGGACCCAGTTTCCTGGGAGGGAAGGAGTGATTGTCACCCTGGGCTCCAGTTTGGCTGGAGGCTGCAGTGGGCTGAGATGGAATAGGACGCCCCTGCTCTTTGTGCTTCAGAGCGTGTGGTCTCTGGGAGGGTGGGGACATCCTAGGGAATCTCTACTAATTGTCCGGTAGGGGTGGCTTCACCTGTCAGCCAAATCATTATGGAAGAGCAAGGAGGGAAACTGTTTTCCTGCCTTCTTGGGTCTTCCCCTTAACTCTTCTCTCCTTGGCTTCGTAGGGAAGGAAAAATTCTTCGTCTCCCCTTCCAGGTCTTCCAGCTGGACTAGGAATTAACATTTGTATGAGACAGATTAACAGGAGGAAAACCCCAAAGCTTTACTCTGTGCACATGGAAGCCCCAAAATGAAACTGGGACCTAAAGGAATGGCCAAGGCAGGTTTATACTTTGTTAGACAAAGTATAAATTTGTGACAATGAATTTGTGAGGAACTGACAGGATAAAGAAAACAGATGTTTGGGAGCTTTAATTAGTAAGGAATTCGGGCTGAGGTGTGGTAGATTAGAAAAAAGGGGAATGAGGTTTGTTTCTACAGCTTTCTCGGCATTGTATTTCCTCTCTGGTGCTAAGGATGTCTTCTTACTTGGGGTCTTCTTACTTGGGAGATGTTATTTCCTGCTCCCAGGGGTACAGCGGAAGGTCTAAGCGCCCTTGCACTGGCTGATTCTTGTATAACTTTTATTTAAAATAAACAATATGTAAACCTGGCACATTTGGGGACAGCCTGCCCTGAGCCCCTACAACTTCTTCATGGCTTGTGATATGATACTGACTTTAAATTTCCTCTATGAGAGCGTCACCAGCTACCTTCTCCCACATTCTATTTATACAGTAACAAGCCTTGTTATTTCCTACATGCTGTTTCTTTCCAGTGCTTTCAGATGCTAGCTAGAACCCGTGCACAGTGTTGCACAGATGTGGTAAAAGAGTTTGATGGTCCTTGAGTTGTTTCTGATTTTATAAAAAATGATTTTAATGTGTTACCACGTTTGCTTTTATTTCTGGAGGGGAAGGGGCTGCTCTTTATTAGATTAAAGAAATTGATTCTTGATGTTTAGGATTTTTTTTTTCTTTTTTAAAAATTGTGAATATTATTGATGTTCATCAAAGGTTCTTTTTGTCTATTGAAATGATGACACTTTTCTCATTAGGTTTCTTAAGGTGGAGAATCACATTAAAGGATTTTCTTAATTCCTGCATTTCTGGGTAAAATCTGTTTTCTTTATATTATCTTTTTTAAATTGATGTAGAGTTGACATACAATGTTAGTATTAGTTTTAACACAGTGATTGGACAAGTCTATACATTACTCAGTGCTCACCACGGTCAGTGTGGTCATTTACCTTTTTTTTTTTTTTTACACATTATTGGATTTGCTTTGCTAGCAGTTTGTTTATCATTTTTGTTCATGTTTTAATGAGTGAGATGGTCCTCTTATTTTTCTGCTTCACACTTTCTCAGTTTGGACATCAAGTTTATGCTAAACTCGTTAAATGATTCCCTATTTACCTAGTCCCTGAAAGAGTTTGTACAAGACTGAAATTATTTGTTTCATAAATGTTTGACAGAGCTTGATGCTTACATTTTTGCAGAATTTTGGTAGATTTTTAAGTAATGGCTTAATTCTATACTGGTTGTAGTGTTTACTACCCTATTGACTCCCATTATGGCTGATATCAAGCTGTCAACAGTTAACAATCAGCTCACAAATTTCCTTAATACTTAATAATTGGCTCCAGAATTCCGCTGTGAGATGGCTCTGGGACCATCTTTTGTAGGGCTATATCTTTGGGAATTTTTATTGGAATTGCATTATATTTTTTTCTAGAAATTTATCCATTTCACCTATTTTCAAATTTATTAGCATAACATTATTCCTAATATCCCCCCATGAGACAAATGGCCTTGTCTTTTGCCAAAAGAGCTATGACGTTGGGTAGAGCAATTTAGCCGCTGCCAATTCCATGGCTCAGTAAGAAGGGAGCAGAGAATAAAGAATCCCATTTCGCTTCCTGCCCTCTGACGTTGGCCAGTATTACCCATTGGGTAAACCAAAGTAGAAGTCAGCTGAAAGATAGCTGGGGTGACATGGTCCTTGGAGGTGGGACTCTTAGGGGCACAGAATAAGAGAAGGGCAAAGTACCTCTGTGCCCTTGCTAAATCTGTGTATTTAAAGCTATTTATTTCCCTGTAAGTATTATTTTAGCTGCATCTCATAAATTGTAAGCTGCATCTCATTATTGTTCATTTCTAAATATTTTGTAGATTCTGTTAAGATTTTTTCTTTAATCCTTGAATTATTTAGGTGTATATTTCCAAAAAAAAGGGTTTTTGTGGTTTTCATTTTTTATTGAATTTTAATGTAATCACATTGATCTGAGACTGTAGTCTGACACTAATTCCTGGAAATTTCCTGTGGCTTTTCTTCTGGCCTAGTACATGACATTTTCTGTGTGCTTGAAAAGCTGGTATATTTTGAAGTGCTTGGTAGTAGTGGTCTATATATATCTATTTGTCCCCATTAGATCCAGTGTCTTTATTGTTTATTCAGATTTTTTACGTCCCAAGTGATGTTTGTTTTCTTGATCTATCAAGGACTTAGAGAAGTATATTAAGATCTGTCATTATGATGGGGGATTTTTTAATTTCTCTTTTACTTTCAATTTTATTAATATAATTGAAAAATATCTTGTTAGAAAGACTTCAGAGTCATTTCTTCTTGGAGAATTCAACTCTTTATAAAATGTGCTAAACTTTTTCATGTGTTATTATTATTATTTTTTAATCTAAAAATCAATCTTGCACATGTTGCTCCCTCCAGCGGGTACACTGTTCTCACGTCCTCCTTGTATTTCTGGATTCTTGTTAATCTTTTAAGTCACAGCTTGTCTCAAGGAAGCTTTCTGGACACCTCAGACTAGGTCAGGCTCCTGTCTCTGTGGATGATGTAGCATCTTCATTGTCCCTTTTTAGTGATTTTCATAGTTTTTAATTTTACATTTTGAAATTATTATTTGATTGCATATCTCTGTCCCTCAGTAGGCTGTCAGATTTATAATGGCAGGGGAAATACTTGCGGTTGTTCACCATTGTGTCTCATGAACAGTGTTGGAAATTAGTACGTTCTCAATAAATATCTGATGAGTGAATAAATAAATGAAGTGAAAGATGACGGTAAAGGCGGTGAGTTTGTTAGAGCCCCCATAACAAAGTACCACAAACTAGGTGGCTAAACAACAGAAGTCTATTGTCTCACATTTCCAGAGGTTAGAAGCCCCAAATCAAGGTATTGGCAATGTGGGTCCTTCTGAGGACTGCGAATCAGGGAGGGATCTGTTCCAGGCATCTTTTCTTGGTTGGTGGATGGCCCTCTCCTCCTTATGTCTTTTCCTGTTACCTTTTCTATGCAGATCTCCATGTCCCAATTTCCTCTTTTTATAAGGACACCAGTCATATTGAATTAGGTCCACCCTAATAATCTCATTTTAACCTGAATACCTCTAAGAAGAGGCTAGAGGCTATTTCCAAATAAGGTCACATTCTGAGGCACATGCGATTAGGATTTCAGCACATAAATTTTGGAAGGATACAATTCAACCCATAACACATGCTTATAGACTACTTCCTTTACTGGCCCCTGGAGTTTGGGGCTGGGAGGGATGGCAAATTCCTGATGTTGTGTCTTTATGGGGGGGGGGGGGAGTTTTTTAAGGGAAAAAAAGCAGGG